>NC_138176.1:111002129-111450857 GCF_964165515.1 Mesoplodon bidens | reverse complement strand
ATGCGAACTCTTAGCTGCGGTGTGCATGTGGGATCTAGTTCCCCAACCAGGGATCAGACCCGGGCTCCCTGAATTGGGAGCACAGAGTCTTAACCACTACGCCACCAGGGAGGTCCTGAAATCTTGTGGGTTTTTTTGTTTGTTTGTTTTGGGGGTTTTTTGTGGTACGCGGGCCTCTCACTGTTGTGTCCTCTCCCGTTACGGAGCACAGGCTCCGGACGCGCAGGCTCAGTGGCCATGGCTCACGGGCCCAGCCGCTCCGCGGCATGTGGGATCCTCCTGGACCGGGGCATGAACCCATGTCCCCTGCATCAGCAGGCGGACTCTCAACCACTGTGCCACCAGGGAAGCCCTTGTGTTTTTAATTTGCATTCCCTGATGACTGGTGATGTCCAGCATCTTTCACATGCTAATTGGCTATTCATATATCTTCTTCTGAGAAATGTCTATTTAATTTTTTCCCCATTTTTTTCTACTTGACTGTCTTCTTGTAACTGAGTTTTAGTACTTCTTTATATATTCTTGATACAAATCCTTTGTCAGATAAATAGTCAATGTTGGCTCTGGCACTTTGCTGTGCTAGAATTTAAACAAAGCATTAAATAGACATATTGGAAATGTTGAGATCATTATCAATTAAACATTTACAGACCAAAGATTATACATCGCGGGTGGGAGGAATATTAGACAGCGGTCAGATTTACCAATTCAGACTGCTATGGGCTTTCGGTAGACAGGAGGTCACAGGCAGGGCCCACTGCTACTAAAGTGAAAGGTACTGACTCACACCATGGCCATATGTAAGTTAGGGGAGCAAGATCATTATGCAAATACACTCTGGTTAAATCTAAAGCGGGGTGGTGGGGGGACTTCCCTGGTGGTGCAGTGGTTAAGAATCCGCCTGCCAATGCAGGGGGCATGGGTTTGAGCCCTGGTCCAGGAAGATCCCACATGCCTCAGAGCAACTAAGCCTGTGAGCCACAACTACTGAGCCCATGAGCCACAACTACTGAAGCCCGTGCACCTAGAGCCCGTGCTCCGCAACAAGAGAAGCCACCACAATGAGAAGCCCGCGCACCACAACGAAGAGTAGCCCCCGCTCGCCACAACTAGAGAAAGCCTGCGTGCAGCAACAAAGACCCAACACAACCAAAAATAAATTAATTAAATTAATTAATTAAAAAAAAAATCTAGAGCAAGGGGAAAAGCTGCCTCCAGGAGGTCAAAGCGTGTAGCTGTGTAGGAAAGCACACAAAGAGAGTAGGTAGTTTCTATCTGTATCCTTCAGAGACTAAGCTGAGAGAGATCACCAAATGAAACAAAGGTGCAGTGGGATAACGCTGTGTGTGCACATAACAACCCCGTGTGTGCATATAACAACCCTGTATACACATATAACAACCCCGTGTGTGCATATAACAGTCCTGTATACACATATAACAGCCCCGTGTATGCATATAACAGCCCTGTATACACATATAACAACCCTGTGTGTGCATATAACAGCCCTGTACACACACATAACAACCCCGTGTGTGCATATAACAAGCCTGTACACACACATAACAACCCCGTCTGGGCATATAACAACACTGTGTACACACATAACACTCCCCTGTGTGCATATAACCAATGGGGGACCAACAAGGGAGTCATTCAGTAAAAAATTATAAAATAATAATAAAATGACTTAATCTTAAATGTGGTGGAGACAAAATTTAAAGGTGCAGGCACTACCCGTTCTTCTACTCTAGAAGCCATTTACCAATGATTAGATCCCTTTTAAAGAAAAGAATTGCCTTTAAATATTGTTGAACCTAGACTTCCCCTGGCTGCCTGTAGCTCTCTTGTTTGAGCAAAAGACTAAATAGAATTTTAAGGGTGATTTTGACTATGTGGATTTATCTTCTCACACTGTGACTTTAAGGGTTACGGGCTTTTACAAAACGGTGAAGTTTCTTCATTCCTCGCTGAATCTCTGGTCTGTAGACTGGGATGAAGGATCAGCCAGAAAATAGAGGACGGGAAGCATGTGTTTGTTAAACTGATTTAAGGCATTGAAAAGGATGGCCTCTCACGTGGAAAACGGTATATTTTCTTCTCCTTTTTTTTTTGCGGTACGCGGGCCTCTCACTGCTGTGGCCTCTCCCGTTGTGGAGCACAGGCTCCGGACGCGCAGGCTCAGCGGCCATGGCTCACAGGCCCAGCCACTCCGCGGCATGTGGGATCTTCCCGGACTGGAGCACGAACCCGTGTCCCCTGCATCGGCAGGCGGACTCTCAACCACTGTGCCACCAGGGAAGCCCTTCTTCTCTTTTTTATGTATCACTCAGATCTGGCCTCCCAGTGATTTTTATAAATTATATATTTAATTAAATATAACATTGTTACAAATAAAATTAAAAACCTGTGATCATTTTGCAACATCACACTTTTAGCTACATCACTCTTCCCATGGGCTGTATTCTGTCTATTTATACTGGTCTCACCTCTTCTTGACTATCCACACTAGGATCCAGCACTGTGCCATTTTACATGAACACCTGTGAATCACTCAACCTCCTCTGCTGTATGGTGAGTGCTGTTTACGCGATCAAGTGCTGGGTGTTATAGGAAGACATGGTCCGTGTCTAGCTTGATCTCATTCTCCTACAGGTACCATCATGGTGCTGCTGGATCCTGGGTGAGCCTTGTGCTTTTAGAAGACTTTTCTACCAGCATGCTTCTCAAACTGGGTGCCCATATCTTTAAGAGAACCTAAGGACAAGGACAGCTAACAAATGGAGCATGTACCATATGCCCAGCACTGCCCTAAGCACTTTGATGTATATCAAGTCATACTGCCCTCATCCCAAAGGCTTAGGGGGTGGGTACCATACTCAGCTCCCCTTAGAACAGAGAAAATAGGTCACTATCTACCTGTGGTTTTGATCCTGGGCTCTTCCTTCTCCATTTCCATATATCAAACGTCACTTGTTTTATATTTCCCCCCTTGAACTAAAACCATTTAGTCTGCTGTTGGTCCACACTGATTATAGAGAAAGTTAGTGAAGCCCATCCCTTCCCCAAGGCAGGAATGGGCTTCACTCTGCATGGTGACACCGTCCTCGGTCTGGCTGTACTTTAGGAGGCAGAATCACAGATGTATGAAGTGCAATTCCACAGCCTTGACCTTCAGTGTCCCAGCTCGCACAATACATTCCTGATTAAGTTTCAGCCAGGGAGTTTGGTTTTTTAAAAAATTATGTAAAGAATTTATACCATGTATTAACTGCGTTCTCCTCGGGCAGTAGATTCACATTTCCCTCTCCTGTCACGGACCTCGCTGACTGTTCAACTTCTACTTTGGGCTCCTGTGTCACCTTGGCCGGCCCTGTCACCACCATGGATCTCGAGTTTCTTCACCTGTAAAGTGAGAAAACCCTCTGCTCCTCTGCTAAGGCATCACTGGCATGCAGGCAGTTCTCTAAAACGCTGAGAGAGAGGAATGTGCCCCAGGAGTGTCAACGGGTAAGTCAACCTGATGAAGAGGTGGGGCTCTTGGCATTGTCACAAGCCTTCAGCCACCGACCCCTGCCCACCCCGGGGGCCTCATCCTTCCCTCTCCAGGGAAACAGCATTGGAGCTCCCACCACGCACCCACCCGCCCAGCCTCCGTGGGCATCCCCTGAACCATCCACCCAACTATAGATTCCAGTGTTTTTTATTGAATCCCCTGCACCTAGCCCAGTACTGGACAGGTGGCTGGTGCTCAATCAATAGTATTGAAGGAAAGAAAGAAGAAATGGATGAATGTAAGTTTGGAAAAATGTGGGTTATTGACACTTCTCCCCAGAGAGAGACAGACCAGAGCTCCATAAGTGTCTATTTAGGACAAGAGCTAGACAAGAGCTCTGTATATGTCCATTTTTGTGAACCTGGAGAATTATCTGGGAGACAAGGAGGAGGGTCAGGGCAGGAGTTGGGGGAATTGGGCCTGAATCACAGCGTGCATGGGAGTCAAACCAAGCAAGCATGTGGGCGTTCTTCTGAGTCGAGGGCCGAGGGAGCTGAGCTCCACAGTCTAGGCTTTGCTGTGTGGCAGGGACAGTTAGTCGGGAAAGCCACGTGATCACATACATGAATCTGAAAGGCTGTTGGCCTTGCTGACCTCAAGAGCAAGACCAGTCCACTGTTCAGCCTGTGTTTTCTTTTGTTTGTACTGGATCCTATCACAAAGGGATTGCTGTCTGCGACAGTCAGGTGGCTCTTAACTCCGTAATAAGACTAATACAGCCTTACTTGTTCACAAGAGAGGATGCTACCTAGAAACTAATACCACCCACTAAAGTCCAAGCCAACCTCTACTGGGAAAGCTGTTCCCAGTCTGACAAGTCTGTCCCTCTCCGGGCCCACAGCAAATGCACCGTGTCGCTTAGTGAATCCCTGTACTGGATGATCTCTTCCTGAAAAAACACTGCAGCCTTCATTCTTTCATTGCGGACACTTTCATGTTTGAGCGAGCCACCCAGGTGGTAAGGGAGTGGGGGGAAAGTGACAGTCACCCCTGAGAGCAGACCTTGCCCAGCCCTTGGCTTCCTGCCCGAGGGAGGTGCTCAGTAAAGCCAGCTGATCTCATTCCCTCCGTTCCTCTCTGTCTCGTCCTGCATGGCTCCCTTTTCATCTCCTGTTTGGCTTAACAGCCCTTTCTTAAAACGAGTCCATTTGCTTGTGTGAAGTGAGGAAACCCATCAGGCCGGAAGGATTCAGCTTTTTTTACCCCTCCCCAGGCTCCGGTCGCGGGGCCCGCCCTGGTGGCCCTCTGTCCTTGGGTTTTGCCAGCTCACGTCAAAGCAAGGTCCAGCCTTTTGAACAAAAGGCACCACATGCCAAGCAGGAGGACCCTGCAGCATCACCGGACATGACTGCGCCTGGGAACGAGACACCGACTCCCCCGCTTGCCACGGGGCAGCGCTTCCAGGGCCTTGGGGGGCGGCGAGGAAATCCCCACTCCTTTTCTCAGAGCTTTGATGTGCCACTGTAGCCAATGCAGGGCGGGCGTTGCACCCTGGTTTGAATTTAAGCTGTCCTGTTGAATTTGAGCTAACCTCTCTTTACAGGAGAATTACACAATAGCCACACACAGGGGAGTCTTCACTGCCAGCACAGTGACGTGGCCCTAAGGGTCCGCAGCCTCCACTGAGGAAGCGCAGATGTCTGGGCGAAGGAAAAATTTTGTTTGTAAGCTGCTCGGGGTCTGGACTTGTTCACTGGCTCCTTAGCAATCTACTGAAAGCAGCCATTTCGTCTCCACCCTGTAAGACCAAATCCTTTCCTTGCCCTTCTGGCTTCCTGACTGATGAAGGAAGCCTTGGTCTATTTCAGTTGGTTAGTGGAACATCGTCAGTTTGGCTACCTGTGCTTACGCAGACCTATCGTTTCTAGAGGGACAGTGCAGTTTTTAAATAAAGCACAGAGTAGGGTGTTCAGAACTGGGCTCCAATGCCTGCATTGCCACATTTAGCTGTGCGCTCCTGGGTAGGTCATTACCCGGACTGCATGTGATTTCACCTCTGGAAAAATCAACAGTGAGACCCAGCAGTCTCTGTGGCCCGTTCCAGCTCTAACATCTGGTGTTTCTCTCTTGAGCATGTCTCTGGGCTAGAGAATTGTTGGCAAATTTCAGCCTAATGCATAGCATTCTGACATGGCATCTGTCCCTCGAGAGGTAACACATGCATGTAACAATTAGCTGCAAGATTTCCTCAGTTCATTATAAATTGCCAAAGAGTGTTCATCAGGCTCCAGACTGGATTTTTTTTTTTTTTTTTTTTTTTGTGTGGTACGTGGGCCTCTCACTTTTGTGGCCTCTCCCGTTGCGGAGCACAGGCTCCGGACGCGCAGGCTCAGCGGCCATGGCTCACGGGCCCAGCCGCTCCGCGGCATGTGGGATCTTCCCGGACCAGGACATGAACCTGTGTCCCCTGCATCGGTAGGCGGACTCTCAACCACTGTGCCACCAGGGAAGCCCCAGATTGGATATTGGCTAGCTCTGAGTAGTCCGTTTTTATTGTGTGTCTTAGAGACATTCATGAGATATTTTCCATGTGCATTTCCCTTGTGTGGTATGGTCTCTGGGAGAATTCAGGTGCAACAAAAGCAGATGTCACAGAAATGTCAGGTCATTCCAACTCACTGCAGTTTGCCTTTGCAATCGTGCATGAGGCACAACCCAGAAATACAGAAATGAGGAAGCAGAAGAAATTCAGACCCACCGCCCTATGCCTTGCTCATGCAGACCAGCCAGTGAGATGACTCTGTGACCTCCCACCCTGGATACTTTTGGTAGCCATGTCACTGGGATAAAGGCATGTCCATGTTGTCTTGTCCTGAACCAAGGGGGAAAATGCTTGAAATCTCAACCTCTTCCTAATCCCATAGGAGTCCTTTAATGGCTCAAGCAATGCCGTCCCCGATTGAAATGGAAGACGGTGGTTGGTGGTCATTTTTCACTCTGTGATAACAAAATCCAAGGTCCAGCCCAATGCTGTTGCTTTGGGAGACCCTAACTAGAGTGTCTGAATTCATAGACACCTGTGAACAGTCTCTGGGGCCTCAAGGTCACATCAAGTCAAAGTCTTCTTTGCAGCTGTGAGCGCAGTCAGGCAGCCAAGGAGGAAGTGCCCACACAGCTCCCGGTTCTTTCTTCCCTCCTTTCTTTCTTTCTTTTTTTTTTTTTAACATCTTTATTGAAGTATAATTGCTTTACAATGGTGTGTTAGTTCTGCTTTATAACAAAGTGAATCAGCTATACATATACATATATCCTCATATCCCCTCCCTCTTGCGTCTCCCTCCCACCCTCCCTATCCCACCCCTCTAGGTGGTCACAGAGCACCGAGCTGATCTCCCTGTGCTATATGCTGCTTCCCACTAGCTATCTATTTTACATTTGGTAGTGTATATATGTCCATGCCACTCTCTCATTTTGTCACAGCTCACCCTCCCCCCTCCCCATATCCTCAAGTCCATGCTCTAGTAGGTCTGTGTCTTTATTCCCGTCTTACCCATAGGTTCCTCATGACATTTTTTTTTCTTAGATTCCATATATATGTGTTAGCATACAGTATTTGCCTTTCTCTTTCTGACTTACTTCACTCTGTATGACAGACTCTAGGTCCATCCACCTCACTACAAATAACTCAATTTCATTTCCTTTTATGGCTGAATAATATTCCATTGTATATATGTGCCACATCTTCTTTATCCATTCATCCGATGATGGGACACTTAGGTTGTTTCCAACTCCTGGCTATTGTAAATAGAGCTGCAATGAACATTTTGGTACATGACTCTTTTTGAATTATGGTTTTCTCAGGGTATTTCCCTCTTTTCTGAACTGTGTTTTGACGTAGCAAGTGGCTTAGGAATAAAGGACAGTTTTGCTTACCACCACCAGCTTCCAGAGGCTGAGATGGTAGCTGGAACCCAGTCCACAAGGGAGAAGAAAAGAGGGCAAGATGACGGACCTTTGGGTCGGTCTCTGGTGAACTCTAACCTCATTGGTCCCTAACGCCATGTCTGTGCCTGACTTGAGTGACACTGATCAGTGTCATGGAATCTGATCCTGTCATCAGGAGCCACAACTGTTTTGGAAGAGCAGTCCTCCACCTTTACTTGAACCTCATCATAAAGGCCATCCTTCCTGTCTTCACAGCCACAACAGAGAAAGAGGCACCAGCTTAGTACCACCTAGGAACCCTTGGGTGGGGGAATGGGGCTGGAAGTTTCCCTTTGCCACCGCAGGGGTGGCATGTCTGCCTACTCTCAGCAGACAGACGATCAAAGCTGAGTGAGTCAGGGTCTCCCCGGGACCCAAGGGACCTATGTAGCAATTTACCAGAGGGGACCAGAGACCCACTGGAAGAATCAATGGGCATCTACGACTGCTTGACTCTGCTTCCTGATTCAGCCTTCCATAGCACAGGAGTCTGACTCAGGATTTGTCAAGTGCTTTCATATAATATATTTAAAAAATAAGTTCCCCCAGAATCCACTTAATACTGAGGAAGATACCAATTTTTCAAGAAAGGAAAGCCAGTACTCTTGGTGCGCTATCCACCTTGCGTAAGATACAATAGGAATACGCGATTTATCATTGGGTTGGCAGAACTTGCCATCTTTGGGCCAAAATACGAATTCCCTTGGGCTAGTAAGTCTACAACCAATCAAGTCAGGAAATTAAAAAAACAGTTAAAGTTTTTACTTGACTGAGTCGTCGGGCACATTCATTCAAAACAATCAAACTACTAATCCTGAGAAGATACATACACGATTCCTCTGAGAAATTGATCCCTCATACCTCCATATCTCTAGTAAAATTAGAAATTCTTGGACCCAGAGCCCATCTATGTTGCCTAGTTTTTAATCTCTCCATCTTCTGGCAGAGTGTGAGGTGTGCAGTAAATTGTCTTAAAATGCTTTTTGCTTCCTGGAAAGTTAAATGCTTGGTCCCAAGATTTTACCGCAATATTCTATACCCAGGAAGGGACTCTAAAACTGAGTCTGGATTTTATTGTAAGAAAAGTGACATTGGCAAGCAGGTTATTGAGTGGCAAATGAGGTCACATTTTTACAACACAACTCTTTTCCTTCAATGTTGTGGGTATGTAACAGTTCTCCTCTTTGCTAGTTACTTAATGCCTTTAATTTGCAGAACTTTTTCATGGTCTAATTGGCACTTTCATTGGAAACATTATAAATCTTTTTTTCTCAAAGGAGCAATAGCTTTAATAATGGAATAAAAGCATTGTGACCAGAAACATACCTCCTCTCCCTTTCCTCATGTCAGGAAGCCCTTTAGGGTACATGAACATGAGTCATCGTATTATGCTTTATAATGAGTATTTTTCTCTCTTTTTTCCTCCTCTAATGGGACAACATTGCTTGTAGCCTCAATCAGTCACAATAAGATGTAAGCAGGCCAACTCACACAAATCATAGGAACAACTGTGAATAACTGCAGTAAACCACATCCAATCCTTCCTTTAATTTATGCTAACGTGACGTTAGAGCAGCACAAATGGCCATGACCAGTTTCTCGGTATATAATTTATAGAAAGTTACAACACCTCCAGCAGTAAGCACCAGCATGGCCAAGGCACCAGCTTTCAAAATCAAGCTCACTGAGTTCTTAAGATGACAAAAGGAATCTCAGGGATGACAAAACAGGGCACCTGTGATGCTTGTTATCCCTCAATGCCCAAGGAAGACGTCACAAAAGGGTCACCTTCTCTTGGAACCCAAGTGCTTCTCAGACCCCTTCCCACACAGGAGGGCTCCAGGCATCCACCATCACTTTACCGGAGTTGGCTTATGAATTCAAGTCTCTTTGTCATCCGCTCCCTATATGTGTATGTAAAACTCTTTCTAGTAATGGAAATGAATTGATTTTGTAGCTCATTTTTAAAAAGTTTCATTAAACCCCTGTAACCAAGATGTTATATTTCACTAATAGATGAAATTGAGGCTTGAAAACACAGACAGCTATTTTTGTTTGTGCAAAAGTCCTGCAACTTCTAGTAGATTGCCCAGCACATAGTAGGTGCTCAAAGTTATTTACAGAATAAATGAAAGCAGAATTAGTATTACCAACTAGAGCAAAAGATGACAATAACCAATTATAGGCCCAGCCTTATTCATGGATAGCATAGACAGCCACGGACATAATCTATGTATTAGTTAAGAATCTCCAGGGAAAAAGAACCAATAGAAGATATATATGTGTGTGTATATATGTATGTACACGAGAACTGGCTCACAAGACTGTGGGCACTGGCAAACCTGGCAGGCTGCATACCCAGAGAAGAGTTGATGTTGCAGCTTGAATCCAGAGACAGTCTGGAGGCAGATTCCTTCTTCCTTGGGGGTCCTCAGTCTTTTCTCTTTAAGCCTTCAACAGATTGGATGCAGCCCACCCACAATAATTGGCTTTACTCAGAGTCCACTGATATAAATGTTAATCTCATCTGCAAAAATACCTTCACAGCAACATCTAGATGCAATCTGGATCAACATTCCAATAGAATTTTGTGAAATTTCACAAGCTCATTCGAAAATTTGTGTGAAAACGCAAATGGCCAATAACAGCCAAGGAAATCTCAGGGAGGAGCAAAGTGCTGTTTTCACTGCTGGGTTTTGAGTTTATTAAGAACTATGGTAAATTAAGAGAGAGGTATTTGAGCAAGGAGAGACAAATACACGGACGGACCAGGGAGAGAATCCAAAACCAGACCCACTCATGTATGGACACTTGCTTTATGACCAAGATGACATTGCAGAGCACTGGGGAAAGGATGGTCTTTCAACAAATGGTGAGGGATCAAATGCATATCCATATGGAAAAAGATGAAACTTGATTCCCCCCTCATGCTATGCACAAAAATCAACTCCAAGCGGACTTTAGAACTAAATGTGAAAGTTGGAACAACTAAACTTCAACAAGTTAATATGGTGGAGTATTATTTTTTTGATTTTTTTAAAAAAATTGTCCCTTTTGACAAAGGGTGTTTATTTATTTTTTAAACATCTTTATTGGAGTATAATTGCTTTACAATGGTGCGTTAGTTTCTGCTGTATAACAAAGTGAATCAGTTATACATATACATATGTCCCCATATCTCTTCCCTCTTGTGTCTCCCTCCCTCCCACCCTCCCTATCCCACCCCTCTAGGTGGTCACAAAGCACCGAGCTGATCTCCCTGTGCTATGCGGTTGCTTCCCACTAGCTATCTATTTTACATTTGGTAGTGTATATATGTCCATGCCTCTCTCTCGCTTCATCCCAGCTTACCCTTCCCCCTCCTCGTGTCCTCAGGTCCATTCTCTACGTCTGAGTCTTTATTCCTGTAATATGGTAGAGTATTATCAGGACTTTGGGAGAGGAAAAGATGTGTTAAACAGGATACAAAACCAAAATCAAAACCCACTAATCATAAAGAGAAAACTGAAAAACTGTAATGAGTACATTAAAATTAAGAATTTTTATTTATCAAAGACACAATAAAAAACATGAAAAGGTCAACCACAGAGTGGGAAATATAACCACAACCTATATCAACAAAGGGGTCCTATCCAGAAGATATTGAGTCATTAAGGAAAAAAAAAGACAACCAAGTAGAAAAATAGGCAAGAGATTTGAACAAGCATTTCATAAGAGATCTCCAAGTAGCTAATAAATAGATGAAAAGGTGTTCAACTTCATTAGTAATGAGGAATGTGCAAATTACAACCGTAGTAAGGTACCTCTACACACTGCCATTTAGACATTTCAAAATGGAAAAGACAGACAATACCAAGGATTAGCAAAGATATGGAGCAAATGAAACTCTCATCCACTGTCAGTAGGAGGCTAAGTGAGTATAACCCTTGGAAAATGGGTTAGCATTATCTACTAATGTTTGATAAACTCATGACCTAGGATAGCAGTTTTACATACTTGTGTGTGTGTGTGTGTGTGTGTAAGACTTGTACAAGAATCATCATAGCAATGCTGTTAATAATGGTCCCAAACTAAAAACAACACTCAAATATCTGTCAACAGAATAGACAGATATAACAAAATACTCTAAAGCAATTAAAATAAACAAACATTTGCCACTATATGCAACAACATGGAAGAATTTCACAATCTTAATGTTGAGTGAAAGAAACCAGAAGCAAAAGTCTTCATACAATATAACTCCATTTATATAAAGTTCAAAAGTAGGCAAAATTGAACTCTGGTGTTAGCAGTCAGAATTTCTGCTACTTTTGGAGGGGAGGGAAGGAAAGCGCCTGAGAGAGAGGGACTCATGGAGACCTCTTGGGTGGGGATGTGGTTCTATTTCTCGATAAGGTGGGAGAGACAAGATGTGATCACTTGGAGGTGACTTGTCAAGCTATATACTTAGGATTTTATGTTACACTTTAATAAAAAGAACTTTTAAATTCTTTAGCTGATTTGGTAGAAAAAGTTGAGGAAATCTGAAATAGAGAATAAAGTGGCAAAGAAATTTTAAAAATAGAAAAAGCTAAGGAAGGTAAAGGATAAATCTTGAGCTCGACATCCAAGTACTAAGAGTTCCAGAACAAAAGGTTATAGAAGAAAAGTGGAGGAAGAAATTATCCAAAATATTTCAATGGAACTTCCTAGAACTAAAATTCAAAGTAGCCTCCTAATCCATCAAGGCACATCACAAACAAGTTTCAGAATACTGGGGCAAAGAGTAGATCCTAAAATCTTTCAAAGAGAAATAATATCCAACTTCTCCCATCCATATAGGAGCAGAGCCTTCAACATTTGCAGAGAAAACAATTTTCAATGTAGAATTCTACACCCAGCAACACTATCAATTAGTGAAGAATAAAGACTTTTTTTTTTTTTTTTTTTTTTTTAAAGATTTGACTGCACCGTGAAGCTTGCAGGATCTTAATTCCCTGACCTGGGATTGAACCCCGGCCCTCAGTGGTGGAAGTGCAGAGTCCTAACCACTGGACAACCAGGGAATTCCTTAAACAAGATTTAAGAATGCTCACAAGGCTAGAGTTTGCTCCCAAATAGGAAAACTGCGTATTGTTTTCTTTCAAAAGTTCACAAATTCAGTGCTTGAGAAATGAAGCAGGTAAACAACAGGACTAGTAAAGTCTGTTTTGGGAGCTGTCTGCCAGCAAACAAGCAGGTCTCTGTCCAGGAATTCTTTTCTTATGAGGGGGCTTGAAGGGAGGTTCTGTTTACATCCCACCCTGCCCTTCTCCCCTTCAACCACCCTCACTTCTTTTTTCTTGAACTTCTCATAGTGATAGAAATTGGTGGCTTTGTCCTTAGCAGGACTCTTGTGGTTAGGGATGGGGGGATCCCTTCTCAAAGGGCAAGTGTTGGGCTCTTCTTTGTTCTCCATTTGGGGGCATTGAGTGCCTCGTGATAAGATCGGTGGGCTGCTCATAATTTACACACTGCTGGTGAACACAGAGGATGTTTCATTGTCTTTCTTCTTGTTCTGCTGCCCTGCCAACAGATGTTAGCATCCTCCATGGAAATATTTTTTATTTCAGCATCACGTTGGAGGTCCACCTTGGGGATGCTGCTCAGCATCTGGTTGGGAGACATCTCCACGGTCTTTGCTGAGGATGCTTGCTGCAGGTTCATAGAGACTGCATTCTTCAGCTTGACTTTCTGCTTTCGTGTTCTGCATCTGTTTCCTCTTCTTCAGCTCTGTCTCAAAGTTCTCCATCATGTGTCAACCTCATGCCTTTGGTTGGTTTCTGCAAGAAGGACGTGCTCATCAAACGGGGTCTTCCTGGGCTTCCCTGGTGGCGCAGTGGTTGAGAGTCCGCCTGCCGATGCAGGGGACACGGGTTCGTGCCCCGGTCCGGGAAGATCCCACATGCCGCGGAGCGGCTAGGCCCGTGAGCCATGGCCGCTGAGCCTGCACGTCCGGAGCCTGTGCTCCGCAACGGGAGAGGCCACAACAGTGAGAGGCCTGCATACCGCAAAAAAAAAAAAAAAAAAAAAAAATGGGGTCTTCCTCTTCACTGATCTCTTCTGTGCCCCTGTTCAGTTTCCATATGTCTCCACACCTCTTGTCTTCTGAGTGGTCTCCCCTTATACTTTCTCACCAGCAGGACCACAGCACAGGCCATGAGCCCCCTTCCCCAAGTCCTGCACCCCTCAGGTCTCCTCCAGTTTGATAAGCTTCTTTTGAGTCCAGCTCATCTTCCCACAACTCTGAGTGGGTCCAGTGTGGGTGGAGAGTCTCCATGATGGCACAGACCCTGAGGTCCAGCTGCAGCAGTCAAGATATTTTTCGACATGCAAGATCTCAAAAAACAAAGACAAGACAAAAACAAAACAAAAAAGCCTCTCAGTCACGCTTTCTTATGACGCTACGTATGTACTCTCTGAAAACAAAGGAATAAATCTAGAAAGAGAAAGGTATTGGCTCCAGAAACCAGGGATCCAACAAGAGAGAAGGGAAGCAGTCCCCAGGAGACGCTGAAGAGAGGCCATAAGATGGTCTGCACATTCGACAGGAGGGCAGAGGGGTCCAGGAGGAAGGGCTCCGTGAAAAAGAATGAAACTGACAGACAACCTCTGTTACAGTATGGAGGCAGGCTTATACCTCCAGCAGAGTCATTTACTAACTCCAGGGAAACCGTAATTTGTTCAAGAAAGGAAATATAATCAGAGCTTAATAAAGAGCTAAGCTGCTATTTACAGGGGCATAATGAAAATGCTAAATCTAAAAATTATTATGTAACTTAATTGAGTGGAAGGGAATATGAGTGTGGGAGGGAAAAGCTGTGAGTTGTGTGGGAAGAGAGTGAGACCCTGACTTTCAAATTGGCAAATGGCAATCATTTCTAAGATATTAAAATATCAAGAAATGGCAGTACAAAACTAGCTAAAGGGTTACAATGGCTGCATGGAGGATGTGAAAATTGGAGAGGGGAGGGGCATGGTAGAAGACTTCTGGTTTTCTCTTGCAGAACTGTAAGCAGCTTTTGGCAGGAAAGAGGTCTTTGCAGGAAAGAGCTCTCTACAGCGGCCCCCTTTGTCTTGTCACTAACCTTACACCAGGTGCCTGTCATGCTCTACTCATCTCCGGCTCTAGCACACATTTCACATCTTTTGACCACACGGAACCTTGCCTAACCTGTTGGTTCTTTCCATAGATCAAAGAAGTAGAAATGAAGAATAAGTGAGGACTTCCAGGTAAGATGGCGGCAGAGTAAGACGCGGAGATCACCTTCCTCCCCACGGATACACCAGAAATACAGCTACACGTGGAACAACTCCTACAGAACACCTACTGAATGCTGGCAGAAGACCCCAGACATCCCAAAAGGCAAGAAACTCCCCACATACCTGGGTAGGGCAAAGCGGAGAGATTCCCGCACAGAGGATCGGTGCCGAGCGGCACTCACCAGCCCGAGAGGCTTGTCTGCTCGCCCTCCAGGGCGGGCGGCGCTGGAAGTTGAGGCTCGGGCTTCGGTCAGAGCGCAGGGAGAGGACTGGGGCTGGCGGCGAGAACTCAGCCTGAAGGGGGCTAATGTGCCACAGCTAGCCGGCAGGGAGTCCGGGAAAACTCTGGAGCTGCCGAAGAGGCAAGAGACTTTTTCTTCCCTCTTGGTTTCCTGGTGCGCGAGGAGAGGGGATTAAGAGCGCTGCTTAAAGGGGCTCCACAGACGGGCGCGAGTCACGACTGAAAGCGCGGAGCCCAGTGACGGGCGTGGGACGCTGGGGCTGCTGCTGCCGCCGCCAAGAAGCCTGTGTGCGAGCGCAGGTCACTGTCCACACCGCCCTTCCGGGAGCCTGTGCAGCCCGCCACTGCCGGGGTCCCGGGATCCAGGGGCAGCTTCCCTGGGAGAACGTACGGTGCGCCTCGGGCTGGTGCAACGTCACGCCGACCTCTGCCGCTACAGGCTCAACCCGCACTCCGTGCCCCTCCCTCCCGCCCGGCCTGAGTGAGCCAGAGTCCCCGAAGAGGCTGCTCCTTTAACCCTGTCCTGTCTGAGCGAAGAACAGATGCCCTCCGGCGACCTACACGCAGAGGCGGGGCCAAATCCAAAGCTGAGACCCAGGAGCTGTGAGAACAAAGAAGAGAAAGGGAAACCTCTCCCAGCAGCCTCAGAAGCAGCGGATTAAAGCTCCACAATCAACTTGATGTACCCTACCTCTGTGGAATACATGAATAGACAACAAATCATCCCAAATTGAGGAGCCAGGCGTCAGTGGTGTGCCTCTGAGGTGGGAGAGCCAACTTCAGGACACTGGTCCACAAGAGACCTCCCAGCTCCACATAATATCAAACGGCGAAAATCTTCCAGAGATCTCCATCTCAACACCAGCACCCAGCTTCACTCAACGACCAGCAAGCTACAGTGCTGGACACCCTATGCCAAACAACTAGCAAGACAGGAACACAACGCCACCCATTAGCAGAGAGGTGGCCTAAAATCATAAAAAGTCCGCAGACACCCCAAAACACACCACCAGACGTGGACCTGCCCACCAGAAAGACAAGATCCAGCCTCATCCACCAGAACACAGGCACTAGTCCCCTCCACCAGGAAGCCTACACAACCCACTAAACCAACCTTAGCCACTGGGGACAGACACCAAAAACAATGGGAACTACGAAACTGCAGCCTGCAAAAAGGAGACCCCAAACACAGTAACATAAGCAAAATGAGGAGACAGAAAAACACACAGCAGGAGAAGGAGCAAGATAAAAACCCACCAGACCTAACAAATGAAGAGGTAATAGGCAGTCTACCTGAAGAAGAATTCAGAATAATGATGGTAAAGATGATCCAAGATTCTATTTCCCAGATCCAAAATCTTGGAAATAGAATAGACAAAATGCAAGAAACAGTTAACAAGGACCTAGAAGAACTAAAGATGAATCAAGCATCGATTAAAAACACAATAAATGAAATAAAAAATACTCTAGATGGGATCAATAGCAGAATAACTGAGGCAGAAGAACGGATAAGTGAGGTGGAAGATAAAATAGTGGAAATAACTGCTGCAGAGCAAAATAAAGAAAAAAGAATGAAAAGAACAGAGGACAGTCTCAGAGACATCTGGGACAACATTAAACACACCAACATTCGAATTATAGGGATCCCAGAAGAAGAAGAGAAAAAGAAAGGGACTGAGAAAATATTTGAAGAGATTATAGGTGAAAACTTCCCTAATATGGGAAAGGAAATAGTTAATCAAGTCCAGGAGGCACAGAGAGTCCCATACAGAATAAATCCAAGGAGAAATACGCCAAGACACATATTAATCAAACTGTCAAAAATTAAACACAAAGAAATCATATTAAAAGCAGCAAGGCAGGGCCTCCCTGGTGGCGCAGTGGTTGAGAGTCCGCCTGCGGATGCAGGGGATACGGGTTCGTGCCCCGGTCTGGGAGGATCCCATATGCAGCGGAGCGGCTGGGCCCGTGAGCCATGGCCGCTGGGCCTGCGCGTCCGGAGCCTGTGCTCCGCAACGCGAGAGGCCACAACAGTGAGAGGCCCGCATACCGCAAAAAGAAAAAAAAAAAAAAAAAAAAGCAGCAAGGCAAAAACAACAAATAACACACAAGGGGATCCCCATCAGGATAACAGCTGATCTCTCAGCAGAAACTCTACAAGCCAGAAGGGAGTGGCAGGACATAATTAAAGTGATGAAGGAGAAAAACCTGCAACCAAGATTACTCTACCCAGCAAGGATCTCATTCAGATTTGATGGAGAAATTAAAACGTTTACAGACAAGCAAAAGCTGAGAGAGTTCAGCACCACCAAACCAGCTTTACAACAAATGCTAAAGGAACTTCTCTAGGCAAGAAACACAACAGAAGGAAAAGACCTACAATAACGAACCCAAAACAATTAAGAAAATGGGAATAGGAACATACATATCGATAATTACCTTAAATATAAATGGACTAAATGCTCCCACCAAAAGACACAGATTGGCTGAATGGATACAAAAACAAGACCCATATATATGCTGTCTACAAGAGACCCACTTCAGACCTAGAGACACATACAGACTGAAAGTAAGGGGATGGAAAAAGATATTCATGCAAATGGAAATCAAAAGAAAGCTGGAGTAGCAATTCTCATATCAGACAAAATAGACTTTAAAATAAAGACTACTAGAAGAGACAAAGAAGGACACTACATAATGATCAAGGGATCGATCCAAGAAGAAGATATAACAATTGTAAATATTTATGCACCCAACATAGGAGCACCTCAATACATAAGGCAAATACTAACAGCCATAAAAGGAGAAATCGACAGTAACACAATCATAGTAGGGGACTTTAACACCCCACTTTCACCAATGGACAGATCATCCAAATGAAAATCAATAAGGAAACACAAGCTTTAAATGATACATTAAACAAGATGGACTTAATTGATATTTATAGGACATTCCATCCAAAAACAACAGAATACACATTTTTCTCAAGTGCTCATGGAACATTCTCCAGGATAGATCATATCTTGGGTCACAAATCAAGCCTTGGTAAATTTAAGAAAATTGAAATTGTATCAAGTATCTTTTCCGACCACAGTGCTATGAGACTAGATATCAATTACAGGAAAAGAGCTGTAAAAAATACAAACACATGGAGGCTAAACAATACACTACTTAATAACGAAGTGATCACTGAAGAAATCAAAGAGGAAATTAAAAAATACCTAGAAACAAATGACAATGGAGACACGACGACCCAAAACCTATGGGACACAGCAAAAGCAGTTCTAAGAGGGAAGTTTATAGCAATACAATCCCACCTTAAGAAACAGGAAACATCTCGAATAAACAACCTAACCTTGCACCTAAAGCAATTAGAGAAAGAAGAACAAAAACACCCCAAAGTTAGCAGAAGGAAAGAAATCATAAAAATCAGATCAGAAATAAATGAAAAAGAAATGAAGGAAACGATAGCAAAGATCAATAAAACTAAAAGCTGGTTCTTTGAGAAGATAAACAAAATTGATAAACCATTAGCCAGACTCATCAAGAAAAAAAGGGAGAAGACTCAAATCAATAGAATTAGAAATGAAAAAGGAGAAGTAACAACTGACACTGCAGAAATACAAAAGATCATGAGAGATTACTACAAGCAACTCTATGCCAATAAAATGGACAACCTGGAAGAAATGGACAAATTCTTAGAAATGCACAACCTGCCAAGACTGAATCAGGAAGAAGTAGAAAATATGAACAGACCAATCACAAGCACTGAAATTGAAACTGTGATAAAAAATCTTCCAACAAACAAAAGCCCAGGACCAGATGGCTTCACAGGTGAATTCTATCAAGCATTTAGAGAAGAGCTAACACCTATCCTTCTCAAACTCTTCCAAAATATAGCAGAGGGGGGAACACTCCCAAACTCATTCTACGAGACCACCATCACCTTGATACCAAAACCAGACAAGGATGTCACAAAGAAAGAAAACGACAGGCCAATATCACTGATGAACATAGATGCAAAAATCCTCAACAAAATACTAGCAAACAGAATCCAAGAGCACATTAAAAGGATCATACACCATGATCAAGTGGGGTTTATTCCAGGAATGCAAGGATTCTTCAATATATGCAAATCAATCAACGTGATACACCATATTAACAAATTGAAGGAGAAAAACCATATGATCATCTCAATAGATGCAGAGAAAGCTTTCGACAAAATTCAACACCCATTTATGATAAAAACTCTGCAGAAAGTAGGCATAGAGGGAACTTTCCTCAACATAATAAAGGCCATATATGACAAACCCACAGCCAGCATCATCCTCAATGGTGAGAAACTGAAACCATTTCCACTAAGATCAGGAACAAGACAAGGTTGCCCACTCTCACCACTCTTATTCAACATAGTTTTGGAAGTTTTAGCCACAGCAATCAGAGAAGAAAAGGAAATAAAAGGAATCCAAATCGGAAAAAAAGAAGTAAAGCTGTCACTGTTTGCAGATGACATGATACTATACATAGAGAATCCTAAAGATGCTACCAGAAAACTACTAGAGCTAATAAATGAATTTGGTAAAGTTGCCGGATACAAAATTAATGCACAGAAATCTCTGGCATTCCTATATACTAATGATGAAAAATCTGAAAGTGAAATCAAGGAAACACTCCCATTTACCATTGCAACAAAAAGAATAAAATATCTAGGAATAAACCTACCTAAGGAGACAAAAGACCTGTATGCAGAAAATTATAAGACACTGATGAAAGAAATTAAAGATGATACAAATAGATGGAGAGATGTACCATGTTCTTGGATTGGAAGAATCAATATTGTGAAAATGACTCTACTACCCAAAGCAATCTACAGATTCAATGCAATCCCTATCAAACTACCACTGGCATTTTTCACAGAACTAGAGCAAAAAATTTCACAATTTGTATGGAAACACAAAAGACCCTGAATAGCCAAAGCAATCTTGAGAACGAAAAATGGAGCTGGAGGAATCAGGCTCCCTGACTTCAGACTATACTACAAAGCTACTGTAATCAAGACAGTATGGTACTGGCACAAAAACAGAAAGATAGATCAATGGAACAGGATAGAAAGCCCAGAGATAAACCCACGGACATATGGTCACCTTATCTTTGACAAAGGAGGCAGGAATATACAGTGGAGAAAGGACAGTCTCTTCAATAAGTGGTGCTGGGAAAACTGGATAGGGACATGTAAAAGTATGAGATTAGATCACTCCCTAACACCATACACAAAAATAAGCTCAAAATGGATTAAAGACCTAAATGTAAGGCCAGAAACTATCAAACTCTTAGAGGAAAACAGGCAGAACACTCTATGACATAAATCACAGCAAGATCCTTTTTGACCCACCTCCTAGAGAAATGGAAATAAAGACAAAAATAAACACATGGGACCTAATGAAACTTAAAAGCTTTTGCACAGCAAAGGAAACCATAAAGAAGACCAAAAGACAACCCTCAGAATGGGAGAAAATATTTGCAAATGAAGCAACTGACAAAGGATTAATCTCCAAAATTTATAAGCAGCTCAGGCAGCTCAATAACAAAAAAACAAACAACCCAATCCAAAAATGGGCAGAAGACCTAAATAGACATTTCTCCACAGAAGATATACAGACTGCCAACAAACACATGAAAGGATGCTCAACATCTTTACTCATTAGAGAAATGCAAATCAAAACTACAATGAGATATCATCTCACACCAGTCAGAATGGCCATCATCAAAAAATCTAGAAACAATAAATGCTGGAGAGGGTGTGGAAAAAAGGGAACACTCTTGCACTGCTGGTAGGAATGTGAATTGGTACAGCCACTATGGAGAACGGTATGGAGGTTCCTTAAAAAACTACAAATAGAACTACCATATGACCCAGCAATCCCACTACTGAGCATATACCCTGAGAAAACCATAATTCAAAAAGAGACATGTACCAAAATGTTCATAGCAGCCCTATTTACAATAGCCCGGAGATGGAAACAACCTAAGTGTCCATCATCGGATGAATGGGTAAAGAAGAGGTGGCACATATATACAATGGAATATTACTCAGCCATAAAAAGAAATGAAATTGAGCTATTTGTAATGAGGTGGATGGACCTAGAGTCTGTCATACAGAGTGAAGTAAGTCAGAAGGAGAAAGACAAATACTGTATGCTGACACATATATATGGAATTTAAGAAAAAAAATGTCATGAAGAACATAGGGCTAAGGAATAAAGACACAGACCTACTAGAGAATGGACTTGAGGATATGGGGAGGGGGAAGGGTAAGCTGTGACAAAGTGAAAGAGCGGCATGGACATATATACACTACCAAACGTAAGGTAGATAGCTAGTGGGAAGCAGCCGCATAGCACAGGGAGATCAGCTCGGTGCTTTGTGACCGCCTGGAGGGGTGGGATAGGGAGGGTGGGAGGGAGACACAAAAGGGAGGGGATATGGGAACATATGTATATGTATAACTGATTTAATTTGTTATAAAGCAAAAAATAAAAAAATAAAATTTAAAAAAAAGGAATAAGTAATTAACAGATGACCAGATCTCTCTTCCCCAGCTTCCCCTTCAGTAATCTCATGAACAAACTGCATGAACAAGACAACATCTAAAGAGAGATCGTGAGGAATCAATGAGCCTGCACACACACCTGCACGCAGTGGGGGATGGTGAGGACTCTGACCCTGTATCTCAATGATTCACTGAGATTATTATTTCTTTTTAAAGGCTTTCATGGCTGAGCAGAATCTTCAGAGATGGTTTTTAGGAGACACTGAGTCCACCATCTCCCCAGATTGCTGGCCTTCTGATTAAAAGCAACTTTTCTTTCTACCAACATTTCTTTCTCTCTCTCTCTCTCTCTCTGTCGCTTTCTTGTATTGATTTTTGAGCAGTGAGCAGCTGGGCCAGATTCAGTAACAGACCTATTTGACATTATAAGCCAGGAGCCTATCTATAACCTATAAAAACCAAACAGCTGGGTACAGGCAGCTAGGCACTGTATTGCACTTAGGCAGGTCATTTGCCTCTGGAACAGGATACGCAAAAGTGTCCATGGCTGTGGTAGCCTGGAGAGACTGCTGGGGAAGGTTTGCTTTGCTTTAGTCTTACAGGAGAAGCTGTAGCAAGACACAGGCAGCTGGGATGGGAGGAAGCCTGGACCCACTCTGCTCACCAGCTGGTGGAAGCTTGAATCCACATAAAGGACAGAAGTGGTCTTTTCTACTGGAAGGAATCACTGAAAAAGATGGACTTACAAGGAGGAAGAAGCTCAAGACACAGGTAGGAGTCCACATGAGAGCATCAGTTTAGGGTCTTTTCTTTGAGGGAATCTTTACCTTGTCTGGCAGTATGCCCCAACTGCAGTAGGCACTGGAGGACTTGGGCTACAGAACCCTTCCTGGGAAGGTGGCCTATCCACTTGCTAACCCACATGTGAACTAACTAGCACAAGTCCCTCAGGCTCACCCATCGCTCACCCATCCAGGCAGCTGTCCTAGCTCATGACATTGTTGAGCCCCGGATGAAAGTGGATACATCAAATGGGCCTCCCCTGGGTATTCTTTGTTAATCCCTTGAAGTACTCTATTTCACGAGCAATTCCCAAGCTGTTTGGTACGACAAGGTTAATTACCAGAGCAGTTGTTCTTTCTGTCACCCAAGAACATTGATAACAAGAGAGGAGACGGAAGGTGAGATGGGGGTCTGGTTTCTTGTCCTGGTCCTGTCTTTTTTCTTAAATTTTTATTATTTATTGGCATATAGTTGATTTACAATGTTGTGTTAGTTGCAGGTGTACAGGAAAGTGATTCAGTTATACATATACACATATCCATTCTTTTTCAGATTCTTTTCCCATGTAGGTTACTACAGAGTATTGAGCAGAGTTCCCTGTGCTATACAGTAGGTCCTTGTTGTTTATCTATTTTATATAGAGTAGTGTGTATATGTTAATCCCAAACTCCTAATTTATCCCTACTCCCCCTTCCCCTTTGGTAACCATGTTTGTTTCTATGTCTGTGAGTCTGTTTCTGTTTTGTAAATAAGTATCATCTTTGTATCATCTTTTTAGATTGCACATATGGGTGATATTGTATGATATTTGTCTTTGTCTCTCTGACTTACTTCACTTAGTATGATCATCTCTAGGTCCATCCACGTTGCTGCAAATGGCATTATTTTGTTCTCTTTTATGGCTGAGTAATATTCCACTGTATCTATGTACCACATCTTCTTTATCTATTCATCTGTCAATGGACATTTAGGTTGCTTCCATGTCTTGGCTATTGTAAATAGTGTTGCAATGAACAGTGGGGTGCATGTATCTGTTTGAATTATGGTTTTCTCTGGGTATATGCCCAGTAGTGGGATTGCTGGGTCATA
This sequence comes from Mesoplodon bidens, assembly GCF_964165515.1. Taxonomy (NCBI): domain Eukaryota; kingdom Metazoa; phylum Chordata; class Mammalia; order Artiodactyla; family Ziphiidae; genus Mesoplodon; species Mesoplodon bidens. Next base: position 111,427,433 of record NC_138176.1, on the reverse strand, counting down.
TGGTAGTTTTATTTTTAGTTTTTTAGGGAACCTCCATACTGTTCTCCATAGTGGTTGCACCAATTTACATTCCCACCAACAGTGCAAGAGGGTTTCCTTTTCTCCACACCCTCGCCAGCATTTATTGTTTGTAGACTTTTTGATGATGGCCATTCTGAGCTGTGTGAGGTGATACTTCATTGTAGTTTTGATTTATGTTTCTCTAATAATTAGCGATGTTGAGCACCTTTTCATGTGCTAACATCACACTCAACGGTGAAAAGCAAAAAGCATTTCCTCTCAGATCAGGAACAAGACAAGGATGTCCACTCTCGCCACTTTTATTCAACGTAGTTCTGGAAGTCCAAGCCACGGCAATCAGAGAAGAAAAAGAAATAAAAGGAAACCAAATTGGAAAAGAAGAAGTAAAACTGTCACTGTTTGCAGATGACATGATACTGTACACAGAAAATCCTGAAGATGCTACCAGAAAACTACTAGAGCTCATCAATGAATTCGGTAGAGTTGCAGGATACAGAATTAATACACAGAAATCTCTTGCATTTCTGGTCCTGTCTTAATGAACACAGCTGTTAATTGTTCTCTGACTCAGGTTACCATTCATTTTCCCTTATAAGTTTGGACTTCCTCAAGGGAATAAATATTATTTTATTCATCTTTATTTTTTCTTTGATGCCTACAAAATTGCCCATAACCAAGCAAGCACTCAGAGATATTTCTTTTTGAATTAATGAACTGAGTGCACTTAGTCCCCTTAGCAATCACTGCCTCACCCCACGTGTTGAGGGCAACATTCAGAGGTTCCATTGTCTTTTACTGATTCAGTTCTCTGTTGATTCTTCCTCCTCCTAACTCTGTGTCCTTCTCTGTTGATTTATTTTTTCCTCTCTTGGCTCTCTGGGTCCCATTCGTTCTTTCCAATATTGCCTTGAAGCTGTGATTCTCAGCCATGTAATAACTTCCATTATGTCCAAGTCTCTAAAAATGTTCAGAACAGTAACAATTTAAATTTCCATCCATTAAGTTTTACATAAATAAAACATGCCTAACTTGGGTGGAGAGAAGTGGAAAAGAAGTTAGGGAATTAAATAAACAAGAGGATGTTGCAACCTCCAGAAAGTTGGGAAAGGTCTGTCCCAGAGGACCAGAAACCAGGTACTTTTATTAGTACTGGGCCTGACCATCTGTAGCAGACCCCGATAGAAATAAATCTTGTTAAAGCAATATTTTCCAAGCTCTGCTGCTCACCTGGTTTTGTTCTTACTGGGTCTTGGAATCACAACAGACATGGTCACAGAGTGGACTCATGGCTCAGGTGGTCATTTTAAGAATAATCAGAAGGGCTCCTAAATGCAAGTATTCTGAAGTTAACAAAAAGTTGACTTTTTTTCCCAGGAAGTAGCTGGGATGGTGTCCTTTCAATTTTCCTATATGTCACTCTCATTAAATCTAGCTATAAGGTATCTCGACTCTGGCTGGCATTGGCTGAGAACAAATGCCATGCTTTGGGGGGATGGGTTACGTTCAAGGATATGATCAGGGAGACTAGTTAGAGAGCTACTGAAATAAGCCACAGCAAATGAGAGCACAGGTAGTTGGAGAGATCAGATGCTGGGTGTACTTTGAAGCAGAGTGGACAGGACTTGCTGATGGTTCCGATGTGGAGTATGGGAGATGAAGATTCAAGAATTTTTTGCCTGAGAAACTTGAAGAATGAATTTGCCATTTACTGTGATGGGAAAGGACTATGGGGGGAATGTTTCTGGATAAAAATAGTTTGGCTTTGAAGATGTCAAATTTGAGAAGCTCATAGAACCTCAGGGGAGATGTCAAGTATGTGAGTGTGGAATTCAGAAGACAGGTCCAAGATGGAGAAATAAATATGCAAATCTTCCTCCTATATATGTCTTTAAAGCTGTGGGGCATCAGGGAGTGAGCAGAGAAAGAACAAAAGACATATTTTAAAGGACTCATTAACAAAGGACAAAGAACTGTGGATTCCTGGGAAGCCAGTTCTTGGAAGTAGAGAAGAGGAGGAGAAACTGCTGGTGAGACTGGGGCTGAGAAGGAATAGGGGGCCACAAAAGAGGTGTCCTAGAACCCCAGGGAAGAAGTCTGTGGAGAAGGCAGGAGTCATCAAAGACGGAGACACTGACTGCTGGATTCAGCGACACACAGGTCACCTGGACGAGCGCAGAGATCGAGGAACGGGAGGGATGAAGGCCTGGCCAGGGTAGGTTCATGAGACAATGAGAGAAGGGGAAGAGGAAGAGGCAGGCATTGGAACTCTTAGGAACGTGGCTGGAAAGGGAAGCAAAGAAAAGACGCAGCCTGGGGGAAGGATGTGGGATCAAGGGGGTTTCCTTGGAATTGCAGTGCTGTGGTTACCATTATTGAGATGGGAGTGGCACGGCGTGTTTATACGATAGAGGGAGAAATGAACAACAGGAGAGGGGCCTGATGGAAACGGAGGGCTTGGGTATCACATCCAGGATGTACAGGATAGGGACAAAGGCAGGCAAAATGGAGAACTGCATGGTGAGCTGTGTGGAAGTTCTCTTCTGATACTTCCATTTTCTCAGGGAAATAAGAAGCAAGGTCAAGAGCAGGGCGTGAAGGAGGGAAGGATGTCAGACCCGGGAGGTCTGATGACTGCGTTGGGATTTCTTCAGGATTCTCTGTTTGCTTCTTTATTGAAAATAAAGTCCTGGGCGTCCCTGGTGGCACAGTGGTTGAGAGTCCGCCTGCCAATGCAGGGGACACGGGTTCGTGGCCCGGTCCGGGAAGATCCCACATGCCGCGGAGCGTCTGGGCCCGTGAGCCATGGTCGCTAAGCCTGCGCGTCCGGAGCCTGTGCTCCGCAACGGGAGAGGCCACAACAGTGAGAGGCCCACGTACCACAAAAAAAATAATAATAAAATAAAATAAAATAAAGTCCTTATAAGCTGAGTCTTTATCAGTTGATGATTTCCAGAACATTCCCTTCTCACTAATATACTCTTGAAAATGCTGCTATTTGATGAGATAATGGGATTTTTCGTGGGCAGATCCCCATTTCTTTCTGTGCTGCTGTGATGGGAATGATACTTTAAATCCTATTTAGAGGAAAAATCAACTCAATACAACAACTCAATTCAGCATCTCTTGGCAGAGTGCCATGTGCCATGTACTTCCAGCCAGGTGTCCAAGCTACGGGCTGGTCCCCATGGATAGTGCCATCACTGGCTTTTTATGTAACACAATTAAATGCCTCCTGATGGCAGCAGCTGTCACTGCTGCTCTTTATTGCACTTTACTGCTCAACCAACACCGGCCCAGATCACCTGGGTTATAGGAACAGTCATGGTAGTTCCCCATTGTATTTGGAGGGCCATTTGCCTCAGAGGGAAAAAGAGAAAGAAAGAAAGAAAATAAGCTTAGGTGACTTCTCCTCATTTTGTTCCTGGCTGGTTATTTTGGAGGGTACGGGACTTCACTTTGTCTTTCTTTTTTTTTTTTTGAATTTTATTTTATTTATCTTTTTATACAGCAGGTTGTTCACTTTGTCTTAAAGAGAAATAAAGATTCAATTTGCTCTCTATATTAAAGCCCCAATGACAAATTTTGTCAGAGACTTAAAAAGCACCCTTTAAAAAAGTAGACAATGGGGACTTTCCTGGTGGCGCAGTGGTTAATGCTCCACTCTCCCAATACAGGGGGCCCTGGTTCAATCCCTGGTCAGGGAAATAGATTCCACATGCATGCCGCAATTAAGAGTTGGCATGACACAACTAAGGAGCCAGCGAACTGCAACTAAGGAGCTCCTGAGCTGCAACTAAGGAGCCCATGTGCCACAACTAAGGAGCCAGCAAGCCACAACTAAGACCCAATGCAACCAAAAAAAAAAAAAAAAAAGTAGACAGTGGGGACTGGATTTATATTGCTTTGTACCTACTTACAACTGCCGGCTGCCATCCAAAAACATGAAACAGTTTTAAAATTACAGTTTTGGAAAAGGCTATCCTTGATAATGTATCCTTTTGTTCATTACTGAGACCTGAAGTTAAAGGCATTTGAGAATGTTTCTTCTGAGTAATGAAGAGAGAGAGAGAAAGGAAAAAATACAAGTTGATCTGTTTGATTAGGGGCAAAAACTGTTTAGAAGAGCTGCAGAGAAAAAATATGGAGATAATAAAATAGCTGTTGGAAAGTGGACTCATCATGAATAATTAGAAATCATTTAACTTACTAATGAAATAGCTACACTGCGGTTGCCATCATGTATGCAGGAAGGGAATATTTAACTTGTAGGCACTATTAGCACTATGTAAAGTTGCTTTTTTAAGTCAAGTAACAAAAGCACAGAAGGAGCAAATTAAAGCACTCGAAAAAAAGAAAATTCAATTTGCGATGAAATTTTCCACGGAATGATTCTGCTTCCCTATATCCCAAACCTGCTGATTTTTTTTAAGAGCGTGCTGCTCCCACCCAGATTTATCCCAAATTAAGTTGCGGTTTTCATCGTTGTAAATGTGGATTCCTGTAATGCAAATAACTCAACATTAAGAAAGAAGGAGTAATCCTGGTCCCCAAATTATCTAGTGAAATTGTCTTCCCCTAAGAGCGTACGGCATTTGAGGAATAAACACAGGAAACAGAGTAACTCTGCTCACCTCCCCATCACTGCCTTAGTAAGAATTGACTGGGGAATTTACCCCCTCGGGGAAACCATCACACACACGGGCAGTGTACATCCTGCGCTCGGCACTGGGTTTTCATCAATTTCACATGCACCTGCGGGGCCAGCTTTGTGCCAGGCCTGGGGAGGACGTTGGGAGGCCATATGGAGCTGACGGACACCTCCCTGTTTCTCAGGGTCTCCCAGAGTGGATGGCAAGATCACCACGTGTATACGTGACCACAAACCAAGGGTGACACGGATTTCCTGGGTGACACAGGTGCAGGGGAGGAGAGATTCTGACAGGGCCAGCGGATGAGGCGAGATCTGAGTAAGGACTGGAGCTGTCGGTGGCTCCTCGACAAGCACAGGTGCTCGAGAATGACATTGTGCCCTTCTGTGATAACCACATCTCCTACTTTCTAGATGTGATGTTTTGGCCTCTGGGGCCTGAGAGGGGACTGCCCCTCCCAGGGCCAGCCAGTTCCTACAGACAGGAAACAACGCAACTGGGAGCTCACCTTTCACCTGCCAACCAACCCATCTAGAGCCGGCACCCCATCACCTCCTCTACAGGGTGTTCACTCTCCCCCCGCCCTAGTCACCCAGGGCCAGGTGCCAGACACCTAAGGAAGTCCCTACACCCAGAGCCCTGAAGTGATCCAAACCAGCCAGTCCAATGCAGTTTTCTGTAGTCTTAACGCCAACATGCATACATGAGGGTATAAGACTGTCTACAGTGGGTTCAGGCACTCATTGTATTGTGTTTATCGAAGTTTAAGCTAAAGAAGCTTCTCAAGCATTCTTAGTTAAATATCTATATGTAGATATAAGCACCCATACTACAAATAAGATACAATGAGATTTTGGTATAAAGCTTATTCCCTTCTATGCTAGTTAAGAATAGATTCAACAGCATGCATGGCAAAGTCCCCAGTAAGAATAACTTAAATAAGATAGAAGCTTATTCCTCTCTCATATTCAGTCTGAAAGTAGGTGGTCCAAATCTGGTAAGTTTCCTCTACTTAATAAAATACCCAAGTGATCGAGATTCCTTCTATTTTGCCATTTTATCAAATGTGGTCCTCAATCCCAGAGTGGTTTCATGGTCCAGTGTGGCTGCTTGAGGTCCAGTCATCACATCACAAACTCATTCCAGACAGCAGGAGCATGGAAGGGAACAATAAGGGCATGTCTCGGCATTTTAAGCACCATTTCCAGAAGTTTCCATTAGCCAGAATTTAGTCATATAGCCACACTGAGCAGCAAAGGACGCTGGAGGCTGTGATCTTTCACTCTGGGTAGCCATATGGGCTAGCATAAAGTCCAGGGCTCTACTAGTAAAGGAAGAGGGGACAGCTCGCAGGCTCTGCCTGCCCTTCTCACAAGGAATCACTGGGGCCTCTAGGAAGATGTGACAAAGTGCAGTCCAGCCCCTCCACATTCCTGTTTCTCCTCATCCTGGTTCTGTATCTCAGCGGTTCTCCTCTGCATCCTCTGGGGAACGGTGTCCATGACCATGGTCCCTGGAATGACATTTCCCAGTATTTTCAAGAGAGAGAGGAGTGTGGCATTTTTAAAGCGACATTTTCCAGCCCCCGCCTCACTGTCAGAGGCACGCAGGTTGTCATGCCTGGAAGGGTTAAGCTGGCTTGGAGGCCCCAGAAAGGGCAGAGTCTGGTGACTTCTCTTCCTAAATTAGCAGCGTCAAGTATTATAGATGCAAGCTTGGCATTTAAGATTTGCTTTTCTCCCAAGGATTTGCTCTAAAGTGAAAGCCTGGGTTACTTATGACCAGGAAATGGTCTCCCGCCTTCCCTCTCTGTTCTGTCCCATCTCCTCCCCATAGTGGGATGGTGACAGGGGCTGCTCTGGCTTTTGACAGAAAGGGAAGGCTTCTGGGTCGTGGGGCACCTGAAAAGGGCTCGGTCACTTTGTGAAAGCTTTGACCTCTGTGATGCTTGGCTGGTTCAAACCAACAACCAAACATCCCTCAATTTCTTGTGACTGTGTTCTCTAATTAGCATGTGCACATTGTACATACACTATAGGGATGCCCTTGCCTTGGAGAGTTAGCAGGGCAAACCTGGAATTCCATATACAGCTGGAAAGAACACTTATGCACCAACAAGGAAATACATCATGTTTCCAGGTTCAACAGCGACCCGGCCTTCTTAGTGATGCCCGGAGCACCGCACCTCGGTGCCACACTCAGCTGCCTGTCGTTTCTCATTAGAAGCTCACGCACCGCACAGCAGAGCTGGCAGCTCCCACTGCTTGTATGTGGGTGATCGAAACATCCCTATCCCTGTCTTCCTTCTTGCTTCCCAGCCACAGAGTGGCGGAGTGGGGAGGGTTGAGCTCCCTCCAGGGAGCTCCGGGGCTCCCACTAGACCCCGGGGAGGGAACTGCAGAAAGATCAGGGCCCCAGGGCTAATCGTGGTCACCACCCTGTCCACTCAGGGCCTGCGTTGTAAGCGACTCCTCAGTATGTATAGCCCGAGGGTTTATATCCAGTCTCCTTGGGAAGCGGGCTGAAGGTCAGAGCTCTGACTCCTCGCTCTGGTAAATTGGCGTTAAGTTCCATAAGAAAATCCTTTTCCTCTCCACAATTTTCACTGGGTGAAGAAAATCACCCTACTCTTTCCTTACAGCTTAGATTTTCCTAAGAGATTTAAAGTCTCTGATTTTTCAGAGCACAGTGATTGCGTGGCTATATTTCTATATAGAAATACCTCTATATAGAAATACCTCATATATTTCTACCATTCCCTGGGCTTATCTGTTGATTCTCTGAAAACCATATCAATTAATTTTTACTTCAACCCCTGTCACCAGAACTTCTTCACGGTATGGAGATCATATTTTCTGCATCCCAAATGGTTATCTAATGCATGTTTAGACCACAAACAATTTAAACTGTGACTGATCTGGAAAACCTGGGACACTTGGTTGACAATCCCTTGGGTCCAGCCAGACAAGGCGGAGTTTTGGGGTGACTCTGCTCTGTGGCATGTGAGTTAACAGTAACATTTACTGTGTGCTTTCCGTGTTCCAGGCAGTGCGTGAAATGCTTTCAAGACAGAAACACATTACTGGCTTGGGACAAGTGACGTGAAATGGCACCAGCATGCCAAGGAGGACCCTTCCCTTGTCTTTCTGTAATTTAAAGGAGGGCAGCCAACAGCAATCTTCTCAGACTTCCTTGCAGCTAGGGATGACCATGTGACATACTTCTGACTAATGGGAGATAAGCTGAAATTTCTCCTCCTCTGGAGAAAATAACAAAGCTTCACAGCAGCAGGCTTTGTTTTGTCGGCCTTCCTCCCAATTGGAGGACAGGACAGACACAAAGCCTAGAGGGGCCTCATGAGGATGAAAGTTACAAATCAAAGATGGTGGAAAAGAAAGTTAGAAAGAGCCTAAAATAGATAACAAACAAGGACCTGCTGTAGAGCTCTGGGAACTCTACTCAATACTCTAATGGCCTATATGGGAAAAGAATTTAAAAAAGAGTGAATATATGTGTATGTATAACTGATTTACTTTGCTGTACAGCAGAAACTAACACAACATTGTAAATCAACTGTACTCCTATATAAAATAAAATTTTTTTTAAAACGGGAAAAAAATAAAAACACCTTTTTTATTGGACACTGGGTAAACATGAGTATGATTTTCCGTGTTATATGTATATCATAATCCTTTACTCAATAAACAAGTATTATTTAAACAAAAGAAAGAGCCTGAGTCCTTGGTGACACTGCTGAGCCATCCTACCAGCCCTGGACTGCACATCTGGGCCTTCTAGCTCTGTGAGATGAACAATACCCGTCCTGTTGGATTAATTGAGTTTTCTGTTTGTTGCAGCTAAGTAGTAGCAAATACGTAAGTCATTTTCACCGAAGGAGTCTAGGGTCCGAGAGGTTGTCCCCTGCCCAGTGCCACCAGTGATGATGCTGGGTCCAGGTGTGCCCAATTCCAGCGCCTGCGCTGGACCAGCGTACTCTTTCCTCCTTACGAGCTAGGGATCTGGAGTCATGCAGGGCTTGGGACCTTTCTGCGACAGCCTCACCGTTCCCCTCCCTGTTCCCTACGTAGTCCTGTGGCTTTAGCTTCCCTGCTCTCCCTGCCACCCCCTCACCGAGATGTGGTCCAGAACCTTCCCAGAACTTGTGGGAACAAATCTCTCCTGTCAGTTAAGTGTCTCTTTTCTAAGGAGAGGAACCCAGTTTGGGGGAACCTCTGAAGAACTGTTTGTACTTTGTCAAAAATCCTGCAGGGGTCCACAGGTTAGAACCCTCGCTGATGGTTTTTCTATGCCCCTTGAAATAGACTGGCATATTCAAACCCACCGAGCCTGGTCTGTCTGTTTGGCTGTCTCAGGCATTTGGACTGAGGATGCCCATCTGTGTCACACCAGACCTCAGGGTTTCCTGCCTTGCAGCCCAATGACACCGGTCATCACAGTATTTGTATTAGGAAGTCGGTGAGGACCCTGTTCACAGCCCTGCAGGGCATCCTCGCTGTAAGGACCCTTGGGGGAAATGGGTCTCAAAGCCTAAGAGTAGAAAGAAATGCTCTTCTCCTGAGTAACTAACTGAATTCTATTTCATGAACACTGGAACTCATGTAATTGGTTATATTTTTCTGAGCGACTTGCCTAAAAGTGTGTCCAATTAGTGTTTCACTAATTCTTTTTGCCCTTATTTTTCCCTTCACTCTGATTTATTCTTCACGTTCTGATATACCTGTATTTTTGGAGGCCACCTGAGACCTCCTTTTGTGAGCATGGTGTGTACAAAAGCAAAATGCCATTCACCGCAGGACCTCACTGGCTGCTACTATAGCTCAGATGCTCCTTTTTCATCGCCAGCTTTCCTCAAAACGAGGACAGTCCCTAGGCACCATCCAAAATCTAACGGACAGTGACAGCTTTTCCCTCGCTCACTCAGACTGAAGCCAGCATCAGCTGGGAGTCCTGGATCTCGCAAAAGAAATCTGAGGGCACCTGTCAAAAAGAAAGATGGACACAAGGTTTCTCAAATGCAATTAAGTGTTCTGACAGGCAATTGTTTTTCTCATTCAGCCTCACCTAAACATTCAGAGCTTGGCAGTCAGTGTGTGGGTAAGCACTCTTGCTCTTATCAGTGGAGTGCCTCTCTGACACCTGGCAACTCCAGCCACTGGGGCTTGGGGATTAGAAATGGAGTCAGGGGTCTTGTCAAGTAGGACGGTGGCAGCCTGAGCCCAGGAGAGGCCCATGGAATCATGCCCTTCCCCAACCAGCCCTGCAATTGAAGGGGGGTTCAAAATGTATGGTTGAGACTCTAGGCTTTTAAGAAGTGGATCTAAAAAGAGGGGAGAAATAAGAACAGATGTCTTGATCCAGTCACCATCATCCATTGTTTTATTTCAAGAGCATCTCAGCTTTCCACTGTAAAAGGGACCACGTTCCTTTCAGTGAAACGATATTGTAGGAATTCTGTGTCTCTTTTTCAAGTGGTGGGTTATTTAAGCATGAATGCTTTGGATAGTATTTTAAGATGCTCTTTGCATTTTAGACTGATCAAACTCACCTTCAATGTCAAATATTGCCAAGGAACACGTCCTTGTCTTTGGGCCATGGCTGTTTCACATTTAAAATTGGGCTAGATTGCACAAATGGTCATGAGGTCTCCTCGCCCCCAACCCCCATAATTCACACCCTGGCATGTGGTTTCATAACTCCTTCCATCAAGAGCTGGGGTCTTCCTTTCCCCCATGTTTGGGTTGACCACGTAGCCTTCTTTGGACAGTAGCAAGTGTGATGCAATCGGAGACCTGAAAAGCACTTGCCCTGCTGCTGTACTTGGAACACTTCTGCCCCAAGTGAGTAAGCCCAAGCAGGTCTGCTGGATGATGAGGGATGTCACAGACATATGACATATGACCTTTCATTCCTATTGCCCAGCTTAAACAGCCCCCCGCCTCCCGCCCCAGCACAGAGCCTACAAGCTGAATGGGAGTGGATGGACCACAGACATGTGAGTGAGCCCAGCCAAGTCCAGCAGAGAAGAACCAGCTGGCTGAACCCAGCCCAAACTGGCAGCCCTCTCACCTGGAAAAGAAAATCACAGCATGAATTCTTTTTTTGTTTGTTTGTTTTGCGGTACGCGGGCCTCTCACTGTTGTGGCTTCTCCCGTTGCGGAGCACAGGCTCCGGACACGCAGGCTCAGCGGCCATGGCTCATGGGCCCAGCCGCTCCGCGGCATGTGGGATCTTCCCAGACCAGGGCATGAACCCGTGTCTCCTCCATCGGCAGGCAGACTCTCAACCACTGCGCCAACAGGGAAGCCCACAGCATGAATTCTTTAACCCCATGCTAAAGGATGCCCTGGCTCTCTTCACTGAAGCATATAAAGTGTCTAGTCTGGAGTCTGGCACAAAGGAGTAATTTAAAAACATTATTGAAATCATTGCATCTCTTCTCTTTGTCATCAGAAGCTCATCTGATAGCACAATGGTTCAGAAGAGTTTTTCTTTTTCTTTCCATTTTTATATTGTGATAAAATACACATAAAATTTACCATCTTAACCATTTTTAAGTGTACAGATCAATGGTGTTAAATACATTCATAATGTTGTGCAACCATCACCACCATCTATCTCTAGAATTCTTTTCATCCTATAAAACTGAAATTCTATACCTATTAATAACTCTCCAACCCCTCCTCCCCTCAGCCCCTGGCAACTACCATTATACCATTAGTCTCCATGACTTCGAATACACTTAAGTACAGCTATCCCTCAGTATCCATGGGGGATGGGTTCCAGGATCCCCTGTGGATACCAAAATCCAAGGATGTTGAAGTCCCTTATTTAAAATGGTGTAGTATTTTATACACATTCTCCCGTATACTTTAAATCACCTCTAGATTACTTATAGTACCTAATTCAATGTAAATGTGATGTAAATAGTTGTAAATACAATGCAAATACTATATAAATAGTTGCCAGTGTGCAGCAAATTTAAGTTTTGCTTTTTCGAACTTTCTGAAATTTTTTTAAAAATATTTTTGATCTGCAGTTGGTTGAATCTGTGGATGTGGAACCCACAGATAGGAGGGCACACTGTACCTCCTATAAGTGGAATTATACAGTATCAGTCTTTTTGTGACTGGCTTATTTCTTTTAGCATAATATGGGTTCATCCATGTTGTAGCACATGTCAGAATTTCCCAACCTTTTTAAGGTTTTTAAGGATCCATTGTGTGTATATACTACATTTTGCTTATCTATTCATTGTAAATGGACCCTTGGGTTGCTTCCACGTTTTAGCTACTGTGAATAATGCTGCTATGAACATGAGTGTACAAATATCTCTTTGAGACCTGCCTTCACTTCTTTGGGTATATACCCACAAATGGAACTGCTAGATCATATGGTAATTATGTTTTTAATTTTTTGAGGAAATGCCATACTATTTTCCACATCAGATGTACCATTTTACATTCTCACCAACAGTGTACAAGAATTCTAATTTCTCCACATCCTCACTAACACTTGTTATTTCTTGTGTGTGTGTGTGCATGTGTGTGTTTTGATAGTAGTCATCCTAATGGGTGTAAGGTGGTATCTCATTGTAGTTTTGATTTGCATTTCCCTAATGATGTTGAGCAGCTTTTTGTGTGCTTATTGGCCACTTGCATGTATTCTTTTGAGAAATGGTTATTCAAGTTCTTTTTCCATTTTGAATTGGGTTGTTTCTTTTTCTGTTGTTGAGTTTTAGGAATTCCCTATATATTCTGGATAGTAATCCTTTTTCTTTTTATTGGTTTTATCAGATATGTGATTTACAAATATTTCTTTCCATTCTGTGGGTTGCCTTTTTACTTCCTTGATGGTGTCTTTTGATTACATTTTAATGAAATTCAGTTTGTCTATTATTTCTTTTGTGCCCTGTCCTTTGGTATCCTATCCAAGAAAACATTGCCAAATACAATGTCATGAAACTTTTGTTCTATGTTTTCTTTTAAGAGTTTTATAGTTTTAGGTCTTACATTTAGGTTTCTAACCCATTTTGAGTTAATGTTTGTATATGGTGTTAGATAAGGGTCCAGCTTACTCTTTTTCATGTGGATGTCCGGTTTTCCCAGCACCGTTTGTTGAAAAAACTGTTTTTTCTCCCAATGGATGGTTTTGTCACACTTGTGAAAAATCAAGGGTTCATTTCTGGGCTTTCAGTTCTAATCCATTGGTCTATATGTCTATTTTGATACTGTCTTGATTATTATAGCTTTGTAATAAGTTTTAAAATCAAGAACTATGAATCCTTCAGCTTTAGTCTTCCTTTTAAAGATTGTTTTCGCTATTTGGGGTCTCTTGACATGTCATATGGATTTTAGGATGGGTTTTCTATTTCTGAAAAAAAAACATATTTGAGGTTTCGATACAGACTGCTTCGAATCTGTAGAACACTTTGGGTAAATTCGATATCCTAACAATATTAATTCTTCCGGTCCATGAACATGGATATTTTCTATCTATTTACGTCTTCTTAAACTTCTTCCAGCAATGTTTTGTAGACTTTACTGTACAAGTTTTCACCTCCTTAGTTAATTCCTAAGTATTTTATTCTTTTTGATGGTATTGTAAATGGAATTGTTTTTGTGATTTCCTTTTCAGATTGTTTATTGTTAGTCTATTGAAATGCAACTGATTTTATATGTTGACTTTGCATCCTGCTACTTTGCTGAATTCATTTATTAGTTCTGTTTGTGTGTGTGTGTGTGTAATCTTTAGGGCTTTCTACATAGAAGATAATAACATCTGTGAACTTAGATAATTTTATTTCTTCCTTTCCAATTTGGATGCCTTTTATTTCTTTTTCTTGCCTAATTGCTCTGGCTAGGACTTTCAGGACTATGTTGAATGGAAGTGGCAAAAACAGGCATCCTTACCTGTTTCCTGATCTTGGAGGAAAAGTGTCAGTCTTTCACCATTAGTATGATGTTCACTGTGAGTTTTCCATATATGGCCTTGATTATTTTGAGATAGTTTCCTTCTATTCCTGGTTTGTTGATTGGTTTTATAATGAATGGGTGTAGAATTTTGTCAGACACTTTCTCTGGCATCGAGATTATCATATGTTTATTCCCCTTTCATTCTATTAATGTGGTGTATTATATTGAGTGATATTTGTATGCTGAACCATCCTTGCATTCCAGGAATAAAACTCACTTGGTCATGGTGTATAATCCTTTTAATATGCTGCTGAATTTAGTTGCTCATATTTTATTGAGGATTTTTTTTCATCAGTGTCCATAATGGATATGGATATTGGTCTGTAGTTTTCTTTTCTCTTAGTGTCTTTGCCTTTTGTATCAGAGTAATGCTGGCCTATGGAATGAATTAGGAAGTGTTCTCTCCTCTTCAATTTTTGGGAAAAATCTGAGAAAAATTGGTGCTATTTTTTTAAGTGTTTGGTAGAATTCACCAGTGAAGCTCAGTTTCACAGCTTTTCTTTGTTGGGAGATTTTTGATTACTAATACAATCTCCTAAAGTTTACTTAGATTTTATATTTCTTCATAATTTAGTCTAGATAGGTTTTATGTTTCTAAAAATTTGTCATTTCTTTTTTTTTTTTTTTTTTTTTTTTTTGCTGTACACGGGCCTCTCACTGTTGTGGCCTCTCCCGTTGCGGAGCACAGGCTCCGGACACGCAGGCTCAGCGGCCATGGCTCACGGGCCCAGCCACTCCGCGGCACGCGGGATCTTCCCGGACCGGGGCACGAACCCGTGTCCCCCGCATCGGCAGGCGGACTCTCAACCACTGCGCCACCAGGGAAGCCCAAAATTTGTCATTTCATCCAGGTTTTCCAATTGGATAGTGTATAGTTTTTCATAGTACTCTCATAATCCTTTTTATTTGTGTAGAATTGGTAGTAATGTCCCCACTTTTATTCTGATTTTAGTAATTTGAGTCTTCTCTTTTTATCTTGGTCCTTCTACATAACAGTTTGTCAATTTGTTGATCTTTTCTAAGATGCAGTTTTTGGTTTTGTTGATCATCTCTATTCTTCTTCTCTTCTCTATTTTGTTTATCTCTGCTTGAATCTTTATTATTTCTTTCCTTCTTCTAGCTTTGGGTTTACTTGGTTCTTCTTTTTCAGTTCCTTAAGTTGTAAAGTTAGATTATTGATTTGAGATCTTTCTTCTTTTTTAATGTAAGCATTTATAGCTATTAATAAAAGCTGTGTCCCACAAGTTCTGGTATAATGTATTTTTTTATTGTCTCCAAGTATTTTCTAATTTCCCTTATGATTTCTTTTTCTATCTATTGGCTGCTTAAGAATGTGTTGTTTAATTTTTACAGACTTGTGAATTTCCCAGTTTTCCTTTTTTTACAGATTTCTAACTTTATCCCATTGTGGTTGGAGGAGATACTTTGTAGAATATCTATCTTTTTTAATCTATTGATACTCAAGTTGTGGACTAACATATGGTCTATCCTGGAACCTGTCCCATGTACACTTGAGATGAATGTGTATGCTTTTGTTTTTGGGTAGGGCGTTTGGTATATGTCTGTGAAATCTAGCTGGTTTATTGTTGTTTAAGTCCTCTATTTCCTTGTTTTTCTCTGTCTGCTTGTTCTATCCATTATTGAGAGTGGGGTGGAGTACTGAAGCCAACAACTAGTGCTGTAGAACTGTCTATTTCTCCCTTCAATTCTGTCATCTTCTGCGTCAATTATTTTGATGGTCTACTAGGTGCATAAATGTTTATAATTGTTATATCTTCTTACTGTATTGAACCTTTTATTAGTATATAATGTTCTTGGTCTCTTGTAAATTTTTTTACTTAAGGTCTATTTTGTGTGATATTAGTGTAACCACTCCTGCTGTCTTTTGGTTACTATTTGCATGAAATATCTTTTTTCCATCCTTTCACTTTCAAACTATTTGTGTCTTGGATCTTAAGTGAGTCTCTTTTAGATAGCATATAGTTGAATTATGTGTTTTTATCCATTCTGCCAATCTTTGTCTTTTGATTGGAGCAGTCAATCTATTCACACGTAAAGTAATTACTGAGAAGGGACTTAATTCTGTATTGTTCTGTTTGTTTTTTATATGTATTGTAGCATTTTTGTCCTTCACGTCCTGCATTACTGTCTTCTTTCTGTGTTTTAGTTGATTTTTTTGTAGTGAACATTTAAACTCCTCTCTCACGTCCTTCTGTGTATATTCTATAGCTATTTTCTTCGTGGTTACCATGGAGATTATACATTTAACATCCTAAGCTTATAACACTCTAATTTGAATTAATATCAGGTTAACTTTAATGACATACACAAACTCTGCTCCTTTACAGTTCTGTCCCACTCCCTTTGGTTGTTGATGTAACAAAATGACATCATTATACACTGTGTGCCACAAACCGTAAACTAAAAATTCTTCTAAATTTATTCATTTCTTAAATTCTGTAGAAAACAAGATTTGGAGTTATAAACCAAAGTTATAATAATCCTAGCTTTTAGATTAATAATTATTTTTCTTTAACTATATTAATCTTTTAAATCATGTAGAAAACAAAATGTGCCTTTACAAGCCAATGTTACAATAATACTAGCATTTTAAAATTACCCAGGAATTTGCCTTGACTGAGTTCTTTATTTCTTTATATGGCTTTGAGTTGCTCTCTCATGTCCATTATTTCACCCTTTAGAACCTCCTCAGAGTTTCCTACAAGTCAGGTAAAGTGATAATGAACTCCTTCAGCTTTTGTTTATCTGGAGACATCGTCGTTTCTCACTCACTCTTGAGGAATACTTTCACCAGATGTAGGATTCTTCGTTGACAGTTTAGTTTTGTTTATAGCACTTTGAATACATCATCCCACTGCCTTCTGGTCTTCAGAGTTTATGGATGTATTAGTTTCCTATTACTGCTGTAACAAATTATTGATACCACAGCTTAGAGCTTCAAAAAGCACAAATTTATTATCTTACAGTCTGGAGGTCCTAAGTCCTAAAAAAATCAAGGTTTCAGTAGGGCTGTGTTCCTTCTGGGAGCTCTAAGGGAGAATGCATTTCCTTGCCTTTTCCAGCCTCTAGAAGCTACTTGCACAGCGTCTTCTTCCATCTTTAAAGCCAGCAGTGGCAAATTGAGTCCCCACATAACCTCACTCCAACCCTGCTTCCAGCATCACATCTGACTCTCCTCTTCTGCCTCCCTCTTCTACTTATAAGGACACTTGTGACTTCATGGGGCTCACTCCAATAATCCAGAATAATCTCTCCTTCGCAAGGTCATCTGATTCATAAATTTAGCTCCGTCTGCAACCTTAATTCTCCTTTGCCATGTAACCTAATGTATTCACAGATTGCAAGACATGGACAGCTTTGGAGGTCATTATTCTGCCTACCACACTGGACAAACCATGTCCTTGTTTTAAGAATCTCTTCATCCTCTCAGGCGCTGAGGCCTGGAATTTTATGTCAGAGAGTCATTCTTTTTTGGCAAGGTGCCCCCGTAGGAGATACCAGTGAGCCTTCAAGAACCTTGAATTTTTTAGCTCCTATAATTCTGATTTCCATATTCTAAGTCACTCTGGTGATAGAAAATTTCATCTCACACTAGCGAGTATAGATGAAATCCTATTTTTGTCCAAGATTCATAATCCTTCAGTCCCCAAGCTTGTAAAGCTTATTTTTTTGTTTTGTTGATGCTCTTTGTTGCAAACTGTTTACAATCTGTGAGTCTTCAGCTCTTTCAAGCTTGTATTTGAGTCTGGATCACATAACTGTCAGGAGAGACACAAATTGAACCAGATTGCTACTACTGAAATCCTAAGAATTCTAACTGCACCTTTAAAACCTATATTGCTTGCAAGTCAGAATGATATTGTGGAAGAAGCATTCATGTTTGAGGCTGAAAGAACTGAATGGAAACCCATCTCTATGATTGATTACTTGTGTGACCTTTGGCCAGTTACTTCAAGTTCTCTCAACTACAGTTTCTTCATTCGTAACATTATTTTTTACAGACATTGTAAAGTTGTTAGGAGAATAATAGATGGTATAATAAACCACTTCGCATAGCCCATGTTGAACATATAGTAGCCATTATTACTATTTAATCTCCAAGTATATATATGCACCCAGTAGACTATAGCCAACATCCATGCTAGTCTCTGGGAGAAGTTCAAAGCAAGAGGCAGGTGGTGGGCTTCCCTGATGGCACAGTGGTTGAGAATCTGCCTGCCAATGCAGGGGACACGGGTTCGAGCCCTGGTCTGGGAAGATCCCACATGACGCGGAGCAACTGGGCCTATGAGCCACAATTACTGAGCCTGCGCATCTGGAGCCTGTGCTGTGCAGCAAGAGAGGCCGCGATAGTGAGAGGCCCACGCACCGCAATGAAGAGTGGCCCCCGCTTGCCACAACTAGAGAAAGCCCTTGCACAGAAACAAAGACCCAACACAGCCATAAATAAATAAATTAATTAATTAAAAAAAAAAGAGGCAGGTGGTGCCTAATGATAAGAGTTCTTAGTGAAAACGAAGAAGGGAGGAATATGATCTTGACCAAGTTTCTTTTTTTTTTTTTTGCGCTTTCGTTTCCTAATCTAAAAATTAATCAACTTAGATTAGATGATCTTTAAACGTTCTTCCCGTGCTGACATTCTGTGGTTTTCAGAAGCGTCCTGACTATTGGTAAGTATGACTAATCCAGGAAATAAATAGGATTTTCATCAAAGGTTATGTGTAAATGAATGCAAAGTTATCATGTCCAGTACTGACCTCAGGACCTTGAAAACAATATAACTGTCATTCAACCACATCATTTTGAATGTCTCCTTTGGACACACAATGTATCTTCAAGCCAAAAGGCACCATGAACTAGAACAAAATGGCAGACATCTGGTTTGAAGAGAAGTTTCACACAAAACACAGAGGTGGCAGTTACTCTGGCCATGAAAATGGACCAAAAGGAAAGCATTTAATACAACTGGCTGAATTATAGCCCTTGGAATTCCAGCAGTGTGGAGGTGGCCATCCAACATTAATGAAAGTCTTCCATTTGTCTCCAGTATTTCCTGCTATATTTTGCTTTTTGTCCTTCTCTTTGGGAAATAACAGGAAGATTTCAGCTTGGGTGCTGTTGGCTTCAAGGCTTTCTTTTAATGTACAATTGTCAACCAGATCACAGCAAGAACAAATTATATGTCAGCCAATGATTGCATAACAGAACTCATTTCCATTTGAAGAAAGGGATGAAGGTGACAATGTACCCTCTCTCAGGAACATCCTCTCATGCAGAGTGATGGGCTCAAGTACAAAGCTTAGGCAGATCAAGCTCAGAAACAGCCGAAAGAGACAGGCTGTGAATTAGAGGCTGCCCACGGTGACAGCTCTCTGACAGAATAAGAAGGGCAGGAAGGATGGGCCTGGGGAGGGTGGCTGACATTCGTTTGTGTAAGTACTAACGGGAGAGCCAGCAAACTCAAACTTCATGGAAAGAAGAATCTGTGTCTGATACCCGCAATTACAGAGGAGGTTGTCATAAATGTGGGACTTAAATAGTTTGGGAATTCAGAGCTCTTTATTGATAGAGATGCCCATTAAATGCTAGCTGAGAAATATTTGCAGACTATGTATTGAATCAGCCCTTTTGGGTTGTCACTGGGTGTCCCATGGGAAGGTCCTTGTGTCAGAAGTGACCTGCCCGATATTTGGAGCAAGATTTTGAAATATAGAGAAACAAAGCAGATTTTATGGTCTTCCTTCTACACATCACTTTCTAATTCTTTTATGGTTATAACAATGATAGGGAGTTGACTGGAAACTCTTTCTGAAGGTGTATCAGCAGAAGAATTAATTAGAGAGACAACCTATATTTCCCTGTCTTTGGGGTTTTGCCTCTTCTATGACCCAAGTTGTCACTTTTCATTTATGTTGAGGTGTTTCCAGCTTAGCCCATTTGGGAGTTTTACTTTTAAAACGAACTGCATCTGCTCTTTTCTGGGTTGGCAATGCCAGTGGATTGTTGCACGAGCCGTAGCTTATAGTTTGATCCAGGTTGGCACGAGTCAGCAAAACTGGCCTCTTTGTTTCTAGTCGCTTCTTCCCCTGGTTCCATGGGGTGCACAGAAGTTTATTTATCCTCTCTATTTTAAGGGTTCAAAGAAAGATGCAATTGGATAAGAATGAAAATATGAACATTTTGAGGGCTTGCTTTGCACAGAGTTGGTCACGAATACATATTTATTCAATGAAAGAAAGTGGGAAAAGGAAAGAAAGAGAGAACAAAGAAAACAAAGAGGAGGGAAGGAAGAGGGAGAGAGGCAGGGCGGGAAGAAGGGAGGACTTAGGGAACTGGGGAACATCTCACCTAAATGTAATGGCTTCCGATCACCATTTAATGGAATTCTGGTATCATCTTAAGGATGCAGCCTTCGATTTAATCAGAACCACATTTTATGCTGGAAAGTCCACTGGACTCAGCTTGACTCAGTTCTGAGTCTTATTTTTATCTAAGGGAGCTTTAACATCAAACCCTCTTTAACTCCTTACCTTCAGCTGTCTAGGAAGCAGACATCAAGTTCCCTGCATTCCTTCCTTATTCACCTCTTTCTAATCTTATGTCTCTTAATCTCTCAATTATAGGCTGGAGGATGGGGGGGAAGTGAGGGGATGGGGGGGCCAGGTCCTTCCTGGTAGGGTTGCTAAGACAAAATATATCAACTTAAATCTGAATTTCCAGTAAAGGGTAAATTTTTTTTTTTTTAGTATAAGTACGTTCCAAATACTTGGGACACACTCAGACCGAGAGAGTATTTGTTGGTTATCATTTGTTGTTTTGGTTTCTTTTGTCAGTAATCTGAATTTGAAAGCACACATATGTAGACGCATCTGAGCTTTTAAAGAACAAGGTGTCTCTGTCCCAGTGTCCTTCCCCTTGGTGGCTATGCTGTGTCAAAGGATTCACCCAGCAGCTCTCTGCTCTACCCTGAGCGACCACCAAGACTCTTTGTACGTAGCCCAGGATGCAGGGGACTGCACAGTCTCAAGATGGGAAGAGAGAACCGCCTGCTAGGGGCCCCTCGTGTCCCTAACTTCTGTCTGGACAGGCGCGTGAAAGACAATCAGAGTCATCAGTTTGCTTCCTCAGTGGGAAGGAATTATTGAGACATAACATTATTTTTACCAATTTACTATCTATATAAACGATTCATTAAGAGTGGCATAAACATAAACAGTCAACAATTTGATAATATTTGTGAATAAAACTACACACATATATATCTCAACAGACCCATCTGCATACGTATTTCCTCCTTCTGATATAGTTCATTCCACAGACAGATGAATAGCAAGAACTTGAAGAAGCCAAACATATACAGCTCCCGCAGAGGATTCTTAAGAGTGAAGATGAGAGACTGTAAAATGAAACGGCTCAATGATTATTTCTTCATTGGGGAGGATACGGAAGGAGCAGCTGTACTTGAGACCGGTGACCACAAGTTCCCACTCAGACTGAGAAGCAGAAAAGTTGATGGGGTCTGTCTGCGGTGTCCCTGGAGCCACGATGCCCCGAGTGGACAGCTGACCCGAGGCATCTTGGGGAAGAGGGATGCTCTGTCCCCCGGGCCACACCAGATGGGTGGTGCTCGCTAAGGTCATCAGACTTGGGCAGGAGAAGACCAACCCAGCACTGGGGGTGGGGGGGTGATGCCGTGGGGGGAACCCGGGCTTGGAAGGCAGACCTTTTCGGATCCACCACCTCCTAGGAGTCTGACCTCACCTGAATCTGCGGGTAGTTTGATGAGAACCGGTGAAATAAAGTAAAAAGAACAGAAAACAGGTAAAACCTCTTGCATCAATTCGGTCAGAGGAGCCAGCCTTCCAAACATGAGTAGAGACGAAGAGAGAAGCTGGTGATCTGGGGCTCAGCTGGCTACTAGCTGTTGATCCTGGGACAGACCATGCAACTCACAAAGCCTCAGAAGCCTCCTTTGCAGAGGAGCAGGTGTTGTGAACAACAGCTTCTGGGGAGGGCTGAAGGAGGCGGTGAAAGGAAAGTTCTAGCTCAGTGCGTGGCCTGCAGGAAGCTCTCAAAAATGGAATGAAGGTTCTTACATCCAGGCTGTGACAGGGTCCCTCATATTTTGACTCTAGCGGTTACTTGGTCACTTAGGGGAAGCAATCAGGAGGCGGGGGTTACACAAGTGGCAAGTTGCTCCATTAAGGGGGAAGAGTGGTTAGGCTCCTGCCGGCCCCTCCACGCTTAGAGCTGCGGCATCGGCTCAGAAGCCTGTGACCTCCCCGTTTTGGGCATCTTTTTCTAAATTTGCAGGATGGCATTTATATGGCCCTGGAATGAAGTAGCCCCCAGCACCCTGGAATCTTATCTGGGAGAGGAATATGATTTTGCCCCTCTTTTCCTAGGTGCCTCTGGCTTTCCCTGTCTCCCAGGTATAGTCCTGTTTTCCCCAATACACTCCCATCTCCATACCCGGCCACCACAGTGGTGGGAACTCAACGTTCTCTACTCAAGAGATGGTCAGATCTCCAAGCAGATTTTATAACTTGGTCCAATGTAGTCATCCCCTTGGACCCCAGGAGAGCAGGGACCCACAACCTGCAGGTTTGGAAAAGAGGGCACCTCTCAGGCCTCTCTCTGCAACACTACTTTCTTTTTCTACAGCTCCGTCCTTCCATCCCTCAGCCTGGTGCCTTCCTCCCCGCCCTCAGGAAATTCCTCTCTTTCCCGAAGGAGAAGGAGATTCTGAAGTGCCCTCCTCGAGCCTGGAGCCTCTGGTTTGATGCCCATGAGTCCCTTTTCCCCTAGTGCATCCTGCAGTGGGAAAGGGGCGAGGAAGAGGGCTCAACGGAGTCCCAGAAGCTGGAGGGAAGGTACCACTTCTGCATCTGTTTCCTGACCAGCAAGACTGGAGGCCACTTTCCTCCCAAATCTAAGGAGAAGCACACAGAGGCCAACATTCATCCTTTCTGGGAGAGAGCACTGTCTAGTTTCACTATGGGAAAAGAATATCTCTGTCATTGTCATGGATGGGAACTTGCCCCTTGTGAAATAAAAACCCAGGATTATTAGGCTAAAGAGCACTTGAGTCTTTTCTGCACCTGGCTTCAGTGCTAAGTAAGAAGATGTTAGGTGAAATGGCACGCCATCTACCTGCCATCCTGGCTGGGAGACCCAGCTCATATTAGATTGAATGTTTTTAATTCCAAAATAGTCTTCCTAGTCAATGGGTTTTTAGATTTTTCCTCTAAGTTTATACAGCCACCGTTACTGACAGTTTGTCACTAACCTACAGTCCATATACTAAGAGAGTCTAAGAAAGATGACATCTCTTCTTTGCCTGACAACAGAATAGAGATCACCCCTGGCAATGGTCTAAGCTCCATCTGTAAAACAGGGCGAGTTACCGTCTCCTTCGTGACCTCAATGGGCATAAAAACAATGAAGGCGAGGAGGTGGAGATCTGGGGGCTCCTCAGAGGACCATGGAAATGTGAAGGATCGTGGCTACTGAGGTAAAATGGGATGGAGGCTGTGTGCACCACCCATACGATGCTGTTTATGACGGAGGGTAGTGCCTGGGCCAAGGTGTGTGCTGACATGAATTGTGTCTGCAACCTGATAACCATTCTGCAGAGTGACCTGGGATGAGGGATGTATTGGAGGAGAGTCTCCTCAGGGATTAGAGGGGCACCATTTTGGGGGCCCCCAGTGTACAGACCTCCCAGTTATCTTGTGGAGTCTCCTCAACACAGACCAAAATCCAAGCCAGGGTCTTAGCACCAGAATGATTGGTTATTTAGGGCCAGTTCTCCAAAAACTAGGTGAGGTCAACAGGAGGACAGTCAAGATGTAGTCCCTGGTGAGGCAACGTGAGCTCTGTGTTGACCTGGACATCTGAGCCTTCTAGAACGACTCAGACTTCAAGGTTTGCTTCATTAAAAAAATAATAAATTTATGTATTTATTTTTGGCTGCATTGGGTCTTTGTTGCTGCGCGCAGGCTTTCTCTAGTTGCGGCGAGCGGGGGCTGCTCTTTGTTGCGGTGCGTGGGCTTCTCACTGCGGTGGCTTCTCTTGTTGGGGAGCACGGGCTCTAGGCACGTGGGCTTCAGTAGTTGTGGCACACGGGCTTCAGTAGTTGTGGCGCACGGGCTTAGTTGTTCTGTGGCATGTGGGATCTTCCCAGACCAGGGCTCGAACCCGTGTCCCTGAACTGGCAGGTGGATTCTTGACCACTGCACCACCAGCGAAGTCCAAGGTTTGCTTCATTTTGATCATTGTTATTACACGGGTGAGGCTGCCACTGGGCAAAGTTCCGGGTGGATGCAGCTCAGGAAGAAACAGCGAAATGCAGGGTGACTCCTCAACACAGAGGGAGCTGAAAGCAGAAGGGCACTGGTTAGCCATCTTTGAGAAAGACAGCGAAGCTGCTTTGGGTGCTGATAGGAAAACACAGTACGGAGATTATCTAGAGGGTGAGTGTAGCAAGAAAAGACAGAGAGCTATAAGATGCTCCAATATTTCTAGGTCAGGGAGATGAGAAGGAACCTACAAAGGGGTCTGAGAAGTAGCAGCCAGAGAAGTGGGAGAACCAAGAGAAAGCGGTCCCCTTGGCTTAAAGGTGCTAGAAGGGAATGGTTGTTGAGAGGTGAGAAAGACGGGATTTGGCGATGTTGGTCATTGGCAGTCTTGATGGGAGGGTTTCCTTCAGTGATGGGTATGGAGGTCTGACTGGAGAAGGTTCGGGAGAGAAGAGGACTTCTAAAGGAAGCTAGCCATCCAAGGGAGCAGAGAAATGTACCAATAACTGGAAGACAGGGGCACAGTTTTACTTAAGATGTAGGGTATTTCAGCAAGTTTGCATGCTAATGGGAATAATCTAGCAGAGAGGAAGCAATGGGAAAGGAAAAGTTAAGGGTTAGGGTTAGGGTTAGGAGCATTGTCCTTGAGGAGGTTAGAGTACATACATTTAGGGGACAAATGGTCTCTTAAATAAAAGCACACACAGAGTGAGTGCTTGGGGTTCCCTGGTGGCCTAGTGGTTAGGATCCCAGGCTTTCAGGGCCGTGGCCTGGTTTCAACCCCTGGTCGGGGAACTGAGATCCCACAAGCCACGTGGCATGGCCAAAAAAAAAAAAAGAAAGAAAGAAAAAGAAAAAAAACGCATACACTTTGCCCTTCCTGTGCCTGTTTCCTTATCTGTGAAATAAAAATGATAATGTATTCATCACACAGGATTGTGATGAGGGTTAAGTGAGTCAATGGGTGTAAAGCACTTAGAACTGTGCTTGGAATAGTAAGCACTCAATAAATGTTTGTTCTTTGTCCTCTTACCATTATGATCAGTTGTAACAGGAGGAAGAGAGAAGACGGGACCAGAGGATACAGGATGGGACCAGAGGATACAGATGGATTTGGTGATGGGTGGATGAAGACATCTCCTGTGAGCTTCTACTTTCCCAATGAAATAGAGCTGCAGTGAGAGGAGGGGTCGCGCTGCCGGTGGGGTGTTGTAGGATCAGGGGTCATGCTGAGGGCCCACTTGAGCTCTGTGGTGATAATATCAAAGAAAGACCCCGCAGCATGGCTGGGTCTTTTCTCTGTATCTATATTCAGCTGCGCAGATGCAGGTGTGCAGTAGGTGAAGAGTTGGATTTAACTACATTTGGGGTTTTTCCTGGTCAGTGGGATAGGGGAAGAGAATGGTAAGGGAGCTGCGGTAATAATAACAGGTCATAGAATCTAAGTTAAGTAGGAAGGAAGTGAGGATATTAGGGGAAAGCAAGGACAGAGAGGGGGATGGTGGTGGGCTCCTTGATCAGAGGTCCTAGCAAAGAAGTGTTGGAGAGCGAAGCTAGGGCAGGTGGGCCCCAAAGATGGGAGGCTGTGATCAGAGAATAGGATGGTGGAAAGCAAGAATTTAGAGCTGATGCCATTTTGGTGATGACAAGATAGAGCGTGACCTTGAGGTGGGAGTAGGAGGAGATGGCGCATCTGAGCGGGTGAAGGTGGGGAGTGGATGGGGGAGTTACCAACATGCATGTTGAATTTGTCAAGAAGCAGACAGGAATCAGTGGGCCAGGTGTAAAATCATTCATGAATAAGGGTGCACGGCCACAAGTTGGGTGCACAAAGGAGGAGCGGTGGCCGATGGAATAACCAGATAGCACGTTCTTTGAAGGAGCTGGATTGTTTTTTTGTTGTTTGCTTTGCTTTGCTTTTGTTCTGGAGGACAGAGAAGCAATGCTCTGGAAGTAGCAATGAAGACCCAGGAGGGCTTTTATGTTACTCCAGGCCCAAGTACATGGGAGGTGGGAAAAACTAAGAGGCACCACTTGGGAGGGCTACAGGGGAAGCAGTGTCCTCCAAGGGCAGCCACGTATCCGCTGGAGCAAGAAGGGAGACCGCTTTCACTGAAGCAGTCACAGATATAGAGGACTTGACTGAGGACACACCTGAGTTCCCCAGGGCCCAGGGCAGAGGTCTGGGGGATTGAAGAGGGCAGTGTGAGGTAAGTCTAGGTATCAGTGGGGGACCTGGGAGGCTTGGACTGAGGCTGACTGAGGCCAACTGAGAGGTAAGGCAGGTGGTTTCTTAAGGCATGATTAGGAAGTTTCTTTGCAGCTTGCCATTCACCAAAGCACCCAGCAAAGATGGCCTGCAGATCTACCTAAGCAGCCTGGAGATCAAACATGCAGGTATTGCTTGCAATTACCAGGCGACATGGCCAAGGGAAGCACTGACAAATGGAGTCCAAGATAATTATTAGAGATTAGAGAGTTTGCAGTGAAATGCGCATGGGCTGTAGCTGCAGTCAGGTTTCCATGCAGGGAAATGCTGTAACGCCTTGTGACTCCCTGTCCACTCAGTATATTCGTTTCGGGTCATCAGACCCTGGGCACAAAAGTACTGGCTGGAGTCCCTTGCAAGTCCAGGGGTTGGAGTATTTCCCTGATGAAGGGGGTTTTCCATCTTGACTGCAGTTGAGGCCTCCCATATTACTTCATCCAAAAACAAACATTGAGGGCTTCCCTGGTGGCGCAGTGGTTGAGAGTCCACCTGCCGATGCAAGGGACACGGGTTCGTGCCCCGGTCCGGGAAGATCCCACATGCTGCGGAGCGGCTGGGCCCATGAGCCATGGCCGCTGAGCCTGCGCGTCCGGAGCCTGTGCTCCTCAATGAAAGAGGACACAACAGTGAGAGGCCTGCGTACCGCAAACAAACAAACAAACAAAACAAAAAAAACAAACATTGACAAAATGAACCATCTTGGTTAAGTCTTTGGAATTGAGATTGCACAATGGTCTTGAGACAGGCAGACTTTCTTTTTTCTTTTTTGGTATTAAAGTTAGTTTAAGTTTATTAGTTTAGTTAATACAAAGATGTCTTTGGAGTCATCAGCATTAAGTATAATACTTTTATTGTACCTAGGTTTACTGGAAGTCAAATAAGATCTTATCTCTGTTACAAAATTTGTCAGCAAGAAACTGAAATTGGTATGATGAAATTTTTATAAGTAAATTAAATATAAATGAGATTTTTTAGGTGAACTCTTTAGGAGTAATTATGTTTCATGGCCTGTCTACTTCAAAATAGTTGCCCCAGATTTTTAGTAACTTAAAACTTTAAAGTTTTGCTAAATTAAGTTAGATGATGAAAGTTTATTGATGACCTAGATCATTGTGAAACAGGAGAGGACGGGGCAGGGCACAACCTTTAAAAGAATGACATAGCCTGAGGACACGACATAAATGGATTAGAACAAAATAGGTCTAAGATGGCAGATGAGTCAACTTCCACTAGACCTTTAGCCCCAGTATACGAGACAGGCAGACCTTTAATTAAAGTTTCTGGCAGTGACTTCCCAGAATAGTAGGGTGGAGTTGTCAGCAGTAAGTTTTGTCAGAATTAGATATAAAGGAAAGTAACAAGCAGAATCTAGGTGTTCCGGCCAAACCCTCCATTGCCCTAGTCGTCAGTTTCAAAGCAGGTACGACACACATTCCTACGGGGGTTGGAGGGGTTCTAGTTCCCATGAGTCTGCACCAAAAGGCCAGTATGGAAACCAGCGAACCCCAGAATGGGTAGAATAGGCAGGTGGTGGCAGGTGGATGCTGAGAGATGAAGCCCTTTCCAGCTGGAGAAAAGGTGTTTAGCAAGTGAACAAAAGTGGGGAGGCTTAGGGTGTGTTTGGAAGAATGGAAGGAGCCTTGTCCTGTAGCCACAACGTCTGTGAAGGAAGACAGGAGTCTGGATACGATTCAGAGAGCTTGGAATGCAGGGTGTGGCCTTTCTATTTATCATTACTACAACCTCTGGCTTTCTTCCCGGGTGTGGGAGTGATCCAGATAAGGATGGGGAGGGAAAAGCCTTGAGTAAGTTGCATTTCAGCCTGTGAAGTTAGTTTTCAAGTCCAGTGAACAGATCTCATAGTAACAGATCCCACAGTAATTTCTTTAGTGGTAATGTGTGCTCAGAGCTGAACTCAACCCCTGCTGGGGCCAGCGAACCTGGAGGGAGGGAGTGGATTCTTGGCCTCTTCTCATAGAGCCAGGATAAGGTGGAAACCTTGATACCTACTCAGGAAGGATTAGGTGGGGGAGTGAAATGTTGGGGGCAGGAATGTGGGAGAAGGGAAGAGGATTAAAAAGGGGTGACTGCAGGGATTTTCAAGCTATTTTGAGCAGCAGAATTCCCTTCCCCCAGTGAAGCTTGCACAGAAGCCCAGTACAGGATTGATGAAGGCTGCTGCCCCGGGTGAGGTAAGAGGGTTCTGCTTCCTCCCCGTCCCCTGCCCCCACGACCCCCTGTGGTCACTCGGCAGCGGCCGCTGAGGGTCTCCGTCAGCCCTTAGCGCAGCTGACAACCCACGGGTTTTCAGCTGGTTTTCCTCTTAGCAAAAGGAGCAACATTTTTAGAATTTTGAGCTTCAGTATTCTGTGATTTATTCAGCCTTAAAAAGGATGGAAATTCTGATACTTGCTACAGCATGGATGAAGCTTGAAGCCCTCACTCTACGTGAAATAAGCCAGTCACAAAAGGACAAATACTGTATGATTCTAGCGTAGGTTAGGTCCCTAAAGAAGCCAACTTCATAGAGACAGGAAGTAGAGGATGGTTGCCAGGGACTGGGAGGTTGTTTCATAGGGACAATCTCAGTTTGGGGAGATGACAAAGCTCTGGAGATGGATGGTGCTGCTGATGGTCGCCCAACGATGTGAATACCGCGGAACTCTACACTTACCTGAGGATGGGAAATTGTATGTTATTTGTATTTTACCCCAATAAAACAAAACCTGTGGATGGGAGTTGGCGAAGAGTATAAGGGAGTGACGGCTCCAATGTCACCTGAGAGGTCCCCTCCAGTGACATTTTCAGAACTGAAACTGATGACCCCAGGGCCCGCCTCCTCTCAAGCTTCCCACCGCCCGGCTGCAGGGGCGCGGGGGTC
Organism: Mesoplodon bidens; assembly: GCF_964165515.1. NCBI lineage: Eukaryota > Metazoa > Chordata > Mammalia > Artiodactyla > Ziphiidae > Mesoplodon > Mesoplodon bidens. Next base: position 111,398,298 of record NC_138176.1, on the reverse strand, counting down.
CTCCGCGCTGTCAGCGGACCCGCACCCGGGCAAGAGGGGCGAGCGCCACCTAGAGGTGATGCACCCCGTGCAGCCCACGCCTGGGGCCAGGCTCAGACCGGCACAAACAGGGCCCCATCGCCCCTCTGCCTTCTCTCTCTCTCTCTCTTTTTTTATCGGTTGTCGCAGGCTGGGGTAGGGAAAAATGGGAAATGACTACTTTTAATGGGCAAGGGGTTTTTCAGAAGGTGATGAAATTGTTCTGCAAATAGGTAGTGGTGATGGTTGTACAACATCGTGAATATGCTATAGAACACCACCGAATTGTACACTTTAAGATTGTTTAAATGATGAATTTTATATTACGGAAATTATTTTTTATTGAGGTGAAATTCACATAACATAAAATTCAGCATTTTAAAGTGTACAATTCAGTGCCATTCAAAACATTTACAAAAAAATAGAATAAAAAATAATAAAAATAAATAAAACATTTACCAGGAATGTGAGGGAAGACTACACTCACATGTACATGTGGAAAGAATGTCAGCCTTCCCCCTGTTCCTTCTCTTGCTTCTGCTATTGCTTTTCTCAAATTCTGTGCTGGATTTGGAGAAGGATCCCTGGGATTAAAACAACATCTGTTTCTAGCTGTCATTCGACTGGTAAGTCCCCAACACCCAGAGGTGGCATGTAGAGCCCCATGTCTAGAACCCCGACTGTCCTAGAACCGTTTTAAAGTCTCCCCACGAGAAGTCAGCAGTGCCTCCTGAGTGGTCAGGACACGGAGCTGGAGATTGAGGCTTGGGGGCTTCCTGGGCAGAGGGGGACAAGCCCTGCCTGCTGACAACTCATGTCCCTAAATTACAGACCTGCTACATGCAACCGGATGTGGCACACCATACAAATCATTCTCCAGAAATATTTAAAAATACAAAACCTTTTTTGAATGGCATTTTTTATTGAAGTATAGTTGATTTACAATGTTTCAGGTGTACAGAAAAGTGATTCAGTTATACATATATATATTCTTTTCTTAGACTCTTTTCCATTGTAGTTATTACAAGGTATTGAATACAGTTCCCTGTGCCATACAGTAGGTCCTTGTTGTTTATCTATTTTATATATAGTAGTGTGTATCTGTTACTCCCAAACTCCTAATTTATCCCTCCTCTCCTCCCCCTTTTGGTAATCATAAGTTTGTTTTCTACATCTGTGAATCTTTCTCTAGTTTGTAAATACGTTCAATTGTATCATATTTTAGATTCCACATGTAAGTGATATCATATGATATTTGTCTTTCTCTGTCTGATTTACTTACTATGATCATCTCTAGGTCCATCCATGTTGCTGTAAATGACATTATTTCATTCTTTTTTATGGCTGAGTAATAATCCATTGTACATTGAAGATTGTACCACATCTTCTTTATCCATTCTTCTGTCGATGGACACTTAGGTTGCTTCCATGTCTTGGCTATTGTAAATAGTGCTGCAGTGAACATTGGGGTGCATGTAGCTTTTCGAATTAGAACTTTCATCTTTTCCAGATATATGCCCAGGAGTGGGATTGCTGGATCATACGGTAACTCTATTCCTGGTTTTTTAAGTAATAATACAAAACCTTTTTTAGACTAGTTGGGGTATATTCTATTTGAACAATCAAAAATTTTAAATATTTTAAGGGAAGCGTTTTATTACTTTTAAGTTTACTGACTACTAGCAAATCGCTGCCACAGATTCTGTGCAGCAATTAGGACCCTCTGCTGCAGGTGCTAGAAAACCATGAGCCCTCTTGGCTTAAGGAAAAGAAAAGATGGTGTGTTTTCTCATGTAACTAGGAAGCTGAATGGTAAGGCGGGCTGGAGTTGCCTCTTGAGATGGGCGCTCAGCTGATGCTCCCAGGATCCTACACTTTGTAATTTTTAAGCTCTTACAGAAAAAAGAAAAGTGCATGAACCATGCACATGTTGGGAAATAAAAGTTATGTGCACTATTTACTCAGCAACAATGAAAAATGTACACAATGAGGCATCAATGTAAAACAATGCAATACAATGTAAAATGATAATTATTTAACATCAACAAAGAAAACAAAAACAAATACCCTCTGGAAGAGATCACTAACACCACAGTCAGTTCTGGAGCTCTCTACCCTGCTCTCATGATTTCTCCTCCTGAACTAAGGGCCACCGGACCCCACCTGTTGCCCACTGACTTGTCCCTGGGACTTATCTCCAAGTCTCCGTCTTGGCTTGGCTCCAAGACACTCAAAGGCTGGGGAGGTAGGAACTGACAGGGAGGGCAGTACGACAGGTATACGGTGTCTTAGCCTGGGTTCGTCAGAAAACACCTCCTGAGGCCAAAGCTAATAGGTCACTGTTTCATTAGGCATTATACTCCCAGGGGAGCAGGAAAGAGAGGCAGGGAAGGATGGAGAGCCACACCAGGATGCATGGCCCATCAACCTCCATTGAGTGCTTGTCACGTGGGACCATGTTCCCTGGGGCTGTAAATATAAACACGTTTCAGGGCAGCCGCTCCAGAAGAGAATTATCCTTTGGCTCTGGTCCTGTGGGACATAACTTTCCCCACAGGTGTTAACCCTCCCACACTTTGGGCTGAGCAGGTGTGGGCACCTGGTGGGTCATGTAGCATCTCATGCAGCAGCACTGACTGGGAAGGGGACGCAGGGCACAGGCACAGGTGAGGCACAGGGGACTGTACCACGTGGAGTTGGTCAGAGCATGTGCAGTGCTGTGTCTCCTGGTGACTGGTCAGAACAGTGGCCAGAGGCCCCAGAGGAGGGTGAGGTCAAAATGTCGGATGTAAGAGCTGTGCGGCTCACAGAGCTCTCTAAAGAGAATTTGCTAGAGAAGTGACGAATGTGGGGTAAAGAAGGCACAGAACTGCCATGAGGATCAGAGGAGGGAGAGGGCAGGGGATGGCCAGGGAAGGTTTTAAGAAGAGGAGACAGAAGTGGCCCGGCATAAATTGTGGGCCAGACACTCCATCTGTCAAGGGGCTAGAACCAGACCCCAAAGCAGGGATAGCATTTTGGCAAGTCGATCTCTTTATTAAACTAAACATCCTTGTAATTTTGTTGTCAGTATTCATTTGTTTTGTGAAAACCTTTCCTCATAAGATAGAAGCCACAGTAAAACTCAGTTCAGCCCAGATGGAATTATTAGGAATTCCAAACCAGTGAAATCTGAATCACATGCACACACAGAGCTGGGTCACGGGGATGCAGGGGCCCCAGGGGATGCAGAACTCATGGTGGTGACCAAGTCAGGGGGAGCTGGACGAGATAAGAGTCTCAAGGGAGGAGCGTGCTGTGCCGAGCTGAGATGGGGGAGGTCAGGGATGGTTAGGAGGAAGCTGGGGGACACCCAGCCTGTGGAGGAAAAGGACCCAAAAGAGACAATGCTACAGACCCTCTTCTGGCAGGGAGAACTAGTAATTTTCTCTTAGAGATGACTTCAGGAGATATTCTAGCAGAGTGATCTAAATGAAACCAGATGAATACCAGGCCAAACAACTTTCTTTTGTGTCGCTGCTGTCCTCTCCAGGCCCCTAGGTGCTCATCAGATGGCTCCCAGCCCTTTTTTCTCCATCTCAGAGAGAGGCTGGGGTGAGGCTCTCAGCTCGAGGCAGACTACATCGACTGGCAATTTGGGAGTTTCTCAAAGGAACCCCAAGCTGAAACCCACAGCTAGGTCTGTTCCAGGTACACAGAGGTAAGGAGGCCCACCCGTATCCCTTGTGTAGAGTCCCCAGTGAGATCGCAGGGCCCCCGGGGAACCAGCATTTCTCGGCAGAGAGTGATAGGGGTGGCCACCCGGGGTTGTCTCTGGCGAGGCTGTGAGGAAGGTGGGGCTTATTTGGTGGTCCCTGGGCCACCTCTGCTGAGCCTCTTCCTAGAGTGACTGACATTCCAGTTGGCTTGGAACTTTCCTGGTTTTAGTACCGAAAGTTTCACATCTCAGGAAACCCCTCAGATCTGGGGAAACGGGGACAGTTGGTCACCCTACCTGCTCCTCCTTTATTCCAGAAGTCCTTTGCTTTGTGAGCCCAGAGACTTGCCCTTCCCCTGGCAGCTCAAGGAGTCCCTCAAACTAATTAAAGGTATGGTTCACAGACTCCAATACCAACAAGGCCAGGGAGATAATACAAATGGGAGTTGTACATCATTTATCATTATTTATATTATTTATCACGGGTAGAAATGTCTTATTTGTTTCACAAAAGCTCCATAAGTTGTGTTCTTTCAGCATCGTCTGTTTGCATATTAAACATGTATGATGACACACAGGATCGCCCTTGGGCTCCATGTTGGGAAGACAACCGAGAACAGTGGGATTGAAGCGCGCCCCTGTGGGAAGGGGTGCCTGTAGGTTACTGCACGTGGGAATGGCAGTTCTGGGGGACCAGGCTTCCCGATTCTTCAAGAGAAGCTGGAATTTGCAAATGTTATGTGAAATCTATTTTGAAATAGGGACGCACAATTGAATATTTTTAAAAACACAGTGTGACCCAACTTTATTGGGGAAAACCAAAACACGTCCACGGGTCACGTCTAGCCCACAGGCTATCCGTTTTCACACTATGGATTAAACTCCCTGAGCAGTTATTGCAATTTCCCTCCCTCCCCAATCCCTGAATTGTGACATTAGCACCTTGATGTTTTAGTCTTGTCTGCAGACATCTGCTAGTTTTCAGAAATGGTCACTGCAATGGCCCCGGAAGACAAAGCCTCAGCCCTCACTCTACCGTGGGCTCTCCCACTGTGCTGTCCTTCCCCAGGGACAGCCGAGGATGCACCCACAGCCCCAGGGCACACCTGCTCTTCCGACCCTCCATTCATTCCTTCAAGAGCCATCAAAGGAACAAAAGGATGAGAAATGAATGATCCATCTTATCTCATGGGGGTGTTCCCATTACCAATCATCTCCCCCTCCCTACGTTATCTGTAGAGATGCTGCAGAGCTGAGGCCAGCTCCTGGTGAGAGCACCCACCTCCCACTGAACAGGGAGGGTCACGCCTCCAGGGTAAGCAGCTCAACAGTCTGGAGAGAAATGATTTGAGGATGCAGCTAGGAATGTGGCATGGAGGAGACAATCTTCTCTGGATATTCTAGCTTAAGGTAGAAGGGAGCAAAAAGAAGACTTTGCACTTAAATGCAGTCAAGAGAGTTTCTTGTGGAAATGATCTCTGGTTGGGGTAGAAGGAACTATGTCCTCTAGCAAAATGGTACTTATCATCACCATCATCAACCCAGTCTGGGATTGCTCAGCTCAGGGGCCAATGTGATAGGCTAAACATCCGTGCCTGCTTTGTAAAAATAATCATTAAAAACTCATTTCAAAGATCACATCATAACAGGAAATTAGCTTATTATGCTGTGTTAACTGGGCTCTGCGTCTTATAACGGGGAGCCAGTAGTTACGTCATGATATTTAATGAGTTAGTCAAACCGGATCTAAAAAGCAAGGATCAACTTCCCATGGTTGTTAATCCATGCCCAGATCTGCGCACTGTCTTTGTTCATAAGAGGCTAAAACTTTCTGCCAAAATCCTCTTACTGGTCTAGGAAAAATGCCCCTGTGTGTGGTCAGCTGTCACTGAAGCCAGCCCTCCCTTTATGTATGTAGGGAAATGAGACCCAGAGACTTTCCCCCCAGCGCCCAGGTCCAGCAGGCATGCCCAGCAGCCCAGGTATTTTCTTGTAGGGTCAAAGGCCACTCAGCCCTGCAGACTGCCATTCCAGGCACGGTGCCCAAACTCCCAAGATTAGATTGGATGACTACTTGGCCATTTTGTCAGCCTTCCCCTTATATTTAGGCTTCCTCCTTCAATCTCCTTTGAACACATCAGCCTCTTTCTGTTACTACTTCAAATGCATTGCTGACAGACAAGATCTTCTCTTGGTATTTTAAAATATGTGATATAATTCCCTCACTTGCAAATAGCCTAATGTATCTTTTGGACTAATGATAGGTGATAGCCTGAGTGGGTCAAATATTTTAAGATTTATTTGAATTCAATGGATATTTCTGCATGGGTAGGTTTGCATTTTATGCCACTATGACTGGAAAATTGAGTGAATGATAAATTGAACATCAGACGAGTAACAACAAACCAGGTCAAGCAACCTCAATTCTGTGTTACTGTCACCTGCACGAAATGCAGCGTGAGAGAGAGCCAGGAAGTCATGGGGTCTGCTTTAGTCTGGAATAGGTCCCAGAGCCGAATCTGGTTTTCTCTCTCATCTTGTGTGCATGGATGTACACACCACACACACACTACTATTCCCTTTATCAGGTGCTGAGTAAATACAGATACATTGAATGGATTCCGAGAGTTATCAAGCAGATATGTATCTGATGAATAAATCACACAGTAACTACACTCCATTACAAAACCCAAGAGCCATTCTTCAACGTGCCAGGTATTTACAGAGCACTGTGCTATGTGCTACAGTGAATTCAAAAACAAAAACAAACAAAAAGCACCGTTCTTGACCTTAAGGAGTTGGCAGCTGTATCAGCCAGGGTTTAACCAGAGGCAGAACCAGTAGGATGGATAGATAGATAGGTAGACAGATAGATGATGGATATTGGTCAGACAGATGGATGGACAGACAGATAGATAGAGGGATCCATGGATCTACTATAAGGAATTGGCTTATGCAATTGCTGGGGCTAGTTAAGCAGATCCAAAGTCTGTTAAGGTAGGTCATCAGGATGGCAAGATCAGGAGTAGCTGAGACCCGTCGGGCATGGGCTGAAACCGTTGTCCGAAGGGCAGGATCTCTCCAACCGATTACGTAAGGCCTACCTAGGATAATTTCCCTAACTTAACAGTCAGGTGATTAAAGACTTCCGTTTCATCTGAAGTCTTCATCCCTTCACAGTCCTAGATGTGTGTTTGATGGAACATCTGGGAGAAGGGGTGTGTGCGCTACAGAAAGCCTGCAGCTCCCCTACCCCCCTCTTAGGAGAGAGTCTCTTTCAGCCCAGTTTCTCACGTACTTGAAAGGAAATTCTGGGGCGTGTAACGTAGCCTGGTCAAGCAGACACGCCACAAAACCAGCATAAGACCACAGTCTAACAAAACAGAAAACAAAATATGAACACCCAAAACAAGACAGGAAATAGCTCAAGGCCACGGGCCTACCAAAATGAACGGCGTCTAAAGTGGATGCGTCTACACACTGACGTGTCCGTTTGTGATCTAGTTTCCTCTGGTCCTTAAAGGAACAGGAGCCCCTCGGTCTGGCTGACGTGAGGGATGGAAGTGCCACAGTGTTAGCCACACTCAGAAGGCAACAGGCTCACTGAACTCCAGCTCGACCGTCTGGGATCCTTGCCGATGGGGAGCAGACGGTTGTCATTTTGTACAATAACAGTCACAAACTATATAGTGAAACATATTGAAAATGTCCACAATGGCTCCACTGGGCACGGTGAGATCTACCAAGCATGAATTTTTCTCAGCAAACTGTATCTCTTCCTGGTTGGAGCACATCTGTCTTCAGTTTTGTGCTAGGCCAGGGATGGAGTGTTATTCTTCTGCTAATCGGCCCCTGCTGTTGATACCAAGGGTTGTTGAAACTTGTCTGTTGCTGAAACGTGAATCCAAAGACCAACTCTGGATGCCCGGGCCTTGGACACACCCACACCTGCGGCACGGTTGAAGGGAAATGGTACCACTGCATTCCTCGTGATTAAATCCTCTATCAGGTCATAGAGTTCAAACAAAACACTCAAAACAGGGAGGGGCGGGGAGAAACCACAGCTCTCCCAGCCCAGGATAATTATTTCTTAGCACACATTGGAGTATCCTTGGTGAGAAAGCATGGTGGCATTATTGGTTTGCCCGCTTGCAAGTTTTTGGAGCTCACCCTAACCTAATTAAGTGTCTGTTTACCCTTAGGCCTGGCACTCTCTCTGGGTGAAGCAACAGCTGGAACACTGCAAGCAGCCGCATGAAGGGCAAGATATTTGTTGGTTGCTGCTGTTTTCAGCCTTGCCACAGTAAACAATGATGGGCTTAGCCCTATCAGCTCATTAAAAAAAATGTATCTTGAAAGATGCTGGCCTACACGTGTCACTGCTCATGGTCTGAGACAGTGGTGTGGGCTTGCTGAAGAATACAGGTTGGGGGAAGGTGCTGGAGCTGATCTGTTCCACCTGAATCAGAGGAGCCAGGTGGGTATTACATGTTTGGTCCTATTTAAGCAAATGTACAAAGCAGTGTCGTCAGCCTTATAGTGTATACAGGCAGCACCTCTAGGAATTCATTGACATGTGGATTTTTGCTGCACCCTCAGAGATTCTGAATCCGGTTTTGGGGGACACAGGACTCTGCATTCTTTTTTAAGTCTTTTTATTTTTTTTTTTTGATGTGGACCATTTTTAAAGTCATTATTTGTTACAATATTGCTTCTGTTTTATGTTTTTGGTGTTTTGGCCACAAGGCATGTGGGATCTTAGCTCCCAGACCAGGGATCGAACCTGCACCCCCTGCATTGGAAGGCGAAGTCTTAACCACTGGACTGCCAGGGAAGTCCTGGAATCTGCATTTACAAGCATTTTACCATTTGATTCAGATGAAAATGGTTTGAGAAGTACTAGTTTAAAGAATAGAGAGTCGAGAATGTTAGAACTGCATATAATCCTGGAAGACTGTTTCTAATTTTAACATTTAGCAGCAAAGGGACAGGACCCATGAAAGCAAGCTATACAATCTTATTGAAAGATGCAAAACAAAACCCAAAAGAAACTGGGAGGTTTACCTTGTGTGTGATGGGAGACTTTATAATCATCAAAGAGAGAAAAAGAGAGACAAGCAGAGACAGAGAGAGAGATTTACATACATAGAGTCATGAAAGGATGCACTCTAAAGTGGTATCTTCAGATAAGACTGAAGGGGAAACAGATGAGATTAGTAACCTTCTTCTCGGTTAGCTTTAGATTCTAGGCATCATGTATGAAGAGACTTTTGTCAAATTTTAATATGAGGGTTGTCTTTTCATCTTGTTTATGGTTTTTTTTCTTTTTTTGCTGGGCAAAAGCTTTTAAGTTTCAGTAGGTCCCATTTGTTTATTTTTGTTTTTATTTCCATTTCTCTAGGAGGTGAGGATCTTGCTGTGATTTATGTCATAGAATATTCTGCCTATGTTTTCCTCTAAGAGTATTATAGTGTCTGGCCTTACATTTAGATCTTTTTATTTTATTTTTTTATTTATTTTATTTTTGGCTATGTTGGATCTTCGTTTCTGTGTGAGGGCTTTCTCTAGTTGCAGCGAGCGGGGGCCACTCTTCATCGCGGTGCGCGGGCCGCTCACTGTTGCGACCTCTCTTGTTGCAGAGCACAGGCTCCAGACACGCAGGCTCAGCAGTTGTGGCTCACGGGCCTAGTTGCTCCACGGCATGTGGGATCCTCCCAGACCAGGGCTCGAACCCGTGTCCCCTGCATCGGCAGGCAGATCCTCAATCACTGCGCCACCAGGGAAGCCCCACATTTAGATCTTTAATTCAGTATGAGTTTATTTTTGTGTATGGTGTTAGGAAGTGTTCTAATTTCATTCTTTTACATGTCGCTCTCCAATTTTCCCAGCACCACTTATTGAAGAGGCTGTCTTTTCTCCACTGTATACTCTTGCCTCCTTTATCAAAGATAAGGCGACCATATGTGCGTGGGTTTATCTCTGGGCTTTCTATCCTGTTCCATTGATCTATATTTCTGTTTTTGTGCCAGTACCATACTATCTTGATTACTGTAGCTTTGTAGTATAGTCTTAAGTCAGAATGGGAGAAAATATTTTAAAACAAAGCAACTGACAAAGGATTAATCTCCAAAATATACAAGCAGCTCATGCAGCTCAATATCAAAAAAACAAGCAACCCAATCCAAAAATGGACAGAAGACCTAAATAGACATTTCTCTGATGAAGATATACAGATTGCCAACAAACACATGAAAGGATGCTCAACATCACTAATCATTAGAGAAATGCAAATCAAAACTACAATGAGGTATCACCTCACACCAGTCAGAATGGCCATGATGAAAAAAATCTACAAACAATAAATGCTGGAGAGGGTGTGGAGAAAAGGGAACCCTCCTGCACTGTTGGTGGGAATGTAAATTGATACAGCCACTATGGAGAACAGTATGGAGATTCCTTAGAAAACTAAAAATAGAACTACCATATGACCCAGCAATCCCATTACTGGGCATATACTCTGAGAAAAACATAATTCAAAAAGAGTCATGTACCAAAATGTTCATTGCAGCTCTATTTACAATAGCCAGGACATGAAAGCAACCTAAGTGTCCATCAACAGATGAATGGATAAAGAAGATGTGGCATACATATACAATGGAATATTACTCAGCCATAAAAAGAAACGAAACTGAGCTATTTGTAGTGAGGTGGATGGAACTAGAGTCTGTCATACAGAGTGAAGTAAGTCAGGAAAAGAAAAACAAATACCATATGCTAACACATATATATGGAATCTAAAAAAAAAATGGTTCTGATGAACCTAGGGGCAGGACAGGAATAAAGACACAGACGTAGAGAATGGACTTGAGGACATGGGGAGGGAGAAGGGTAAGCTGGGACGAAGTGAGAGAGTAACATTGACATATGTACACTACCAAATGTAAAATAGATAGTGGGAAGCAGCTGCATAGCACAGGGAGATCAGCTCAGTGCTTTGTGACCACCTAGAGGGGTGGGATAGGGAGGATGGGAGAGAGGGAGGGGATATGGGGATGTATGTATACATATAGCAGATTCACTTTGTTACACAGCAGAAACTAACACAACACTGTAAAGCAATTATATTCCAATAAAAATGTTTAAAAAATATTTTTAATATGATTGAAAACCAGTGACAAGGGTGGAGAGGGGTCTGGAGACCATTATACTTTCCCCGTTAGGATGTGTGAGAATGAAAAGAGACAACCCAAGGAGAACACATAGTAAGCACTCAGTAAAGATTCACTTAAATTGGTTCAAAGAAACTACAAGTTTAACCTGGAGGAGAGAGAACATTAGAGAGAGACCCAGTCACAGTTTTCTAACATTTGAAGAATCTTCTGTCCACTTTGAGTGTGGTTGCAGGACAGTAGGTTGCAAGTTCATAAAGGGAAGGATTTCCAAACCTACAGCAACTTCCCACCCTTGCCTCCATCCCCATCACTAACGGGGCTCCTATGGCGATGGCCTGTCAAGGCTGTTTCATGGGAGGTGGACAAGCCTGGTTTGGAAGGTACCTTCCAAGTCAATCTTCACATCACTGTGAATCAAGTCAAAATAAGCTAGCTGATTGGAAAGCAGGTCACAGATTGGACTGGAAAGCAGGCCACCCCATACTTATCCATTCCATGTCAAGGTTTGTTGACTTGCCTCAGATGGTTCTTGTCACTCTGATAGTAAGCTAGTTAACATACACTATGGTATAAGTTAGAACCTGAATGTTATATATGGGATTTTTTAAATCAAAGGTCCGAAATAATTTATTAATTGGGTGGGTTTGCAACTAAAAGGATAATGAAAAGATAGCCCTGTAAAGAGTTTGGAGGGCATTTACTTCCCAATGTCAAGAGAAATCATGATAGGAAAGCACTAGAGAAACAGTAGTTACGGGTGACTGACAGGTTGTCTGTGTCACATCAGTCTGTCAGTTTTCTCTAGAAATTGGGAAACAATGCAGTGGGGTAGAGTGGAAAGAGCTGCAATTTTTAGGATCAGTTCAAACCCAGGCTCTGTCATAGGTCAGTGAGTAGTGAGTCACCATGAGAGACTCCCTGTCACTTTCCTTATCTGCCAAATAGGAATGATACTAGTTAATGAAGGAAAAATGAGACAACGCTCACATCAACTACCCAGGCCATCAAGAGACACTTACTAAACACTGGTTTCTCTCTATTCTCTTTTTTTGATAGTACATTCCTGCCCACCCCTATTTTCCCAGGAAATCAAAGTGTAAGATGGCGATGGCTTCGTCTGATCCCCAAGCACCCCTTCCTCCGTGCTTGCCAGGGCTCTGTGGCAGTGGCAGTCGGGACGGGTAAAACAGATACATCAATGCAGTTCAGCTGTACACCCATGGGAGAGACAGACACGAGGCTATCTTTCGACTCCCATGGCTTGTATAATTGGGGTAGGCATGCATGATTTATACTCACATACAGATCCCACGTTCAGTTTAGAAAGGGTTGTTTTAACATTTCTAAAATTATTACACAAGTAAAGCCTATTCTTGGATAAAAATTTTAAACTATCAAAAAGCAAACAAGATGAAGTAAAACTCACCGATAATTATACCACCTAGAGAGAATTACTTTTAACATTAAGTAGGTATCCTTTGATATATATATGTATAAATAGAAATATAGTATCTAAACAGGTATATGACAATATCTGCAATCTAATTATACATGTACTATTTGATATGTATCCTGACTTAAAAATACAGTGAACCAGAAGTACAAACAATTCTGTCTCTGGGAAAATGTAATCTTTAAAAAAATTTTTTATTTTATATTGGAGTACAGTTGATTTACAACGTTGTGTTAGTTTCAGGTGTACAGCAAAGTGATTCAGTTCCACACATACATATATCTATTCTTTTTGGGAAAATGTAACCTTAATGATACCTATTATCTCTCCATTAAGTGCCAAATCTGAGTAATGATTTTCAATAGGGAGAGAACAGAGAAAAATTACTATGTGTCCTTTCTGTAGCCCAAGGGTTCTTTTTTCCCCCTTATAGAATGTGGTTTCTTCTTACTGGCCAGACTGTAGTAGGGCTAGAATTTTTGAGTCTAGAAATAGTGGAAAGTAGGCTTCCAATCAACAGTTTATGGTATTTTTATTCCAGGAACTTCCTTCCTGGCTCTCTCTGAAGACAGAACAGAATTTCAATGTTCACTAGGAGTGTTTAAGAACATATGAGAGCCCCGAAGGAGATGGTTCAGGGTATTATGTAGAATGCCAGGAGGCCATCTGCCTCCAAATATGCTGCAATGGCTGACAACAAGGAATAACCATTTACACGATGGATAGGCAAATAAAATGTCATGACAACGTGGAGAAAGCCCCGTGCGCTCGGTGAAAAATGTTGTCAGAGATAAATAAGACAGGCTGATTCATGGAGCCCCTCGTATTTTAGCCATAAAGATGGGCTTAGTGACCAGGATAATTAACTGTCCGTGTTTGTGGCTAATCATCTGATAGTATATGGGCATATATCCTGTGAGGTGAATATTTTATATACTTAAACTTATTAAAACAGCTTGGGTGAGTAGATTCCTTCATGCAGTGTTAAAGCATTATTCTATATCCAGGAAAGCAAACATCTTCTGGCTATTGTGTGAGCAGATGGGAAATGCTGAGAAAATCTGGAGATCAGAGACAACTTGGCAACTATAGTACCCCCATTAAATTGGTTTATACAATGATGGATACTCACAATAAACTAACAAGGTGTTTTCTGGTGTTGCCAGAACTTGCTTTTCTGGTACTTCAATTATAAAAGAGGTACACATATTCTGTACATTTGTCTTTGGGTGTGTACTATAAAGGGAGAGAAAGAATAAGGGAACTCAAAGGTCCTCGCATAATTCTGAGGTCATCTTTGCCCTGATTACAAGTCACCCTTTCATCTGCCTTTTGCTGCTCAGCCTTCCTGCTACTCTTACTCAAGGAAGTGGTGCTGTACCCAGCATTCAACTTCAGAAACCAATCATTTAATTCTTATTAATTATTAAAAGAACAGAACTGTGTCATTCTTAAAGGTAAGAACTGCTTTAGGGCTTCCCTGGTGGCGCAGTGGTTGGGAGTCTGCCTGCCGATGCAGGGGACACGGGTTCGTGCCCCGGTCCGGGAGGATCCCACATGCCGCGGAGTGGCTGGGCCCGTGAGCCATGGCCGCTGAGCCTGTGCGTCCGGAGCCTGTGCTCCGCAACGGGAGAGGTCACAACAGTGAGAGGCCCGCGTACCACAAAAAAAAAAAAAAAAAAGAACTGCTTTAGAACAAATTTGTCCACTTCTAGAGCATATCTCCAGTGGGCCTCTTATGTTTAACTATCTAATCAGAGGTCCAAGGTATCAAAGGTTGCTGATGAGGTCTAATATGATCAATACTATTATATTCCATTTCAAAGGTTAATCCTAGATGGAAGCCAAATGCCCTCTGCAATACATTCCATTGAGTAGAAAACGTTAATCACTACATTGATTCTACCTTTGTATCAAGCCATTAACTTAGCTGACCCTTCAAAAGGATCATTTGTATTGAAATGACCAGTTTCAGAGAGTGACGCTGGCACAACTTAAAAACCATCAATGGATATGAGAGATTTTGGAGAATCCAGGGTTGATTCCTAAATAATCATGACCCTGCTTTATTTTATACAGAACTTGCAAATCATGAACCTTTGGTTCCGTCCTAGCTGCATAGAGCCAAGAAGGAAGTTACTGCTTAAATATCTGCGTTTGGAAGTTAAAAAGATTATACACGGTTACTAGAATCCACCTTCCAACATTTCTGAGGGTCACACCTCCAACACCTCTACAGGTGGCGCCTGACTAGAATCTGCATTCAATGAGGGGAACATAGAATTCCCAGGCTACTGGAAATCTTACATAATAAACAATTATAAATTAAATGAGAATTAGGATTTTGGAAGAATGGCACTCCTTAATAGAACACTTTCTGATTGGACATTTGAGTATATTCTCTGGCTTCTTTAAGTGAAATCAACCATGCACCATCGTGCACAGACACCAGCTCTGGCCAGTGGTTCACCAGTCACTGCTAGAATGAGGCTCAGTAGTCAGGGATTTCAGACATTTTTCTGCCACTGGGCACTTTTGCACTTTCAGGGGATAGACGGGAGAAACAAAATGTTGATTTGCCGCTGTATAAACTGCCAAATAAGAGTCGTGACATTTTATCCAGCCTGCTTTGTGAAGATGCCTGCAAACCCTATAGAGATACTGCCAGCTTAGTCCTGGGTCTCCACCCCATGACTCTGCAATTATTCCTTCCCCCTCATGGCTGGAGCCAGGCCATCCTCACCAGCAGGTTTAGCAATGTGCTCCATCCTCAGAATCAATTTTAGTGTGAGGTAGGAAGCATTAGGCCAGTTTCTTAAGGTGATGTTCTACGTAGATAGATAGATAGGTAGATAGATAGATGATAGATAGATAGATACCAGATGAATGACAGATGGTGGATAGATAGATAGATGATAGACAGATACCGGATGAACAATAGATGATGGATAGATAGATAGATGCCAGATGAATGATAGATAATGGATATAGATAGATAGATGGATAGATAGGTAGATAGAAAGGTAGATGGATAGATAGATAGGTAGATGGACAGATAGACAGATATAGGTAGGTAGAAAGGTAAGGATATGTGTGTATGTACATTTTGCTGCTTGCTGCTAGTTTGCCCTGATGTTGTGGTACCTCAGGTACACTAAGCAAGCTTCTCTCTTAGCCTTACTTTAAGGTGCCTGTCTAGGATCTCAGGGCCCTGCTAGTTCTGGGTCTCTACTTGGATCTCATTAGGCCTTCTCCTGGGACCAGAGCTTGCAGCCTGTTGACTGTCCGATGTACTGACTACTGACCAGGAAACTTCCAGTACTGCACACCAGAGCATCTTCCTTTCATGAGCACTTTTTTTTTTAACATCTTTATTGGAGTATAATTGTTTTACAGTGCTGTGTTAGTTTCTGCTGTATAACAAAGTGAACCAGCTATGTGCATACGTATATCCCCATATCCCCCCCGCTTGCGTCTGCCTCTCACACTCCCTATCCCACCCCTCTAGGTGGTCACAAAGCACTGAGCTGATCTTCCTGTGTTATGTGGCTGTTTCCCACTAGCTACCTGTTTTACATTTGGTAGTGTATATATGTCCATGTCACTCTCTCAACTTCGTCCCAGCTTACCCTTCCCCCTCCCCGTGTCCTCAAGTCCATTCTCTACGTCTGTGTCTTTACTCCTGTCCTGCCCCTAGGTTCATCAGAACCATTTTTTTTTTTTTTTAGATTCCATATATATGTGTTAGTGTACGGTATTTTTCTCTTTCTGACTTACTTCACTCTGTATGACAGACTCTAGGTCCATCCACCTCACTATAAATAACTCAATTTTGTTTTTTTATTGCTGAATAATATTCCATTGTATATATGTGCCACATCTTCTTTATCCATTCATCTGTTGATGGAAATTTAGGTTGCTTCTATGTCCTGGCTATTGTAGATAGTGCTGCAACGAACATTGTGGCACATGTCTCTTTTTGAATTATGGTTTTCTCAGGGTATATGCCCAGTAGTGGGATTGCTGGGTCATATGGTAGTTCTATTTTTAGTTTTTGAAGGAACCTCTATACTGTTCTCCATAGTGGCTGTACCAACTTACATTCCCACCAAGAGTGCAAGGGGTTCCGTTTTCTCCACACCCTCTCCAGCATTTATTGTTTGTAGATTTTTTGATGATGGCCATTCTGACTGGTGTGAGGTGATACCTCATTGTAGTTTTGATTTGCATTTCACTAATGATGAGTGATGTTGAGCATCTTTTCATGTTTTTGTTGGCAATCTGTATATCTTCTTTGGAGAAATGTCTATTTACGTCTTCCGCACATTTTTGGATTGGGTTGTTTGTTTTTTTAATATTGAGCTGCATGAGCTGCTTGTATATTTTGGAGACTAATCCTTTGTCAGTTGCTTTGTTTGAAAATATTTTCTCCCATTCTGAGGGTTGTCTTCTCATCTTGTTTATGGTTTCCTTTGCTGTGCAAAACCTTTTAAGTTTCATTAGGTCCCATTTGTTTATTTTTGTTTTTATTTCCATTTCTCTAGGAGGTGGGTCAAAAAGGATCTTGTTGTGATTTATGTCATACAGTGTTCTGCCTATGTTTTCCTCTAAGAGTTTTATATAGTGTCTGGCCTTACATTTAGGTCTTTAATCCATTTTGAGTTTATTTTTGTGTATGGTGTTAGGAAGTGTTCTAATTTCATTTTTTTACATGTAGCTCTCCAATTTTCCCAGCACCACTTATTGAAGAGGCTGTCTTTTCTCCATTGTATACTCTTGCCTCCTTTATCAAAGATAAGCTGACCATATGTGTGTGGGTTTATCTCTGGGCTTTCTATCCTGTTCCATTGATCTATATTTCTGTTTTTGTGCCAGTACCACACTGTCTTGATTACTATAGCTTTGTAGAGTAGTCTCAAGTCTGGGAACCTGATTCCTCCAGCTCTGTTTTTCTTTCTCAAGATTGTTTTGGCTATTCGGGGTCTTTTGTGTTTCCATACAAATTATGCAATTTTTTGTTCTAGTTCTGTGAAAAATGCCAGTGGTAGTTTGATAGGGATTGCATTGAATCTGTAGATTGCTTTGGGTAGTAGAGTCATTTTCACAATGTTGATTCTTCCAATCCAAGAACATAGTATATCTCTCCATCTATTTGTATCATCTTTAATTTCTTTCATCAGTGTCATATAGGTCATATAGCTTTCTGCATTCAGTTCGTCTACTTAGGTAGGTTTATTCCTAGGTATCTTATTCTTTTTGTTGCAGTGGTAAATGGGAGCGTTTCCTTAATTTCTCTTTCAGATTTTTCATCCTTAGTGTACAGGAATGCAAGATATTTATGTGCATTAATTTTGTATCCTGCTACTTTACCAAATTCATTGATTAGCTCTAGTAGTTTTCTGGTAGCATCTTTAGGATTCTCTATGTATAGTATCATGTCATCTGCAAACAGTGACAGTTTTATTTCTTTTCTGATTTGGATTCCTTTTATTTCTTTTTCTTCTCTGATTGCTGTGCTAAAACTTCTAAAACTATGTTGAATAAAAGTGGTGAGAGGGGCAACCTTGTCTTGTTCCTGATCTTAGAGGAAATGGTTTCAGTTTTTAACCATTGAGAACGATGTCAGCTGTGGGTTTGTCATACATGGCCTTTATCAGGTTGAGGTAGGTTCCCTCTATGCCTACTATCTGGAGAGTTTTTATCATAAATGGGTGTTGAATTTTGTCAAAATCTTTTTTCTGCATCTATTGAGATTATCATATGGTTTTCACCCTTCAGTTTGTTAATATGTCATTGTCATTTGTTTCTACATATTTTTTGAGTCCCTCTTTGATTTCTTCAGTGACCTCTTGGTTATTAAGTATTGTATTGTTTAACCTCCATGTGTTTGTATTTTTTACAGATTTTTTCCTGTAATTGATATCTAGTCTCATAGCATTGTGGTCAGAAAAGATACTTGATACAATTTCAATTTCTTAAATTTACCAAGGCTTGACTTGTGACCCAAGATATGATCTATCCTGGAGAGTGTTCCATGAGCACTTGAGAAGAAAGTTTATTCTGTTGTTTTTGGATGGAATGTCCTATAAATCTCAATTAAGTCCATCTTGTTTAATGTATCATTTAAAGCTTGTGTTTCCTTATTTATTTTCATTTTGGATGATCTGTCCATTGGTGAAAGTGAGGTGTTAAAGTCCCCCTACTATGATTGTGTTACTGTGGATTTCCCCTTTTATGGCTGTTAGCATTTGCCTTATGTATTGAGGTGCTCCTATGTTGGGTGCATAAATATTTACAATTGTTATATCTTCTTCTTGGATTGATCCCTTGATCATTATGTAGTGTCCTTCTTTGTCTCTCGTAATAGTCTTTATTTTAAAGTCTATTTTTTCTCATATGAGAATTGCTACTCCAGCTTTCTTTTGATTTCCATTTGCATGGACTATCTTTTCCCATCCCCTCACTTTCAGTCTGTATGTGTCCCTAGGACTGAAGTGGGTCTCTTGTAGATAGCATATATATGGGTCTTGTTTTTGTATCCATTCAGCCAGTCTATGTCTTTTGGTTGGAGCATTTAATCCATTTACATTTAAGGTAGTTATCAATATGTATGTTCCTATTACCATTTTCTTAATTGTTTTGAGTTTGTTTTTGTAGGTCTTTCCCTTCTCCTGTGTTTCCTGCCTAGAGAAGTTCCTTTAGCATTTTTTTTTTTTTTTTTTTTTTTTTTTGCGGTACGCGGGCCTCTCACTGCTGTGGCCCCTCCCGCTGCGGAGCACAGGCTCCGGATGCGCAGGCCCAGTGGCCACGGCCCACAGGCCCAGCCGCTCCGCGGCATGTGGGATCCTCCCAGACAGAAGCACGAACCTGCGTCCCCTACATGGGCAGGCGGACTCTCAACCACTACGCCACCAGGGAAGCCCAGCATTTGTTTTAAAGCTGGTTTGGTGGTGCTGAATTCTCTTAACTTTTGCTTATTTGTAAAGGTTTTAATTTCTCCATCAAATCTGAATGAGATCCTTGTTGGGTAGAGTAATCTTGGTTGTAGGTTTTTCCCTTTCATCACTTTAAATATGTCCTGCCACTCCCTTCTGGCTTGCAGAGTTTCTGCTGAAAAGTCAACTCTTAACCTTATGGGGATTCCCTTGTATGTTATTTGTTGCTTCTCCCTTGCTGCTTTTAATATTTTTTCTTTGTATTTAATTTTTGATAGTTTGATTAATATGTGTCTCGGCGTGTTTCTCTTTGGGTTTATCCTGTATGGTACTCTCTGTGCTCCCTGGACTTGACTGAGTATTTCCTTTCCCATGTTAGGGAAGTTTTTGACTATAATCTCTTCAAATATTTTCCCAGTCCCTTTCTTTTTCTCTTCTTCTTCTGGGACCCCTATAATTTGAATGTTGGTATGTTTAATGTTGTCCAAGAGGTCTCTGAGACTGTCCTTAATTCTTTTCATTCTTTTTTTTTTCTTTATTCTGCTCCCTGGCAGTTATTTCCACCATTTTATCTTCCAGCTCACTTATCCGTTCTTCTGCCTCAGTTATTTTGTTATTGATTCCTTCTAGAGTATTCTTAATTTCAGTAATTGTGTTGCTCATCACTGGTAATTTGCTCTTTAGTTCTCATAGATCCTTGTTAAATGTTTCTTGTATTTTCTCTATTCTGTTTCTGAGGCTTGGATCATCTTTACTATCAGTACTCTGAATTATTTTTCAGGTAGGTTGCCTATTTTGTCTTCATTTGTTTGGTCTTGTAGGTTTTTACCTTGCTCCTTGGTCTGTAACATATTTTTTTGTCATTTCTTTTTTCTTTTTTCTTTTTTTTTTTTTTTGATGTGTGGTGCTGTATTCTGTCTTACTGGTTGTTTGTCCCGAGACGTCCAGCACTGGAGTTTGCAGGCAGTTGGACAGAGCTGGGTTTTGGTGCTGAGATGAGGACCTCTGGGTGGCCTCACTCTGATAGATATTCCCTGGGGTCTGAGGTTCTCTGTTAGTCCAGCGGTTTGGACTCAGAACTTCCACCACAGGAGCTCGCGCCTGACCTCTGGCTTGGGCACAAAGATCCTGCAAGCTTTGTGGCATGGTAAAAAAAAAAAAAGGAAGAAAGAAAGAAAAAAGCAGTACAGTATCAAAGAATTAAAAATAAAATAAAATTAGAAAGATAAAAAATATATTAGGAAAAATAAAAATAAAATTGAAACAACTGCAACAAGGTAGAATAAAACCACAACAGAAAAAAGAGAAAAAAAGGGGGTGGGTGAACAAGCCAAAAGGAGAGATCACTAACAAAGTATAAAGAATAAAATAAAATTAGAAAAAACAAAAGATTTATTAGGAAAAATAAAAATATAAAAGAATCAACAATAATGAATCAACAAGGTAAAACAGAACCCCAATCTAAAAGAGGAAAAAAGAAAAGAAAAAAAAAGCCTTGGCTATAGGGGCGGGGTTTAGGTGAGGGATGGAACTTAGGCAGGGGCAGGGTTTAGGGTGCAGCAGGACCTAGGTGGGTGGGGGCGTGACGTTTCAGCGTGGGGCAGGGCCTAGGTGGGGGGACGTTCAAGTGTGGGGCGGTGCCTCTGGTTAGGACCTGCGCAAGGGGAGAGGCAGCGCATGGAAGGACGGCCTCCAGAGTGTGGAGTTCCGGAGTTTGGAGGCAGGGCCCTGGGTGAGGGTGTGTGGGCAGGGTTTAGGCCCAGCTCGTTGGAGGGGGTCTCAGAAGGGGTCTCCGCATGTAGAGGTGGGGCCCCGGGTGGGGGGGATAGGGGCGGGGCTTGGACTCTGCACAGGAGGGAGGCTCCGAGGGCAGAGAATTAGGCCCTGGAGCCCAATACGTTCCCTGGTGCCTAAGTGGACAGGGAAAGCGCTGGCCCCATTCCCCTCCGTTCCTTTGCATCCCGCCCCCACCGTCTCCCCCAGGGCCTCCCCCGTAGCCACTGGACCCCTAAGCATGGGTGGGTCCCGCTGGGTGTAGGAACTCCTCCCCTCCCCCAGCCGCCCCTCAGGGGTGCCAGTCCCGGAGGTCTGGCCTTTACTTTTGCTCCCCCTTCCCTCCCCCGCACTCCCTCAGGACCCGCGTGGCTGGAGGGGGCCTCGGTGGGCAGAGGATCAGGCCTGGGATCTCAGCAGGCTCCCTGGGGCCCAACTGGGCAGGGGAAACCTGGCCACACTCCCTTTTGATCCTCTGCCCTCCCAATGGTCCCCCAATTTCCCCCTTCGGGAGTGGGATCCCTTCCCCTCAGGGGCACCAGTCCCATCCCACCTCCACTTCTCCTCCCCCTTCACTCTCTCCGCACCCCAAGTCCTACCCGGTCGCTGGGCATTCCTCCCGTTCCCTCAGGTGTCCGTGGTCCCCCACCGGTTCTGGGTAGGTGCCCTAGTTGTGCGGAGACACGAATTCCGTGTCCTCCTCATCCGCCATCTTGACTCCGCCCCTGTGAGCACTTCTTATGAGGAGACTCTGGCTTCTCTGCTGGAAACCATTTGAACCTTGTGCTCACAGTGAGCACTGATGGCTGTACCTAGTGGACAGTCTGTCTTTCCCATCAGACCACCATATACTCAGCTGGTTCCATTCATCTGGGCACCCTGCTGAGTCTGGTTCCATTACTTAGCCATTTTCCACCTCCAAGATTAGCAGTTTAGAAAATATTACTAGAAAGTCACTGGGAATAAGAGTTGCCAGATTTAGCAAATAAAAGTAGAGGAGGCCCAGTTAAATTTGAATTTCAGGCAAACAATGCATACATTTTTAGTATAAATATGCCCTACGCAATTCTAAAAAGTTCTTCATTGTTTATGTAAAGTCCACATTTATCTGGGTGTCTGGTGATTGATCTGGCAACCATAGTTGGAATGCCAGGTTGAGTTCATAAATGCCTTCTGAAGATGGCAACCACTGGAGTCTCTCCTGTTACTAACGTTTTCTTGTTGAACTCGGCTCCACCGGCCTCCTCGTAACCTCCTGCAGGAAGAACATGGTCTGCCTGCCTGTTAGCTATTGCTACCCTGGGGAAGAAATCTTTGTTCTTCAAAACTTATCTTGTTTTTGGATTTGTTTGTGTTCTTTGAAATTAACAAGATTCTCAAGATCTTTGTCTGAAGGAACCATTGTCCACTGTGGTTTGATGTTTCTTAGGAATCCCCTCTGCTCAAGGAATTCCAACCATATTCCAGCTCCTTTGTTGTGTCTCTGGGCTTCAGGGTGTTGGAAAAAGGAATGCTCTAGCTCTCTTTCCCACTTTGGACAAAATGTGAGCATTCTTTGGCTATTCAGTCTGAAACCCATCATGTCCTCCCTTGTATTGGTTTTCTCTGGCCACCTTTTCCACTAGTCTCAGCTCTGTTCTTTTGTCACTGTCAGTTCTACAGGCAATTTTATTTGTTGTCCTGCTTCTCCCAAGGCCATGGTTCTGAACTCTTTCTGTAAGCTGCAATAACATAGAGACATTTGAGAAAAGAGATACGCCTGATCCCCAAAGATACTATGTAATTGGTATAGCATGGGCCCCAGGCACTGACAGGTGTAAAAGCTCCCCAGGTGATTGTAACATGCAGTGGAATGTGGAAACCCTGCCTTAAGTCATCTTTTCAGAATGAGGATTCCCAGGTGCACTTGCAGTCCAGGTATCAGGGCAGCCTGCTGATCTAGCACGTTACAGCCAGCACATTCCCATTTGAGCATGATCACTCCCCCCACAATGCCATTACAAGTGATTTCTTTTTTTTTTTTTTTTTTTTTTTTTTGCGGTACGCGGGCCTCTCACTGTCGTGGCCTCTCCCGTTGCGGAGCACAGGCTCCAGACGCGCAGGCTCAGTGGCCATGGCTCACGGGCCCAGCCACTCCACGGCACGTGGGATCCTCCCAGACCAGGGCACGAACCCGTGTCTCCTGAATTGGCAGGCGGACTCTCAACCACTGCGCCACCAGGGAAGCCCTACAAGTGATTTCTGACGATACTGGCAAACATCGTCAAATCCATCCCAACAGAACAAAAGCAGAAAATGATAGAACTACAATCCTTTAGCATTTTTCAGTAAAATCCTGTGCAATTTGGGTACACTTGTTCAAGTTTTTGGTATTGACTAAACAATCCATATCTGCACTTGCAATTCAAGACTGGGCTTGCATAGTCAAAACAGAATGGAAAATAAGATACCTAATCCTATAGTAGTCATTACATTCTAAATTGTATTTAATTATATATTAATTAAAATTAAATCTTTATAGTTCAATTCACAGTTCTCTATTGTACTATATTGTTTTCTATTTCAGTCTCGCTCACTTTCTGCCATTTAAAAAATACTTCTCTTCAAATTGGTCCACCAAAATTAATTCATGATTTCCCAGGCTCGTTGACCTTTTCATCTAATCCACGGAGCATTTCTCTTTACACAGGGCTCTTTTATAACTTTCAACAGCCTCAAACACTTATGGAAATATTCTTCTGCCTGCCCATAAAGAGAGGCGGAGAAAATTCCTAGAGATAACCTGCTCTCAACCCAGCTGTTCCCTCGAGTCTCCTTGCCAACCATGATTAGGGACGACTTTCTCCCCCTCTATATACAGTTATTCAAGTAATAAGTTCCCAGTCCCATCCACTGCACATGTCTCCACTCCTTTCCGCTTCTGAGGCTGAAGGATTTCTGGGCAGTTGACTGCTGCATAATACCGGTTTTGTTTACTAAATATGGGGGAAATATTGGCAGGCAGGCAGGCAGGCAGGAAGGAAGGATGGAAAGAAGGAAAAGAAAGAAAAAGAAAGAAAGAAAGAAGGAAAGGGATAAAGAAAGGAAGGAAGGAAAGGAAGGAGGAAAGAAATATATTTAGCAAAACCTGAAAATGAATAATAAACAGTAAAAATAAAATGCAGTTTTTAATGACTTCGTATATTCCAGCCCTAGAATTTTAGCATTTTCCAGAAATGTATTTGGGTTGAGATACCTAGAATTATCAATGTCCCTTATCTGAAACATTAAAAACCTCTTTCAGTTTCACTAAGAAAAGTAATGTGTCTTCCAACGAATTAGCCAAAAGCTAAAATTCCAGCCCATTACACACAGTCTTTGCCACACAACTGTAAATTCAAAACAGAAATGGCTATCATTCTACACTCACATTTTCAAGCCAATGCATAGCACAAAAAAGATATTCAGTGTTTTTGAATGAAAAAAAAAACTGATTATATCTTACCATCACTATTTCTTCCAATCCACCCTCTAGATGCTCAAAGACATCCTTCCATGGGTTGCCCCTTTCTTAACCCGGTCACTTCAACTTAGATCCTCAGAGAATTTATTGGATTTTCCCATGCACTGTCCCTTTCCTTTCTGATTTTCCTCTAGAGAACACCTGCACCATTGTATGCAGTCCTGTTGACCAAGGATTTCTGCTCTATTCTGACCAAGGATAGAATACAAACTAAGCCAGGGCAATCAGACTCTGTTCTTTTGGTAATTTGAGATTTGAGAGGGGTGAAATCATTGCTATTCTGGCCAACCTAACCTCCACAACACATCCCAAGATCTTGAAGCAAAGTTTATTTCAGGCCAGCTCTGGTGAACTAGCCGGCCTGATCTAGCTTGCTGCTCTTAATCAGGAGGAGCTATTATTGTTTTCAACACCACCCTTAGGTTTGAACTCCCCACAAATGAAGTCAGTTCCTTTGGAGAGCTTTAGAGTTCTCTTCTTACTGCTTGCTTCTCCCCATGGACAAAACATCTAAGCCACTACTCTGCATGCTGGCTGGGAGAGCTCTCTGGTCTTCCTGACTTTCCCCTCCTGATGTAGAATCTTTATTATCAAGGTGGAGTGAGACAGTCAGGGCCCCAGGATTTTCAGTCTGCCCTGCCTATGGTAGAGCATCCATTCTCTGAGTGTGGACTCTCAGTGGAGGAAGGTAAGCCCCAAATTCTCAGCCACACTCACCAGGAATTTAACCTCTTCAACATGGAGTTGGAGGAGATGACGAATGACCACAGTCTGCCCCTCCCAGTGGCAGGTAACCCTTGACTGGGAGCTGAGGGGAGAGGGAACTGTGTCTTTTTGGCCAGAACCTACTTGGAGAGGAGATTCTATCAGACTGAGCTGAGTGCAGGTGAGGGAGAGGGAAAAAGTGGGCTGTTGTTCAAACACCACAAGAGAACACTCTTGCTGTTCTCACTGAGTTTTAGCAGATTTTCTTGAATAAATGTTTACTTGCTGTATGCTCTTAGGAAAGTTTTCAGAAACTTTAAATGGCTTGGTTTTTTTAAAAAAATGATGTTCACCAGTTTGGCTTGTTTCCCTGGGGGGTGGGCCCATATAGCCCCTCACACTGCCCTCCAGAAGCAGAAATCCCTGCCTGGAAGTTTTATTTCATCATGCCACATGGGTTACGGTCTCAGACTTGGGAGTCTAATGCATCTGGTTTGGATTCCCATCATGGATTTGGTGCGTGGCTCTGGAAAGATACTTACATTCTCTAAGCATTAGTTTAATCATATGTACGTAGGACTAATATGAATTCTTGTTTCAAAGAGTTATCATAGCAATGTAAAATGATAAAAGAATAAAAATACAGTGCCTGGAACATCATGATCCCTTATTACATATCAGTTGTTATACTAATCTTAAAGGAAATGAGAAGCCATCGAAGGACTTCAAACAGGAAAGTGTCATGAGGAGATCTGCATTTTAGAAAGCTCACTCTCAGTGCATAGGTCAGGTGATGAGGAGATGACTTCTGGGCATCTGAGTTATGTGGTTGGACACTCTAGACCTCTTCTCATGAACCAAGTTTTACTGTTTCACAGCTGTGGCCTTCAAGGGCTTGACTCCTAAAGGGCTGGTGCAAACTTCAAATCTAGGTTCTTTATTTTCAGTCTCTAGACCTTAGACCTCTTGAGTTGTTCCTGTTGTTTAGTGCATTGAAAGTAACTCAACGTCTACCTCCTTACTTGAGAGACTAAAATAAAAACAACATCAAACGGTGAGGATATGGAGAAATTGTGGGTATGTAAAATGGTACCATCAATTTGAACACTGGAAACTTCTTAGAAAGTTAAACATACATCTACCCCATAACCCAGTAATCCCACTCCTAGATATTAACCCAGCAGAAATAAAACATCCACAAAAATTTTATAAAAGGCTACTCATAGCTTCTATACTCATAATATCTCCAAACTAGAAACAGCAAGTGTCAATTAATAGAAAAATAGATGAATTCTCTATTGGTTTATTTTTACAGAGGAGAATATACTCCTCATCCATAGAAAGGAGAGAATGACTGTTACGTGCTACATGCAACATGGATTAACCCCTAAAACGTCTTTCATAGAAGGAAAGCCTTCTTCATGAAGAAGCCTCACACAAAAGAGTACATGGTGTATGATTTCATTTACATGACATTCTACAATAGGAAAAATGAATCTGCACTGGTCAAAATCAGATCAGTGGTTGCCTGGGAGGGGGCAGCAGAGGGAGTGACTGGAAAAGGGCACAAGAAAACTTCCTGGTGTGATAGAAATATTCTCTATATTGACAGGGGTGTGAATTACATGGATGTATCATTTGTCAAAAATGACTGAACTGTCGACTTAAGATATGTGTATTTCACTCTTTGTAAAGTACATCACCATAAAAAAATTCTTAAAAATTAGTCAAAACTCATCTGCAATCTTGACACCTGCCTCTGGTGCACCCCAATACTAGTCATGGCCTTAGGGCCATATACATAGTGTACTATTTTTTCTACCTCACCTCCAAAAAAATGTAGACTTAGTCTCAATCCAAGTAAAAGCTTACTTTCCTTGTTCTTGTCATCTGCCCATTCTTTTTTATTTATTTTTTTTTAAAGTTTATTTATTTATTTTTTTAATTAGTTTCTGCTTTATAACAAAGTGAATCAGTCATACATATACATCTGTTCCCACATGCCCATTCTTTTTTAAAAGGCAATACCAAAACAAAAAAGAAAAAGCCACTCTTCATTAAGAGCTTGAAAAGCTGAATTAATAGTAAAAGTCACTGGAGACTTTACTTCCTGGGATATGATATCCATTCAGTAACCTTGAAATGTGGAAGAGTCTAGGCCCAGAGGGGACAGGTCACCCAGGTTGCAGATGCCTCTGGTATGCCCCATCCAGCGCTGGATTCTGGCTACTGAATCACACAGACATTACTCAGCAAAAGTCTGGGAAGAGTTCGAATAACTTTCCAAGGGTCCCAGCTGTAGGTTATGCCTTCTATGATGAATTACAGCTCTACTTAATTATATGTTTTTCAGAAGCGCATGGAAAAGAAATGGCTTGAGATTATTTTTAGCTTATTTTATGGGAATGAAAATTAGACTTCTTTTTGACAACTCTCCAAGTTACTACTTGAACAAGCAGAATTTTGGTGTGATTTCTTTTTTCTTGACTATCTGCAACAATAATAGACATTAATAATGGTGACAGATTAGGAAATGAGGACCTTGCTTGTTGAGTGATGAGACACATTTCACTACTAAAAACCACAAGCCCATTTGTTCTCCCATTCATAATCCAGACCCTGGTCCTGAGACTTGCTGACGGTGTCTGATGTTCGCCCTCCTGGAATGATTCAAAACCACAGTCAAATCACTGTTGGATCATGGCATCACTTCCTCAGAGCTGTGAACTGGTCTTCAGGAAATGGATACATGACTCCCAGCAAATCAAAATTTATTAGAGACTGTTGAGATATGATTTGTGTTCCCCCCCTTGCAAATCATCCTTTTATCAAATGCATGATTTAATTCAGTCTCTCCAGCTAAAGTGGTGAATCAACATTAATCAGACAGCTCTGGACTGTGTCACACAGCCATTCTAATTTACCTTCCATATGGGTATCACTTTAAAAACAACTGCCACGCTTACCAGCAGTGCTCAGTTTCCAAGACCTGGTGGACAAACACATTATTTACAAAGTCTGTAATCAGGGAACCTGATCCAACTCATTAACTATATGACATCCCACTCTTTATTTAGACAGTTTACTGGCTATGGACTTCCGGATGGGATCTGTCATTTACACTTCCTCGTAATAAAACTTAATTGAAATTTCATTCCTGTACAAGCAAGATGCCAGTTTAACAGATGGTCTGTACTTGTTATGTCCACATATTTTATATAGGATGGTATCGCACACAATTTCACACAACTGTTATTCATTTAAAGGCTGGGTTCATTTAAGGCATTTCTTTCATATTAAAAACCTTATTGTTTAATATGAGTGTAAAATCTATCATTGAAATGAATCAGTTGAAATTGACAAAAATGATTAAAACTGTCCTACTGAAAGTAAATAATAATGAATGATTCAAACCTGAGCTGTATTATTGAGCGCAGTGAGAATATCTGTACAGAAACATCTAGGTTCGTGTGTGTGAGGCCAGAATTGACACAGAAGGGCAGAGTATATGCCGAGTGTATCATATTTTAACAAGTAATCTGTCGCTAAATTTTAATTCTCCTTTGATCATTCCAAAATCTTTTTTTTTTTTTTTTTTTGCGGTACGCGGGCCTCTCACTGTTGTGGCCTCTCCCGTTGTGGAGCACAGGCCCCGGACGCGCAGGCTCAGCGGCCATGGCTCACGGGCCTAGCCGCTCCGCGGCATGTGGGATCTTCCCGGACCGGGGTGCAAACCCGTGTCCCCTGCATCGGCAGGCGGACTCTCAATAACTGCGCCACCAGGGAAGCCCTGCCTTATGTATTGAGGTGCTCCTATGTTGGGTGCATATATATTTATAATTGTTATATCTTCTTCTTGGATTGATTGCTTGATCATTATGTAGTGTCCTTCCTTTCCTTTTGTAACAGTGTTTATTTTAAAGTCTATTTTATCTGATATGAGTATTGCTACTCCACCCTTCTTTTGACTTCCATTTGCATGGAATATCTTTTTCCATCCCCTCACTTTCAGTCTGTATGTGTCCCTAAGTCTGAAGTGGGTGTCCTGTAGACAATATATGGGTCCTGTTCTTGGATCCATTAGCGAGCCTGTGTCTTTTGGCTGGAGCATCGAATCCATTCACATTTAAGGTGATTATGAATATGTGTGTTCCTATTACCATTTTCTTAATTGTTTTGGGTTTGTGTTTGTAGGTCCTTTTCTTTCTTGTGTTTCCCACTTAGAGAAGTTCCTTTAGCATTTGTTGTAGAGCTGATTTGGTGGTGCTGATTTCTCTTAGTTTTTGCTTGTCTGTAAAGCTTTTGATTTCTCCATTGAATCTGAATGAGATCCTTGCCGGGTACAGTAATCTTGGTTGTAGGTTCTTCCCTCTCATCACTTTAAATATATCATGCCACTCCCTTCTGGCTTGTAGAATTTCTGCTGAGAAATCAGCTCTTAACCTTATGGGAGTTCCTTGTATGTTGTCATTTTCCCCTTGTTGCTTTTAATAATTTTTCTTTGTCTTTTTGTCAGTTTGATTACTATGTGTTTCGGTGTGTTTCTCCTTGGGTTTATCCTGCCTGGGACTGTCTGCACTTCCTGGACTTGGGTGGCTATGTCCTTTCCCATATTAGGGAAGTTTTTGTCTCTAATCTGTTCAAATATTTTCTCGGGTCCTTTCTCTCTCTTCTCCTCCTGGGACTCCCATAATGTAAATGTTGTTGCATTTAATGTTGTCCCAGAAGTCTCTTAGGCTCTCTTCATTTCTTTTCATTCTTTTTTCTTTATTCTGTTCCACAGCAGTGAATTCCACCCTTCTGTCTTCCAGGTCAATTATCCATTCTTCTGCCTCAGTTATTCTGCTACTGATTCCTTCTAGTGTATTTTTCATTTCAGATATTGTATGGCTCATCTCTGTTTGTTTGTTCTTTAATTCTTCTAGGTGTTTGTTCTTTAATTCTTCTAGGTCTTTGTTAAACATGTTTTGCATCTTCTCGATCTTTGCCTCCATTCTTTTTCTAGGTCCTGGCTCATCTTCACTATCATTATTCTGAATTCTTTTCTGGAAGGTTGCCTATCTCCACTTCATTTAGTTGTTTTTCTGGGGTTTTATCTTGTTCTTTCATCTGGTACATAGTCCTCTGCCTTTTCCTTTTGTCTGTCTTTCTGTGAATGTGGTTTTTGTTCCACAGGTGGCAGAATTGTAGTTCTTCTTGCTTCTACTGTCTGCTCTCTGGTGAATGAGGCTATCTAATAGGGTTGTGCAAGCTTCCTGATGGGAGGGACTGGTGCTGGGTAGAGCTGGGTGTTGTTTTGGTGGGCAGAGCTCAGTAAAACTTTAATCCTCTTGTCTGCTGATGGGTGGGGTTGGGTTCCCTCCCTGTTGGTTGTTTGGCCTGAGGCCACCCAGCACTGGAGCCTACCCAGCTCTTTGGTGGGGTAATGGTGGACTCTGGGAGGGCTCACACCCAGGACTGCTTCCCAGAACTTCTGCTGCCAGTGTCCTTGTCCCCATGGTGAGCCACAGCTGCACCCTGCCTCTGCAGGAGACTCTACAACACTATTAGGTAAGTCCAGTTCAGTCTCCCATGGGGTCACCGCTCCCTCCCCTGGTTCCTGATGTGCACACTACTTTCTGTGTGTCCTCCAATAGTGGAGTCTCCGCTTGCCCTTCTCATTTCAAAGTCCCACAATCAAATCCTGCCAGCCTTTAAAGTTTGATTCTCTGGGAATTCCTCCTCCCGTTTCCAGACCCTCAGATTGGGAAGCCTGACATGGGGCTCAGAAGCTTCACCATTGTGGGTGGACCTCTGTGGTATCAGTGTTCTCCAGTTTGTGAGTCACTCACCCAGCGGCCATGGGATCTGATTTATTGTGATTGCGCCCCTCCTACTGTCTCATTGAAGCTTCTCTCCTGTCCTTGGATGTGGGGCATCTTTTTTTAGTGAGTTCCAGTGTCCTCCTGTCGATGATTGTTCAGCAGTTAATTGTGATTCCAGTGCTCCCACAAGAGGGAGTGAGCCCACGTCCTTCTACTCTGCCATCTGGCCCAAACTCAGTTCTAGGGCTATGGATTAGGAGACATAAAATAGATGTATATTCATAAATAACTCCTTTCCTCTCCAGATCTCTGGCCCTTGAAACTCAAGGTTAAGTTAAAATTAATTTCCTTTAAATTGTTTATGATTCATTTTCAGCTATTCTGAGTGTAAATATGGGGCAAAGGGCTAATGTATATTGACTGTCTACCATATGCTTGACCAATGGTTCTCAAGCTTTGGTGAGTATCAGAATCACATGGGACTCTTGGTAATAAGACAAAGAGTCTTCTCCTACCTCAGTGCACATGGGCTTCTGTATTCTTTACTAATTTGTAGGTGATTACGACACACATCAAGTTTGAGAACCACTGTGCTAGGCACTTAATAAACATGGTCTCATTTAATCCTTTATTCTACTAAAGTAAATAGTGTTACACTTATTTTACAAATAAAGAAACTGAGGCTCAGAGTGACTAAGTAGCTAGCACAAAGTCACAGAGTGAATAAGTGGCAGATGTAGTGTGGAAATGCAAGTGCGTCCATCTCTAAACTCATGCTTTTTCAGTTCTACCACGCAAGGATGCAACACTTTCACTGTACGCTTCTTAAAGAAGTGGTAAAAGGCAACCTTTCCCCACTGAGCCTGTAAAGCAAACCAACACTGCTTTCCAGAGCTTATAACAATTATTTTGTTTTGCCTTTTTAAAAATGCAAACATAGTGGATTATAAACATCTTCTCTCCTAAAGGATCCATTAATTGCATCCCCACTGCACCACCATCCATATGTCTACGAGAAAGCTGAAGGATTTTTGGAAACACATCATTAAGACCCAAAAGGGAAGCCAAGAATGGAGAAAAGCTTCCAAAGGATGGAATGACTGCCAGCAAGGCTTCCCAAGGAACTGCCCTGAGACAAATGAGGTGTGAACATAGGTGGTTTTCTTACAAAACTACCAGGAAGAAAGAGGGATAAAGGGTCCCTAGGAGTATAAACAACATCAATTAAGGACAAGAAAGGAAAAGGAGATATTGTTGCCAGCCAGAGGGATAAAGGGAAATAAGATGCCCTTTTACTCTGTGTCAGGAGAGAAACCAATGTCAGAGAGGACCATTCTAAACCTATTAAGAAATAAAAGGAGAATTAGATCCACGGGCCCATTTGGAAGCTAAGACAGCAAACTGGTTTGCTGTCTGCCAGTGGGAAGACCAACAGAAAACTAGAACAAGTTATAAACATATTTATCCAAGAGATTTGGACTGCAAGGAACTGTAAAAGATTGGAATAAGAGACTGCCATCCAAAAAAAAAGAAAAAACTGAAATATGAAAAGCTCGGTGTGATTAATGTTTACCCTCAAATTCAATTCAACACTGTCCTAGATTAGAAGGCCCATAATATACTTTCTGCCAAAAATAAAAATAATAACTCTTTTGAGATTTCTGCAGTATGCTGGCATTATTTTGAGTTATCAAAATAATATTTAACTGATTCCCACACCTAGAGTCCCTAGTAAATTTCCTAAAAAATGTTCGGAGTTCTGTGTTTTGATATATGAGTACAACAAATGCCCTGGCAGGTTTAAATGGACCATTTTCACAGTTTGTCTGAAGTAACAACACCTTTCCTCCATATGTACTGCATTTCTATGTGTGACCATTTGGTGAGCTGCTGGAAATTTCCCACTTCAAGAAAAGCTGTACTTCACTATGTTCTTCTAGAATGTATCCTGCTTATTTTGTCACATTTCATTATAGTTAATTGATTATTTATCTCCAGATTGGTGCTTTTCAAACTACAGGCGGTGACCCATTAGTATTGGCCAATCATGAAATCAATTTA
Source organism: Mesoplodon bidens (assembly GCF_964165515.1). Lineage (NCBI taxonomy): Eukaryota > Metazoa > Chordata > Mammalia > Artiodactyla > Ziphiidae > Mesoplodon > Mesoplodon bidens. Next base: position 111,365,178 of record NC_138176.1, on the reverse strand, counting down.
GTGAGTCCCCGCCAGCACTGAAAAAAAATGAAATAGAATACTGCAAACAGTAATTTCAAACCATATCATATTTACTGTTACCTAGTGTCTTGTTTTGTGGCACACGTGTGCATGTGAGTGTGTCTGTGTGTGTGTATGCTGAGTCACAGCATAGCACATATTTCTCACTGGACACAAAAGTGTTTCAGAGCTGGGGCTCTGTGTTGTGCTCTGCAAGGCTTCTCGATGGTTGCCATAACTCTAGCTTCTCTCTCCTAATTTGTCCTGCACCCTACTGTCAAACTTATCTTCTTTACAACTATGTGTTGATTGTGCAATTCTTACCCGTTCATTCATTGCTTCATTCAGCAGATATTCAGCGAGTATTCATTCTCTGCCAGACCCTGGGCTACCAGAACCAAGTCACGACTATTCCATCCCCACTTCCTTCCAAGGAGACTGCAGCCAGAGCATCGGGGCTAATTCCCAGTGCAGGGATTGGCCCTTGTTCCCCATTCCCCTTTAGACCAAGACTAAACTCTTCTCATCTGTCAGGCTCCTCTGTGATCTAGATTTACACTCTCCATCCAAACTTCTTTTCCATTGTCGATGCTGGTAAGAGCTCACCTTGTCTACAAACCTGAAAATACTTGTCTGCACACCATGTGAATTCTGACTCTTGTGTTCCTCCTCCATCACTGACACTGTCTTTGCTTCTCTCCTCCTAAGCAAATCCTCTTCAGGACCTTCCTCCCTTCTGAGCACACAGCCTCTCTATGGGCCACATCTGGTCATCATCCCAATTCCCACCCCCTTCCTACTCCAGCTGTCAGTGCAGAATTCTTCTCTGCAAAGTACTTGCGAGTCCATTGTAGCTTTATTTAGAATGTCTCCCGAGACTGTGTTTCTACCACTTGATTTGAAAGCCTATTTCACAGTCTAGTAATTCTCACAGTATAGAGAATTTTTCTTATCTTCCTCTGAAAATGGTCTTTTCTTAATTTTAATCTATTATTCCTAGTTATACCACTGACGACACCATCAATAATACTTCAGATTTTGGCAAAATAAAATCTCTTTTCCTGGGCTCCCCTGGTGGTGCAGTGGTTGAGAATCCACCTGCCAATGCAGGGGACATGGGTTCCAACCCTGGTCTGGGAAGATCCCACATGCCGCGGAGCATCTAAGCCCATGTGCCACAACTACTGAGCCTGCACTCTAGAGCCCATGAGCCACAACTACTGAGCCCACACATCTAGAGCCCGTGCTCCACAACAAGAGAAGCCACCACAATGAGAAGCCCGTGAACCGCAACGAAGAGTAGCCCCAGCTTGCCACAACTAGAGGAAGCCCGCGCGCAACAAAGACCCAACACGGCCAAAAATAAAATAAATTAAAAATAAATAATTTTTTTAAGTTTACAAAAAATTAAAAAAAATAAAATCTCTTTTCCTCGCTTAAGACTGTGTGTTTAAATTAATCCTCAGTCATCAGTTAATTTCATTGCTCATTCTTGAATTCTAGCAGTTTATCATCACACATAATCCTGAAAACAGCACAACTCAAGCTAAAAGCAGCTGCAGTCTAACATGAGAACTGTCATCTTTCTCTTTCTGGAAGAATCCAGGAATGAAAATGGACTATACAATCTTTGATGACCTGGCCTCATTTGATTTCCTTCTGGCTTTATCATAAAAGGAAATAAAAACATGTAAGTGAAACATTTAAAAATTTGCTGTGATGCCTTTAATTTGTATGTCATCATCTGCCTGCTTCCTTTTTGTATCTGGTAACACTTATTGAGTTTCTACCTGGTCCCAGGCCCTTTATTAAATGCAGGGGATCGAAGGTGAGTTAGAGCACTCAAGCTGCTCACTGTCTAATCGGGGGAACAGATTTGTCTGGCCAACAGATCATTACAGCCCTGTATTACACAACTTCAAATGGGATCAGAAGAATGGTTGCGGTGGTGGGAAAAAATCAGCTCTAGTTATGACAGTCATGACAGTTTTCCCAAGAAAGTTGACATTCACACTGGGTCTTGAAGGGATGAGTAGAAACTTCTTACATAGAAAGAGGAAGAAGAATATTCCAGACAAAGGAGTACAGCATATGCAAATGCACAAGAGACCTGAAAGTTGCACCATACCCAGGGAGTAGTGAAAAAGAAGGAAGGCTGGAACCTACTGTCCATAACTAGGTACATTTGGAAATGATCTTGAGTATCTGTGAAGGATTTTTTTTTTTTTTTTTTTTCTTTGTGGTATGCGGGCCTCTCACTGTTGTGGCCTCTCCCGTCGCGGAGCACAGGCTCCGGATGCACAGGCTCAGCGGCCATGGCTCACGGGCCCAGCCGCTCCACGGCATGTGGGATCTTCCCGGACCGGGGCACGAACCCGTGTCCCCTGCGTCGGCAGGCGGACTCTCAACCACTGCGCCACCAGAGAAGCCCTGTGAAGGATTTTTTTAAAAAATATTTATTTATTTGGCTGCATGGGGTCTTAGTTGTGGCATGCGGGATCTTTTAGCTGCGGCATGTGGGATCTAGTTCCCTGACCAGGGATGGAACCCGGGCCCCCTCCATTGGGAGCATGGAGTCTTAACCACTGGACCACCAGGGAAGTCCCCTCTGAAGGATTTGACACATGCTAAGGAGGTTATCATCCCTTCTGAAGCCAACTGCGAATTAGTGGAGGTTTTTTTTAATGGGAGATGGGGTGGGGGCTCGTCCAGGTTATTTTAGGTAAGCCGTTGTGAAAGCCATATAGAGAGCAGACTGGAGAGAGTTTTATACAAGCAGGATCAATTCGAAGATTGTTGCAGTACTGTAGGCAAGATAATATTTTATAAAGAAAAAAACCCACATAACCTACCCTTCAGGGGGAAAAAAGTTATTTTTTAAAAAAGAGAAAGTAACTGCTTCTTTTCAAAAGAAATTTGTTCCATGGGAAGAGCATCTTGAAAATCGATGTTCTGAAATGTTTCCATTGCTGTGTAATTTTATTGCAGAAAAAGTGTGTGTCACCTATAACAACTCTCTTTGGGTATAAAATTTTCTAACATATTTAAGGATGTTTCATTTGGAGAATTTCAATGGGTTTAAAACACATCTTTGTGTGTATATGTGCACTTGTGCATGTATATATGTGTTTACACACATACTGAATAAGAAATACACACATAGAAAAACATATATAAACTTCTCTCTCAGATCAGTCTATAACATAACTGATTCACATCAGAGGACACAGATTAAATTATAAGACAAATACTGTACACAAGTTTGTAGGTAGGATAAAAAAATAATTTAAAAATATTATAATGTTCTAAGTATAGCCCACAAGGCATTACCTCCATTTGGATGTATTTGTATTCATGCAGTAATTTATTCAGCTACAACAGGGATTAAAACCCATTACTAAAGTGAAAACCTACAAAGAGAATTTTGAAGACCTCTGTTTAATTAGGATGTAGCAAATCATGTAACTTTGGCCCATGATGACAAGAAAACCCCAGAAAAGCAAAAATAATACTTGTCTAACACCCTCTAACAAAGAGTGTTAGACACGGGTAATACTGGATGAATGGAATTCCAAAGAAAACCAGGCCCTTTATAGCCAGCAGAACAAAGAGCTGGAGCAGCATCCTTTCCTCAGGGTGGCAGACAGAGAAGCAGGCCTGCCATAGATAAAAATGTTTTGGAGGACAAGGAGAAATCACATGAGCCTTAGATAAGCATGTAGGCTAGCAGGACATTTGGGGATCTGGAAGAGCCCCAAATGTAGAAACAAATTACCCAGTCTAAAAATTCTCCCATTCTACCCCAAATTATGCCAAGAACATGGCAATGAAGCGTAGTTCTGCACCTTCTCATGTTGTGGCAATATAAGTTTCACTCAGCCTCAGTGAAGAGATCTTGGAAAACTAGAGCACTGAATGACCCAGCAGGTCATACCTTAGTAGCACGACAAATCTACTCTTAGTATAAGGACTATGCTAGAATTACAATAACAAAGCATTAAAAACAAGCCTAGAAAAGAATAAGCTGACGCCCCTGCTCCAAGCAACTAAACTCACTGTCCAACAACATAATAAAGGCCATATATGAAAAGCCTCAGTAGCATTCATACTCAGTGGTGAAAGACTGAAAGGTTTTCCTCCAAGATCAGAAAAAAAGGCAAGAATGGCTGCTTTCAGCACTTCTAATCAAAACATAGTACTGAAAGTTCTAGTCATAGCAATTAGTCAAGAAAACGAAATAAAAGGCATCCAAATCAGAAAGAAAGAAGATATACAAATAGCCAATAAGCACATGAAACGATGCTCAACCTCACTGATTATTTAGGGAAATGCAAATCAAAACCACAATGATATACCATCTCACGCCCACTAGGAGGACTACTATCAAAAAACAGAAAATGATGTGTTAACAAGTATAAAGAGAAATTAGAAATTTATGCACTCTTGGGAGGAAGGTAAAATGGTACTGCTGCTGTGAAATACAGTACGGTGTTCCTCAAAAATTCAAAAATAGAATTACCATAGGGTTCTGCAATTCCAATTTTGGGTATATACCCAAAAGAATTGAAAGCAAGGTCTTAAAGAGATATCTGTATACCTATGTTCATAGGAGCATTACTCACATTAGCTAAAATGTGGAAGCACCCCAAGTGTCCATCAATGGATGAATGGATAAGTAAAATGTGGTATATGTATATAAACAAGGGTATGTTATTCAGCTTTAAGAGGAAAGGAAATTGTGCAATATGCTACAATATGGATGAACCTTGAGGACATTATGCTAAGTGAAATAAGCCAATCACAAAAGGACAAATATTGTATGATTCTACTTATTTGAGATACTTAGAAGAGTGAAAATTGTAGACACAGAAAGTAGAATGGTTGCAGGGCCTGCAGGAGGGGAGAATGGGGAGTTATTGCTTGATTGGTATAGAGTTTTACCAGATGAAATGAGTTCTTGAGACAGATAGTGGACATAGTTGTACAACATTATGAATGTATTTAATACCATTGAGCTGTACACTCAAAAATGGTTGAGATGGTAACTTTTATGTTATGTGTATTCTGCTACAATTTTAAAAATTGAAAAGAAAAAATAATCATTAACAAAGAAAAAACAGAACTGTGACAAGTTTTTATGCATCGAGCTATGCTCTTTAAAGAACCGAAACGTATACAAAAATAGCTCAGTAATCACCGGAAGCAAACAAAAGTGTCAGGAATCTGATGATCAAACACCACATCTTCCTCCTTTACTCTTATAAAATTAAAAATGAAAATTTGTAATATCTGTAGGTCTTGAATGGGAAAATCTAAATATGCAGAAATTAACTTTCATTATTATTTAGGCTTGCTTTAAGATTTGGTAGAAACCTAGGTTTATAAAGCTATACCCAGTGTTGGTGTGTTATGAAGCTAAAACAATAATTCCGAATTCTTTTTCCCAAATTGAGATGATCTTTACTAAATGATGGTGAGTAAGGATGAGTTTTACCAAATTCGTATCACTTCATACTAGAACGCACTTTGTTGATCCTGCTAGTCCTTAAAATTAACTTATAAAGTAAAATCCCCTTTGTACATCAAGGGTTCTGACTATGTTTGGGGATAATTATGCAAACATACCTCAGGCAGTGTGCTGACACTCGTACCCCTCACTGTGTTTCTAGTAGACGTCTAGCCCACTCCCATTACAGAACTGTGTCTTCTAAGAGGGGCCGTCATTTTTCCTATCTTACTGAACATCACTTTCTCAATTTGTCCTAAGAACCATACCTTTCAACTCTGATTTTCTGATCAGTTTAATGTTACAAAATCACACAGCACATCAGTTTAGGTGTTATCGTTTTGCTGTTTTTTAACTCATCTATGGAGGGTCCTTAAAGAAAAATACTGAAAGAAACAGCTGGTAGGTAAAGAGAATACAAAAAGGACTAATAAACATATGATAAAATGTTTACGTCACTAGTAGTCAAGGAAATGCAAAGAAAAAAGTTAGGTATTTTCACCAATGTCAGAGAATTAAAAAAAAAATTATTAATGCTGTTTAAGTTTTTGTGAGATGGGTCCCTTATACACTCCTGGGGGTGAGGAGTCTAAATTTATATAATCTTTTTAGGAAGCAATTGGAAACTATCTTGCAATATCTATCAACATCTCTAAAAATGTTTATTCCCTTGATATCCATTTAGCTTAGTAGCTATATTTGGGAGCATATGTTCTGAGAAAATAAAACAAAAGCATCAACAAGTTCATCATAATATAGTTCATATAAAAGCAAAGATTGGAAACAAATTAAACCCTTCATACTCAAAATTCTCCTGCAGAAACCAACTGTGACTAACCCTATTTGTCTTCTCATCGTTCGTCTTCTAGAACTTAGGTACTCTGGCGGACCATTGCTGGCTGATACTGTTGCCCCACAAAAATTATTCAATTATTTCTTCTCTATGCCTTCTATCTTTTCTACTCAGCAGATCATAAGCAATTTGAAGGCAGGATCTTAGTATTTTTTTTCCCCACAAGATCTAATAGAGGGTGATCCAAACCCTATGTGGGATCTCTACAACCCCGATCCTTTTCCATTTCCATTCTCCATCTTAGTGGGCACAAGGCCAGCATAGCCCCCAAACTTCCTCCAGGGCCTGTGCTGAGAAATGTAAAGGGAGGGAGCACTGGCCTGGCTCTCCTGGCTGGGGTGGGGCGAGCGCATCTGATGAGCACGATGCAAGTGGGTACCCTGTTTGTATTCTCATCCTGGAGTACAAGAATTCACCACAGCGTAACTCTCCCATCCAGCCTGGAGTGTGCCCAGTTAATGGACATTGGTGCCTACAGTCCACCAAGAAGAGAACCAATTGTTCCCAGTGTCAGTGTCCTGTTTAGATATCTATCTTCTTGCTTCTCTGGACTGTGAGCTTCTTGAAGGTAGGAATTAGGTCTTCATGATTGTATCTCCTGTATGTAGAACTGTGTGGCCCAAAGGAGGAGCTGAAGACCTATTAAATTTATTTCATCAGAGCTACCAGGGCAGCACGTGAGACGCCAAGTCAGGGACGTGGGGCAGAAGAGGAGGACACGAGATAGAAGACATGCTGTGGAAATGGGAAAAAATCATTTCCAACAGATGTTATTCTTAGGCTGATGAGAAAATATGCATTTAGAGAAAGTAAAACCACAAAAGAAAGTCTAATAAGACTTATTAGGGAGGCCACAAAGGGAAATTATTTGACATGGAACAGGATTAAGAGAGAGGTTTACTCGTTAAGGATGAGAGGGGGTAAGAGGAGAGGAAAGTCAAAAATGTCGTTCTGGGTATTGGCCACACTGACCTCCCTGGGCCAAAGCTGAGGTCAACGAAAGACAAGAACCAAAACCCCTCTATCCTAGAAAAGCAAGAGAAAGTTCAACTACATTTTCAAAAAATCAGTATTTTGGGCAACACTAGAATGTACTCTAGGATGTGGGAAATACTAGGATTTTGTCAAGAATGTGACAGGCTGAGACTAGGACTAAATCAATTGTCCTTGATGAGCTACAACTGCATTTCTTCATTCCTGAATCGTCTTCATTCTTAAAACCATCGGCCCACAGAATAAAACATGGTGGTAAATAGAGAGGGTCACGGGAGGTTGAGTGGGGCTCTCATCATTCGCAAGACTCAGGTGTAAAAGTGAGACAGAGAAGCCTCGACTGCCCTGCATTCTCAAGAGAACTGCCAGCAGTGGGCTCTGGACCCGTGTGGTAGGGCTTGTTGAGAGGTCTTCCATCGGTTCTGCTCCCCTCGCTGAAATTCCCTCCTGCCCTGCTCCTCTGCAGTCATATAAGCAGAAACCCTGGGGGGGGGGGTGAGCGGGGAGGATGGTGTCAGGACAGAGGAGTGTCTGGTCCTGAGGTCACCACTTGGCGCAGGGAGATGGGCTTTCCGCTCTCCTCTGCATGGGATGTGGGCACAGCAAACCAAATGGGGGATGCTCTGGGGCAGGGGTCAGCAAACCACAGCCCGCGGCCAAGGGCAGCCCACTCCACTTACTCTTTGTAGGTGGAGTCTTGTTGGAACACAGCAAGGCTCGCTCATTTTCACATTCTTTGATGGCTGCTTTCTCATTACAATGGCAGAGTCAAAGCACAAACTAGATGGCTCACAAAGCTGAAAAGTGTTTACTATCTGGTCCTTTACAGAAGAAGGCTGCTGATCCCTGTTCCAAGATAGTTACTTACAGAGGGTATGGGTGCTGGGAAAGGGGAGACTGGCTCCACTCAGGCTGGACACCTGCTGAAGCCGCTGTCTAAATAGAGGAAAGGAGTCGTCGAAGGAAATGGCAGAGGGTTGACAGGTACAGCCAAGGAGTCACTTCCTGGCCTGGTAAGGATGGGAGCATTTCCCATGGACCAGGTGGAACGATGGAAGGTTGTGGAGCTTGAAGCCATCCTGGCCCAAGCCAAGGGGTCTGTCCTCTGGCAAGAGCAGGTGGGGTGTCCGACTGTAGGGGGTAACTGGAGAAAGGTGAACTGACCTCAGGGATGTACACACTGGGAAGGTCCTTTTCATCCAATGAGGCCCCGCAAAGGGGAGCTAACTTTGCACACCTACTATGCATGGGCCCTGGCGGCCACCTAGCTCTAGCCAGGAAAGCAGGGACAGCTGAAGGAGGACTACAGTGGCAGCAACTACATAAGGGACTCTGTGCTTTTCCATACACCCTCTCCACCCCAACCCAGAAGTGTTAGAACCAAAAGAAGGAGCAGGGCAGAGTGAAAAGACAAGCCCTTCCACATCTCACTTCAAATACCGCCTGCAGAGGCCTGGCTGGTACTGGGGGAGGAAAGAGGCTGAGCAGTGATTTGGTGATGGGATTGGACCACTTGTGGAACAGGGCTGAGCCGTCGCTGAGACACGTGACAGGGGGATTTGACGAAGCACAGACGAACGCAAGGACTGAAAAGTACAAACTCACTTGATGTTTATACCCACTCACCCAACTCTTCCCTTCAGGAATTTAGAGCCTAAACGTACGGGTGACATTGTCTGGATTTTGTTGAATGATTTATTATACATTTTCACTTATTTCTCTTACTAGTTTTCTTGGTTTCCTAATTGGGTTAAAATAATTTGTTTTCATTTCTAAACTCGAAATCCTTCTTCGCATACCTAAACTAATCAATTTTGAATTTGTAGTTGTTGAATACCTGGTACCCAGTAGCATATGGTGCTTGAAACCGAAGGGCAGAGCAAAATTCAACTTTAAAAGCTAAGATTAAAAATAATAATAATAAAGCTAAGGTAAAAGATAAGAATTCTTGCAATGCCTGCCTCCAAAAAATAATAGTTGGTAGTTGGGGTGTCATACCACCAAATGCTGTACAGAATATTGTATACCTGGCTTTCATCTAGGACTCCTAGAACAAGAATAGTATACATTAGATTTCTTTCATATTAATAGGCATCTAGGAAAGGTAGGCAACAGGACTTCAGGCAGGTTGTTTTTTTTTAACTATTAAATAAAGTGATTTAAGCTTTTAGAAGATGGAATTCAGAGAAACTTACTGTCTTCTCAAGAAATATATATTTAAACCCCCTAATATAGAAAAATCTCTTTGAGGAAGGCCGTTTTGTGCTTAGCTTCTCGAAATGGATTTTTCAAACTATTAAACAAGATAGAAGGTCATGTTGACCCTTAATTCATTCTATCCTGGCCAGGGTTTTGCAAGATTAAAATCGAGCACTCATGACACAGGAGGAAGGCCACAGCATTTATAAACGAGGTGGGTCCTGCACACCAGAGAATGCTCTGATCCTGAGGGAGCAACACAGACACGTGCTACCTATAAGTGAAATTATGTTTCACTCTCTACATTCCCCCAAAGCTAGGCAAAAAAAATAATAGTGACATAAAAGAAATATCTTCTTCTAACTTGAGATGCTTTCTTATAGTTACTTTAAAAAAAATAATTAATTAATTATTGGCTACGTTGGGTCTTTGTTCCTGCGCGTGGGCTTTCTCTAGTTGCAGTGAGTGGGGGCTACTCTTTGTTATGGTGCACGGGCTTCTCATTGCAGTGGTTTCTCTTGTTGCAGAGCATGGGCTCTAGGTGCGTGGGCTTCAGTAGTTGTGGCTCGCAGGCTCTAGAGCTCAGGCTCAGTAGCTGTGGTGCATGGGCTTAGTTGCTCCGCGGCATGTGGGATCTTCCGGGACCAGGGCTGGAAGCCGTGTCCCCTGCCTTGGCAGGCAGATTCTTAACCACTGCGCCATGAGGGAAGCCCTGTAGTTACTTTCTAATGTTACAAAAGTAGCCAACACTAGAAGCTGAGTTTCAGTGAAGGATACTCTGAGCATATTATTCTAATCACCTGCTTAATTACCTGTATCTTACAGTGAATGTAAACCGCATGAAAGCAGGGACAGTGTCTGACTGGCTTCCTGTGTATCCCTAGTGCCTTTCAGAGCATCTGATATGTGGGAAACACTCTATATTTGTTGAACAAATTAGTGATGATGAGCAGTACTGAGAGTAGGTACCTTGCCTAGAGATAGCTGGAGTATTTTGAAACTCACAATTTACCCTACATTGCTTAAACATCAGGATAGATAAAAAAATTTGTAGCTTATTCATGTGACTATATATCTCTTCAAATTGTCCTTTCAATAAGAAGAGTCCTAACGTAAGGTAGATAGCTAGTGGGAAGCAGCCGCATAGCACAGGGAGATCAGCTCGGTGCTTTGTGACCGCCTGGGGTGGGATAGGGAGGGTGGGAGGGAGGGAGACACAAGAGGGAAGAGATATGGGAACATATGTATATGTATAACTGATTCACTTTGTTATAAAGCAGAAACTAACACACCATTGTGAAGCAATTATACTCCAATAAAGATGTTAAAAAATAAATAAATAAGAAGAGTCCTCATATTCAAAATAGGATATTTGGATTTTTCACATCTAGGGTTTTTTTTTTTTTCTTTCTGAATGACTCTTTACTAAGCATGGCATACCTCTATGAAATAAAAATACTCTAAACTCGAGGATCTCAGCACTAGAAAAATGTTCAGGGAAAAATTTTAAAGGAAATTTCCTAGACACAGTGCCAGGAAAATTCAATTGAAGGAGAAACTTTTTCCCACCGGACAGTATATCTACTGTTATCAGAACTTAGAAAATGATAAGCAAAATGCATTTGAATGGAAAAAAAATTACTTTTCTTCAGTAATTCTAACTTTCAAAATGTGTATAGAAGACATTCAGAGCTAATGGATTGATTTTAGTGAGCTAGGCAAAAACTGATTTGGATAACCTGTACTTCAATTAATCTGAAATGAAAGCTGTTAGGGCAGAAAAAGGATACAGCTAATAGAAGACATTAAACTCATGCTTTTATTAATCCAAGAAATAGAAAAATAAAACTACCCTTCACAATGAGAAAAAAATCTGAATATTTTCCAAAATAAAATTTGTTTCAAAAGAGCTATGTGTAGGTTTTGGTCTCATTATATATCAATCTTTAAAAAAAAGCTTGTGTAGTAGATTGTTTGAAAGAAAAACAACTCCAATTATTCTCTCCCTGTGTGCACACCCCTTTGCAATATAAGTCTGTAGCTCCTTGCCTAAGTGGCAAAGTCTCTTTTCCTACCACTTGAACTTGCTTGACTGACAGATGACGCAAATGTAATGTGTCAGTTCCAAGTTTAGTATCAAGAGGCTTCACACAATTCTGTTCATTCTCTTGGAACCTCACGGCTGTGTGAACCAGCATGGGTTTTCCTGCTGAATGCTGGGAAATCACGTGGAGGAAAGCCAAGGTGCCCCAGCTCACTGAGAGTCAAACCCTTAGGCAAAGTCATCCAGCCCAGCTGCAGGTCACTGCAAACTCGTGAGTGAGCCCGGCCACTCCAGCCAAGTCAGAGCCACCCACCTGACACCTGCAGTCATGAGCCCCTAAGTCTTGAGGTGGTTTTTCACACAGCAATAAAAAACTGATGGTTCACCCATTAACAAAAGTTGCACCCCCTTAGTTATCAAAGAAATTCAAACTAAGACAGCAAAAAGTATGACAGTTATCACCTTTGACATGTGGAAAGATAAGCAAGACTGTTCATACACAGGGTTTATGCTTATATAGAGAGCTGAGACATGCAACCTTTGGGGAAGGTGATTTGGCAATACGAATCAGATTTTCAAATGTGCCCGCTATTACACTTCTTAAATTTTACTCTTAAAAAATTACAGGGGCTTCCCTGGTGGCACAGTGGTTGAGAGTCCACCTGCCAATGCAGGGGACACAAGTTCGTGCCCTGGTCCAGGAAGATCCCACATGCCATGGAGCAGCTGGGCCCGTGAGCCATGGCTGCTGAGCCTGCGCGTCGGGAGCCTGTGCTCCACAACGAGAGAGGCCACAACAGTGAGAGGCCCGCGTACTGCAAAAAAAAAAAAAAAAAAAAATTACATACATATGTGATGGTATGTCAACCTCATTTATAATACTAAAGTTAGGGAATCAATTGGGATGTTCTTTAACAAGGGGGGAGTTTTAAAAATATACTATGGTATATCCATACAATGAATACTAAGTAGTCATTCAAAATTATAATATTTATATATGTTGACATGGAAATGCCATCACATTTTTATTATTATTAAATGAAAAAAGAATACAAAGAATATAAATAGGATGATTTCATTTTTCTCATTTAACAAAAAATCTCTACATGTAGAAACTGTCTAGAAAGATATATGTCAAAATATCAGTGATTCTCTCTGGGGATGGGATTACAAGAGATTTTTCACTTTCTATTTACACATTTAAATCACTTATTGTTAAACAAAAGTATGTATTGCTTTTCAATTCTGAAAAATCCATTCTAGTTTTAAATAGCTTTAGACACTTTTATAAGGCACAGTATCAAACTACATTGACCTGACTGATTGCAAACATAGTTGTTGACAAAAACAAAGAAATGTATTTCTAATTTTCTGAAGGATTCTTCAGAATTAATAAATACCTCTTAAGTGTAAACAGGTATAAAATTCAGAGATTTACCTTTTTTTTTTTTTTTCCCAGAAGTATCAGAGGGACAGTTTTTCAGACACCAGGAATGGCCTGGAAAGTCTCTGGTTTTCAAACAGAGGTGTTTGCCCCAGCATAACTAAAGAACACCCATCATGGCAGAGACTTAGTTTTCCATCTTAATCAAATTGAGAGGACTTTTTTAGATCTTTGTACGAGGCCTGGAAATGAAGAGGGAACTGGTAAAAAATTAATCAAAAGTATAAATAAAGTATCTACAGTGTATAAGAATTGTTTTGGTTGCAATGGACAGACTTACTAATCCAAAGCTGTCTTGATTTTTTAGAAGTGAATTTACTTGCTTATGTATTGTAAGAGTCCATGAATTAACTATTTTCAGATGTGTGAGCAGGACCCAGATTCCTTATTTCTCTGAGTGCTGGCTCCATCTCTAGGAAGACTCTCTCCTGATTGCTTCCAAGATGACTTACAACACACTTCATCATTCAGACCCAGTGGGAAAAAGAGAGTGTTTCTCCCAGAACAGTTTTAAAACATTTCCTGATGTGGAATCGTATGCCCATCCGATTATTCTTGCCTGGGAGAGGAGATATGCTTGTTTTAAACTAGCACTGGGATTGACCTCATCAAATCACATTGCTCAAGAGCGGGGGTTGAGGGGCTGCCCTAGAGGAAAATTACGGTAAATATTTTATCTGAAGAAAAGTGAATGATTCTGAGTAGTGAGATTAATAGATGTTCACTATAGCCCTCTGGAAGATTATTTAGACAATAAAAAGAAGTTTAAAACACATCCTTAGCCACAAAAGTTACCACAAAGGCAGTGAGGAATAAACCACAGACACTTGAAAAAATAATTGCAATTAAAGACTGACCATACTCAGTGGTAAGTTAGTTTTACGAATAACAAATGTGTCTCAGAGGAGGAGACATTGCTGCATGTTTAGATAATTATCCAGATGTCATCCCTTCATCTAACCGTTCTAGTAACAGCATGATGGTATAAAATGTTCTTGCCCAATCCAAGTTTTTTTTTTTTTGATTCTTGACTTTTTGACCACATTATTAAGCGATTAGTCTTCAGGCTTTAGACTCAAGATCTGAGGCTTTGAAATAATTTTTCTGGGATTTTGCAATAAAAGTAATAATTTGATTACCATTTGAAATGCTTTTCCATTGGATTTTCATGTCTTTCTTTCTTTTTTTTTCTTTCTTTTTTCTTGAGCATATATAATAGAAAACATCTTTGCGATTATCCCCAATTGCTGAAACTTTAATCTCCACTGTGTACTTGACATTTCCTCTGCAGCTAAGTGGTTTTTCTGGATGCTCAGTAGGCTAAGAACATCTAAGTGCTGATCATTCCCTCAGGGGGAAAAAGGGGAATATATATATACAAAGTCTCTCTCTCTCTCTCTTTTTGTTTTTTTGTTTCTTTTTTAAGAAAATTGTCTCTTTGGTTTCCATTGCCATTTATCGTGAACCTCTTAAGGAAACACTACTATTTTTTTCCCCATTTGAATATTTAAATATCTACTCATTGAACAAATATTTCTCAAATGCAATTGTGTGACAGAATACAAAGGGCTATATTAAAAACTACGTATATAGTGGTGAACAAAACAATCATAAGTCTGTCACACAAAGTTTACAGTTGAGCGAAGAAGACAGAAAATAAATAAGTAAAGAACCTAGACAAATAGAAAAGACTGTTACCCTACATACTTACACCTTGTAATAAAGGCATCAACAGGGAGCAATGATAGGAAACAATGGGGCGTGGGCGAGGTGGGATGGGAAAGCTAACTTGGTGGGATTGTCACAAGGCCTCTCTGAGGAAGTGATATGTCAGCTGAAATCTGAAGGATAAGAAGGCACAGGTGCAGAGTAGAGTAATCGTGTTCTTCAGAGGGGATCATGAGATCTTTCCAAAGCGAAAAGGACGAGCAAAAGTCCTGAGGTGTGGACGAGTTCACCGTGTTCAAGGAACAATGGGAGGACAGTGTGCCTGGAGCATCAGCGTGCAAAGCTGGGGCCACTGCACAATGGATTCCGAGAGGGAGACAGAGGTCCAATCACACAAGGCCTTGTAGGCCCATGACAAGGAACTTGTATTTTACTCAAAATCTAAAAGAACACCGTTAGTGAGGTTTAAGCCGTGAAGAGATATAATGTGACTTATGTTTTTAAAAGATTTCTGCAGTGAATAGATTGAAAGAGGTGCGAGAAAATTGGGGAGACTAGGGAAGAGGCTGCTACCTAGTCCTGGGGAGGGGAGAAATGCCTCATTTCAGGATGTGTGTAGGAAGCAGCAACCACAGGGTGGATGGGGGTGGAAGCAGGACAGATGGGAGGATGCTGTGGTTTTCTGCCTGGAGCCCCCCGAGAGGTGAGAGGCAGTAACGATTGGGGCTGGACGGTCCCATCAGTCAAGGTCCGGGCACTCAAGCAGGGTGAGTGAGGAAAGCTGAATAAAGGAGCTATTTAGGAAGGTGTGGCTGGCTTCAGGGGGACCACAGCAGTGGTGAGGGACCCTGCACCACAATGGAGGAGCCATCAACATCTGTAGGCTGGAAAGGGCAAGCAGAGCAGTCAGTTCCTGGGACTCAGAGACCGTAGAGTGGTAGCCATGGCTGCAGAGTAATGTCCTGTGGAAACCGTGACCTTTCTACATGGGAACACAGCCTCCACCGCCCCTGCCAAAGGCTGGCCCAGAGAAAGTCAGGGAACCTGGCAGCGTGGCAACTTCCCTCTCCTCCCGCTCTTGGACCTGCTGCGGTGCTGCTGCTGACTGACCCAAAACAGGAGCCGAATCCGGTTTGTCCCCAAAGGCAGCAAAGCCAGAGGAGAGAGGTGGAGTGTGTGAAGGTGCAAACATTGAAGGTTCAACACAGAAAGCTAACCCGGGACTATGTCGGGGGATAGGAGTCAGGTCACAGTTTACACCCGTTAAGCTGGGGATACTCTTTTGAGGCTGGGACTGGACGTCATCACCAGCTAGTTGGTTTTGGAAGTGTTATTTGATAAAAAAAGAATGAAATTCACATTCAAGATGGCAGAGTAGAGGATGTGCGCTCACCCCCTCTTGCAAGAGCACCGGAATCACAACTAACTGCTGAACAATCATCAACAGGAAGACACTGGAACTCAACAAAAAAGATACCCCACATCCAAAACAAAGGAGAAGCCGCAGCAAGACGGTTGGAGGGGCGCAATCACAATAAAATCAAATCCCATAACCAGTGGGTAGGCAACTCACAAACTGGAAAAAAATTATACCACAGAAGTCCACCCACTGGAGTGAAGGTTCTAAGTCCCACATGAGGCTTCCCAACCTGGGGGTTCAGCAACAGGAGGAGGAATTCCTAGAGAATCAGACTTTGAAGGCTAGCGGGATGTGACTGCAGGACTTCAAAAGGACTGGGGGAAACAGAGACTCCACTCTTGGAGGGTACACACAAAGTAGTGTGCACAGCAGGACCCAGGGGAAGGATCAGGGACCCCACAGGAGACGGAACCAGACCTACCTACTAGTGTTGGAGGGTCTAATGCAGTGGTGGGGGGTGGCTGTGGCTCACCGCGGGGACAAGGACACTGGCAGCAGAAATTATAGGAGGTACTCCTTGGCGTGAGCCCTCCTGGAGTCCATTAGCCCCACCAAAGAGCTAGGCTCCAGTGCTGGGTCACCTCAGGCCAAACAACGAACAGGAAGGGAACCCAGCCCCGCCTATCAGCAGACAAGTGGATTAAAGTTTTACTGAGCTCTACCCACGAAAACAACACCCAGCTCTACCCACCACCAGTCCCTCCCATCAGGAAGCTTGCACAACCCACTTAGATAGCCTCATGCACCAGAGGGCAGACAGCAGAAACAAGAAGAACTACAATTCTGCAGCCTGTGGAACAAAAACCACATTCACAGAACGATAGACAAGATGTAAAGGCACAGGGCTATGTACCAGATGAAGGAACAAGATAAAACCCCAGAAAAACAACTAAATGAAGTGGAGATAGGAAACCTTCCAGAGAAAGAATTCAGAATAATGATAGTGAAGATGATCCAGGACCTTGGAAAAAGAATGGAGGCAAAGATCGAGAAGATGCAAGAAATGTTTAACAAAGACCTAGAAGAATTAGAGAACAAACAGAGATGAACAATACAATACCTGAAATGAAAAATACACTAGAAGGAATCAATACCAGAATAACTGAGGCAGAAGAACGGATAAGTGACCTGGAAGACAGAATGGTGGAATTCACCGCCACAGAACATAATAAAGAAAAAAGAATGAAAAGGAATGAAGACAGCCTAAGAGACCTCTGGGACAACATTAAATGCAACAACATTCACATTATAGGAGTCCCAGAAAAAGAAGAGAGAGAGAAAGGACCTGAGAAAATATTTGAAGAGATTATAGCTGAAAATTTCCCTAACAAGGGAAAGGAAATGGTCACCCAAGTCCAGGAAGCACAGAGAGTCCCAGCCAGGATAAACCCAAGGAGAAACATGCTGAAAACATAGTAATCAAATTGACAAAAATTAAAGACAAAGAAAAATTATTAAAAGCAACAAGGGAAAAACAACAAATAACATACAAGAGAACACCCAGAAGGTTAACAGCCGATTTCTCAGCAGAAACTCTACAAGCCAGAGGGAGTGGCATGATATACTTAAAGTGATGAAAAGCAAAAACCTACAACCAAGATTACTCTACCAGGCAAAGATCTCATTCAGATTCAATG
Source organism: Mesoplodon bidens (assembly GCF_964165515.1). Lineage (NCBI taxonomy): Eukaryota > Metazoa > Chordata > Mammalia > Artiodactyla > Ziphiidae > Mesoplodon > Mesoplodon bidens. The sequence goes on along the minus strand of NC_138176.1, from coordinate 111,347,414 downwards.
GAGAAATCAAAAGCTTTACAGACAAGCAAAAGGTAAGAAAATTCAGCACCACCAAACCAGCTCTACAACAAATGCTAAAGGAACTTCTCTAAGTGGGAAACACAAGAGAAGAAAAGGACCTACAAAAACAAACCCAAAACAATTAAGAAAATGGAAATAGGAACACACATACTGATAATCACCTTAAATGTGAATGGATTAAATGCTCCAACCACAGGTTCGCTGAATGGAAACAAAAACAAGACCCATATATATGCTGTGTACAAGAGACCTTCAGACTTAGGGACACATACAGACTGAAAGTGAGGAGATGGAAAAAGATATTCCAGGGAAATGGAAATCAAAAGAAAGCTGGAGTAGTAATACTCATATCAGATAAAATAGACTTTAAAATATAGAATGTTACAAGACACAAAGAAGGACACTATACAATGATCAAGGGATCAATCCAAGAAGAAGATACAATAATCATAAATATATATGCACCCAACATAAGAGCACCTCCATACGTAAGGCAAATGTTAACAGCTACAAAAGAGGAAATTGACAGTAACTAAATAATAGTGGGGGATTTTAACACCACATTTACATCAGGGGACAGATCATCCAGACAGAAAATTAATAAGGAAACACAAGCTTTAAATGACACAACAGACCAGATAGATTTAATGGATATTTATAGAACATTCCATCCGAAAACAACAGATTACACTTTCTTCTCAAGTGCACATGGAACATTCTCCAGGATAGATCATATCTTGGGTCACAAATCAAGCCTCGGTAAATTTAAGAAAATTGAAATCATGTCAAGCATCTTTTCTGACCACAACGTTATGAGATTAGAAATAAATTACAGGGAGAAAAACATAAAAAACACGAACACATGGAGCCTAAACAATATGTTACTAAATAACCAAGAGATCACTGAAAAAATCAAAGAGGAAATCAAAAAATACCTAGAGACAAATGACAATGAAAACACAGCAATCCAAAACCTGTGGGATGCAGCAAAAGCAGTTCTAAGAGGCAAGTTTATAGCAGTACAATCCTACCTCAAGAAATAAGAAAAATCTCAAATGAACAATCTAACCCTACACCTAAAGGAACTAGAGAAAGAACAAACAAAACCCAAAGTTAGTAGAAGGAAACAAATCATAAAGATCAGAACAGAAACAAATGAAATAGAAACAAAGAAAACAATAGCAAAGATCAATAAAACTAAAAGCTGGTTCTTTGAGAAGATAAACAAAATTGATAAACCATTAGCCAGGCTCATCAAGAAAAAGAGGGAGAGGACTCAAATCAATAAAATTAGAAATGGAAAAGGAGAAGTTACGACACTACAGAAATACAATACAAATACAAATACTATGCCAATAAAATCGACAACCTGGAAGACAGGGACAAATTCTTAGAAAGGTATAACCTTCCAAGACTGAACCAGGAAGAAATAGAAAATACGAACAGACCAATTGTAAGTAATGAAATTGAAACTGGGATAAAAAATCTTCCAACACACAAAAGTTCAGGACCAGATGGCTTCACAGGTGAATTCTATCAAACATTTAGAGAAGAGCTAACACCTATCCTTCTCAAACTCTTCTAAAATATTGTAGAGGAAGGAACACTCCCAAACTCATTCTACGAAGCCATGATCATCCTGATACCAAAACGAGACAGAGATACTACAAAAAAAAGAGAAAGTTACAGACCAATATCACTGATGAATATAGATGCAGAAACTGTCAACAAAATACTAGGAAACAGAATCCAACAATACATTAAAAGGATCATACACCACGATCAAGTGGGATTTATCCCAAGGATGCAAGGATTCTTCAATATATGCAAATCAATCAATGTGATACACCATATTAACAAACTGACAAATAAAAATCAAATGATCCTCTCAATAGATGCAGAAAAAGCTTCTGACAAAATTCAACACCCATTTATGACAAAAATTCTCCAGAAAGTGGGCAGAGGGAACCTACCTCAACATAATAAAGGCCATATATGACAAACCCACAGCCAACATCATCCTCAGTGGTGAAAAACTGAAAGCATTTCCTCTAAGATCAGGAACAAGACAAGGATGTCCACCTTCACCATTATTCTTCAACATAGTTTTGGAAGTCCTAGCCATGGCAATCAGAGAAGAAAAAGAAATAAAAGGAATCCAAATTGTGAAAGAAGTAAAACTGTCACTGTTTGCAGATGACACGATACTATACATAGATAATCCTAAAGATGCCACGAGAAAATGACTAGAGCTAATCAATTAATTTGATAAAGTTGCAGGATTCAAAATTAATGCACAAAAATCTCCTGCATTCCTATACACTAACAACGAAAGATCAGAAAGAGAAATGAAGGAAACAATCCCACTCACCATTGCAACAAAAAGAATAAAATACCTAGGAATAAACCCACCTCAGGAGGTAAAAGGCCTGTACTCAGAAAACTATAAGACACTGATGAAAGAAATCAAAGACGACACAAACAGATGGAGAGATATACCATGTTCTTGGATTGGAAGAATCAATATTGTGAAAATGACTATACTATCCAAAGCAATCTACAGATTTAGTGCAATCCCCATTGAATTACCAATGGTATTTTTTACAGAACATGAAGAAAAAATCTTAAAATTTGTATGGAGACACAAAAGACCCCAAATAGCCAAAGCAGTCTTGAGGGAAAAAAACAGAGCCAGAGGAATCAGATTCCCTGACTTCAGACTATACTACAAAGCTACAGTAATCAAGAGAATATGGTACTTGCACAAAAACAGAAATATACATCAATGGAACAGGATAGAAAGTCCAGAGAAAACCCATGCACCTATGGTCAACTAATCTATGACAAAGGAGGCGAGAATATACAGTGGAGAAAAGATAGTCTCTTCAATAAGTGATGCTGGGAAAACTGGACAGCTACATGGAAAAGAATGAAATTAGAACACTCCCTAACACCATACACAAAAATAAACTCAAAGTGGATTAAAGACCTAAATATAAGACCGGACACTATAAAACTCTTAGAGGAAAACATAGGAAGAACACTCTTCAACATAAATCAGAGCAAGATCTTTTTTGACCCTTCTCCTAGAGTAATGGAAATAAAAACAAAAATAAACAAATAGGACCCAATGAAACTTAGCTTTTGAAAAACAAAGGAAACTCTAATCAAGACGAAAACCCTCAGAATGGGAGAAAATATTTGCAAACAAATTGACGGACAAAGGATTAATCTCCAAAGTATATAAACAGCTCATGCAGCTCTATATCAAAAAAACAAACGACCCAATCAAAAAATAGGCAGAATAGACATCTCTCCAAAGAAGACATACAGATGACCAAGAGGCACATGAAAAGCTGCTCAACATCACTAATTATTAGAGAAATGCAAATCAAAACTACAATGAGGTATCACCTCACACTGGTTAGAATGGGCATGTTCAGAAAATCTACAAACAACAAATGTTGGAGAGGGTGTGGAGAAAAGGGAACCCTCTTGCACTGTTAGTGGGAATGTAAATTGATACAGCCACTATGGAGAACAGTATGGAGGTCCCTTAGAAAACTAAAAATAGAATTACCATATGACCCAGCAATCCCATTACTGGGCATATACCCAGAGAAAACTATAATTCAAAAAGACACATGCACCCCAGTGTTCATTGCAGCACTATTTACAATAGCCAGGATATGGAAGCAACCTAAACACCCATCAACAGATAAATGGGTAAAGATGTGGTATATATATACAATGGAATATTACTTAGCCATAATAAGGAATGAAATTGGGTCATTTGTAGAGATGTGGACGGACCTAAACACTGTCATATAGAGTGAAGTAAGTCAGAAAGAGAAAAATAAATATCGTATATTGATGCATATATGTGAATTCTAGAAAAATGCTGCAGATGAACCGGTTTGCAAGGCAGAAATAGACACACAGAAGTAGAGAACAAACGTATGGACACCAAGGTGGGAAGGGGTGGTGGGATGAATTGGGAGATTGGGATTGACATGTATACACTAATATGTATAAAATAGAGAACTAATAAGAACATGCTGTATAAAAATAAATAAAAATTTTAAAAAGTGTTATTCATGTTCACATGTAACGGGTTTACTAATGTTGCTTTTAAATGAATTCACTACACATTTTAAAAACTTCACACGTTCAATTTCTAGGAAATGTTGATAGAAATAATCCACATAAACAAAAGCTCTTTGGAGTACTCAATAATTTCTAAGAGTTTATAGGGTTCAAGAAGTTTGAGAACTGCTGGCTTAGACAACATAAAAAAAGAAGAAGGGAGTGGACTTGCCTTTCTAGATATCAGTAGTTATTGCAAAGTTACAATAGTTAAACATAGCAGTGAAAATTAAAATGTCTACTCTTTACCAAGTTTTGTGATAGAATGTGAAGAAAGAGGTGTTCTCATATGCTGGTGGCGGCACAGTACATTGGTTCAACTACTCTGGAGAGTGATTTGGCAATGCTGAAGATGTGTATACCATAGAACCTGGAAATTCCAATTCCAGGTATAAAATCCTAAGGAAATCTGAGCACATGTGCACAGAGGGACAGGAATGTTAATTGCAGCATTGTTGGTAATAAGAAAAATTTGGAAACAACCTACATGCCCCCTCCCATGGGAATGGGAAGGGTATACAGTAACCCAGCATAACGGTTACCCCTTGGAAAGGAGGGCAAAGAAATGGAGAGGAAGCAAAGGGGGCTTTCATTGGTAGCTGTATGTTTTGTTTATGAGAGAGAGAGAGAGAGCGCACATGCAGGCGAGCAAGCATGGCACAATGCCAGCACGGGGTTAAATCTGGGTGATGCGTACACAGGACCTGGTTGTATTACTTATTCTTCTCAATGTTTAAAATATTACACAATAAAAACAAGTCAATGGGCCCACAGATTGGAGACCAGACACATTCATTCAAACACATTCTTGTTCTTTAAAATGCACACGGTGAAACTGGCTGCCCCTAAAGAGAATGTTAAAAATTTAAATTCAGGTACAAAGTGGTCTAGATACACACCATAGTCTAGCTCTTCCTAACACTTTGAGTGTCAAAGGAAGTGTTATTTGTTGTGAGTTTTATAACCAAGCTATTTCAAGAAATGTAGTCGAAGCACGGAGATCAGAATATTTCAATCTTCTGGTGCTTCTTAGGAGATGCCATATGTTGGAATAGCTGTCAGCCAGAAAAACATCCGCTACACAAATGTACCCGGATTCTGGGGAGTCAGCTTGCATAACCAATCTGAGAGTAAATCTGGAGAACAAGGTTGACATCAAGGATGAGCAGGGTATCTCCCTGGTCTGTGGTCAGCTCATTCTTAACCAAGGTGGACCTAAGGATTATCAGCCAAATGAATTGGTTGGAGGAATCAACCAAAAGTTTTGATCTTGATTTATTACTTAGGATCACAAGGGACGAAGTAAGTTAGTTTCATGGGTCACTATTCCCAGGGCCCCAGCCCCCAAATTTCCGGGTGGCAGAGCTCTTAGCTAAGTGGTGAGGCAGACAAAGTATACAAGACCCTAATTTGTAAACTACGAATAGATGCAAGTTTTAATTACTGTTTCGATTCAATTCCACCAACATCCGTTAAACATATACTTTACGAAAGGGGCTGCAGTAGGCTCCTCGCTGGGTATGAGGGAGGAAAACAAAACTGAATAAGACATTCTCAACACGTACACATGTAGAAGGTACCTGGCACAGGGAAAGTCAGTTTTATTTATTAATTATTTTAAGCCAGGGCTACCGACTGCTTTTCCATAACGAGGCATAGAACATTCTCCAGAAAAGTTCTTGGACTCTTCTCACAACACTACAGAGGTCTCTGTTATGTAAACACAAGTATATACATCCACAGGCCTTAAGAATCAGATCTGTTTTTTGATTCAATGGAAACTGAGAGAAAAGAAGTAGATTTGCACGGGGTTCAGTAGGTTTCAAAGAACAGGATCCAGCCCATGACTCCTTCCCTTTAGATGTTTGAAATAATTAGGAACTCTGATATTTTAGGATTGTTTCAGTCAAAGTTCCCTGGCAGGAAAGGACCCTGAAGACCCATAGCAAACAAGAAAAGGTTCTTAACCTGTCCTAGTGGTCCTTGCTCTGCACAGAGTGTCTAGATCATCAGGGGGAAGGGCTTTAAGACAACTCCAGATCCAGCCACTCTGTGAATGTGAACCTGTGCGCAAAAACCAAAAGTTAACTTGCACCCTCGCAAACTGTGGTAGAATCAGGACCACGGAAGCATCTAGTCTTCGGATGCCACACTTTGTCACCGCAGTAGGAACCATGGCAGCTGAAAACCAAGACCAATTAGTTAGCAGGTTGGCCTGGCATTTGTAAGCAGGAGAGGCCACTTAAATAAGACCAAGTAAGCATCTCAGGACCCTGGTCCTTTGGGATGGCAGAGTTCATAAAAGTTTGATGCTGGATTTCCTGCTAACATAAATATGTGGAGCTGGCACAATCTACTGGAATATAATAGGAGAATCATTGTATTTGTTTTCCAAACTAGAGCTGTGGGCCATAGTGGTTACACACACATAACCCCAGATCATCTGCAAAACGAACCATATTGAGGAAATGGCATGACTGCAGAAGTTTGCAACTAGTGCTAAAGAAACATTATGGAGAGAGCCAGTCCTTTAAAAAATCCGTAGAAATTATTTTAACTGACAAGAATAAATAGGAAACAGTTCATAAATGGTTATGTATTGTTCAAACATTTTTGTTATGCACTAAAAATATTGTATGCAGAATTACATTAGTTCTACCTCCAAAGAATTGCTATGAGTAATTACGTACATAAGTTTCAGAAGCCAAATTTATCATTAGCGTGAAATGTAGGCATTTTGGTTCAGACTGTAAATTTAAAAATTTAAAGATAATATTCAGATCCTACAGAGGAAATATATAACCTCCACATGGTATTCTCAAGTATGATACACACCAGCCATGTCTAGAAAGGCTGTGCTAAAGCCTATGTGCATTGCAGAGTCAAGTAGAAAGCCTGTAGGCCATTGGCTGTGCCTCTACCAGCTTGGAGTAACAGCTGGGGCCGGCTGCAGAATCTGGGGGGGTCAGTGAAAAGTAAAAATGCAGGACTTGTTCAAAAAACAGGGAGTGCCTAAAATATAAAGCTTTTCCCTTTCTTCCAAGGTCTCCCTCTCAACTTTTCAGTGTTTTTATTGGCTATTTGTATTAATTTTTCTATGGCTGCATGACAAATTACCCCAAACTTAGCAACTTCAAACAACACCTGTGTACTACCCCATGGAATCTGTGGGTCAGGAGTCCAGGCATGTATAGCTGCGTCCTCTGCCCAGGGTCTCACAGGCTTCAGTCTAGGTGTTGCCCAGGGCTGGAGTCTCCTCTGAGGTTTGAGTCCTCCTCTTTCAAGCTCATGCTGTTGTTGGCACAAAGTATTTTGTTTTTTTCAGCTGCAGGATTCATGGTGCTTGTTTCTTCAAGGCCAGCAGAAGAAAGAGTGTCTCGCTTCTAACCACTTTTAAAGGGTTTGCCTAATTAGGTATGGCCCACCTAGGGTAATCTCACTTTGATTTAGTTTATTTTTAAATTTTATTTAGTTATTTATTTATTTTTGATTTACTTTAAAGTTAACTGATCAGGGGCTTTTAAAATTTTTCCATGTCTATTTTTATTATTTTTTTACATCTTTATTGGAGTATAATTGCTTTACAATGGTGTGTTAGTTTCTGCTGTGTAACAAAGTGAATCAGTTCTCTGTATACATATATTCCCCTATCCCCTCCCTCTTGTGTCTCCGTCCCACTCTCCCTATACCACCCCTCTAGGTGGACACAAAGTACCGAGCTGATCTCCCTGTGTGATTAGGGGCTTTAATTACACGTGCCAAACTCTTTCACCTCTGCCATATTCTATTAGTTAGAAGCAAACTACAGGTCCTGCCGACATGCAAAGGGAGGGATTGTACAAGGGCATAGGTCACTGGGGGGTCATTTTAGAACTCTGCCTCACTGTTTAGTGTCTTTCAAAGTAAAGAAAAATTAAAATCTTAAACAATTAACATAATTTTTACTGTTCATCTTTATTTTGTGCAACATCAGCTTTAAATATGAATTGAACATTTACTTGTATGTGGCATCATCAAAATTACACAATTGGCATCTTGTAATGTTGACGTGCACACAGACAGTGGAAATGCTGCCCCAACTAAACTAAGTCAAGTATTCTATTTCACTTCTTGATACCTGCACATCCTACCAACACCCTCCACCACTGGCTTCCTGACGACTAAGGAAGAGCTGGAAGGACAAGGAACTCTGGGCTGCTCTATCTTTCTCTGTCCTTCTGTGTCATCATTTTCCACATCAGTGGTTGGCTAACACAGGGAAGTAACACGAGCGAGAAAAGATATGATGGGGTTCCTTGGTCATTCATGCTTCTTGGAACAGCACTGCCTTCTTTCTGAGCTTGAAGCCAGCTCTGGCTCACACAGAGAGCCTGCCTCTCAGGGCCGTCCAGCTGTAGATGGAATGCGCTCACCTGATTTGTGTTAAGTCTCACTGAGCTCCCACATGCAGTGAGTCCCATGGAATTTTGTGCTTTTGGGGTACCACAAACACTGTATGCAAACAGGGCAGCAAAGCGATAAATATACATGCTGTCCCTCTTTACTCTGGCTCATGCGCTAGTGTCCCATTAGACTTGAATTTCTATGTTTACACAGCACAAAGATAAAATTGTTAAGAATTTCACGACAGTGATAACAGAACCTTAAACCATATGCAGTGCTCTTCTAAGTAGAAGGTAATTGTCTACGGAAGCCGCACAGCTATCTATGAGTGGGGTGGGAAGCGACAGGGGTGGACACACACAGGGTGCACATCCCCCCTGCTAGTGTGGATGCACTGCTGTCTCATTAGACTTCACTCAAAAACACAAGCGCAAAGAGAAAATTATTAAGAAGCTTAAGATGACAATAGCAGAGCATTAAACCCAGTGTGAGGCTCTTCTGAGTGCAGGGTTTATGCAACTGCATAGGCTGCATTCCCATGAAACCAGCCCTACTAACCCCCTCCTTTTTAAGGGGACATCAAGTACAGCTGGATCATTCTTTAGGTTGCCCACCAGGAAGGCTAACCCATGGCTATTCGTGTACGTGTCTAAGAGTGTGGAAGTTCACGAGGCAGCTCCTCTGACCTACCCTACTTCTGATGAGCCATACCTGTTGCTGCCTTCATAGTTGTCAAGAATCTATCTTCTTTTCTATAACATAAGCAGGTTCCTCACTTCTAGTTGAGGATCAGGTAATAGGGCACGGGATGGAAGGTGGGGCTTCTTTTTCTTTTTTTTAAAATAAATTTATTTATTTATTTATTTATTTATTTATTTCTGGCTGGATTGGGTCTTTGTTGCTGCACGCGGGCTTTCTCTAGTTGTGGCAAGCGGGGGCTACTCTTTGTTGTGGTGAGCAGGCTTCTCACTGTAGTGGCTTCTCTTGTTGAGGAGCATGGGCTCTAGGTGCACGGGCTTCAGTAGTTGTGGCTCACGGGCTCTAGAGCACAGGTTCAGTAGTTGTGGCACACGGGCTTAGTTGCTCCGCAGTATGTGGGATCTTCCGGACCAGGGCTTGAACCCATGTCCCCTGCACTGGCAGTCGGATTCTTAACCACTGCGCCACCAGGGAAGTCCGAAAGGTGGGGTTTCAATGGCAAAGTTCATCAAGGAGAAGGAAGTATAGCACTGAACTGACACGGAGATTAGCAGTTAAATTCAGGAGGCCAGTGGATTCATGATGTCCTTTAGTTAGAAGGACTCATGTGTCAAGTCGTCTGGTTTCCGGCAAGTACAGGTGGTACCCGTGTGTCAGAAGTGCTGCTATTATTGTGTCTCACCATCAGGAGAGCATCTTCTGGTACACATCCCCTACCTGGACTTGACCTGCACTGATGCTGCATTAATACTGAACATTATTAAGAAAGTCATATTGGATGATGTCACTATTGCTGCACTTTCACCATGATGATTGATTTCTCCCTTTTATAGGTGTGAAAATTGAGTCCCAGAGAGACTTGCCTAAGATTAACAGGTGAGTGGAGGAGCCAGGACTCTAACAGGTCTGTCTGACACCAAACACAGATGCCTTCCCTGTGGCACAGAGGATAAATTCCCACATCTCTAAGTCAGTTCCAGTTCATTTTTTGGTTAGTGTTTTCAACATGAATGTTATAGAAAGTCTGCCAGACACACAGTTCAGGTTTGCTATGACCCCAGTTGGACACATGAAGTGGCATCTTCTAATGGAAAGAGGGGGGCAAGAGAGTAGCAAACTTCATTATTTGGGGCCACATTCCTTATTTATAAAATGAAGGAGCTGAACTAAGTGATTTCCAAAGTATCTTCTAGCTCCAAATTCCTATGAATTCAAGCTTTCTTTTCTGACTGTAATTGTCTAAAAATTTCAGCTGCTTTTTAATACCACACTGGGATTCAGTATAATCATATTCTCAGCATAGAGATGGGCATTTCTTTGTTGATTCAGGAGAGCATACCTTTGGTTCAGTAAAAACAATTGAGTTAGAGCACTAGATGCAAGACAGTGCCATCTGAAAATAAAAAAAAAAATGTGCCTCCCTAAATATCTGGCTTCTGGCTACTACAGAGGGAGTCAGGGATATGGAGAACTTTGCTGACAAGATGCTAGCATTCACACTTGGAACTTTTCCAGACGATTAGAAAGATCTCTTCCTCCAGGTTAACAAATACTATCCCAAAGTACTTGGAAGTACTCTTAAGAATTCTGGATATGCAAGCAATCATTTTCAGACCAACTCTTCTGACAATAGGTTCCTCCGCATCTAAAGCAATCCATTATTTTTTTATGTCATTCTGAGTCCAGAATTCCATCCCAATTCTCTCCACAGCGTTGACACCAAAATCACGTTATGAAATACAGTCCTCCAGGCAGTTGTTGGGTGTGAAACGCTCTGTAATTGAGCAGCTTCCCTTAATGAGACAAAAAGCAAAACCCTCCAAGGTTTCTAGGAGATAAAAGCTGAAGGAGAAATCTCTGGGTAGAAAAGGGGTTGTCTTTTTTTCTCAGTCTTTCACTATGTAGACCCTGGGGGTTTACTGCTCCTCCTTTAGGATTTCAGCTCAATTATGAGTCACAACCAAATCCATTTCCAATTGCTCTCACAGCTCAACTATGTGATACCTCAAAAGGAACTATATTAAAACCAAGAAGAAAACAGAAAATAAACGAATAAAACAAAGTATCCTAAATAGTCAAGCTTGCAAGTATAGGTTTCTGAACTTGTAATGTGACTCATATACTGATTCATGGACCTGTTCCATTCCACATGCTTTCTTTCACCTTATGACCTTCAGCTGTTATCTTGTACCATTACTTGGGAGCTTATCTAATCTCCCATCCTGGCCTGCTCCTGGACAAACACATTCTTTATTAAAACCCAAACCTTTCCAAGGATTCCTGCTGCCAGGGGTTCTCCCACTCAGTTACAATGTCAAATGGAACGTTTGTTTTAACCATTTGGAAGGAAGAGTTGATTTCCTGACTGAGGTTTTATTGAAAATATATCCCCCTGGGGCAGGCACACAGATACCGTGGTACATTCTCTGTACTATTAAATACACCAACACTCCCAGGCACATTCACTGTCATATATGCTAGATAAATGGTATTTGATTCAATCCCCAGCCTAATCCTGTAATGAAGAAATAATCTCAGAAAATCATATAACACATGATCAAAGATGCAAACACCATCCATCTGCCTCCAAAGACCAGGGTTGTATCACTTTAATTTGCCACTAGGGTTAGTGGTCTCTCCAATAAAATTGAGAAAGGCCCTGTTAACATGTTTTGCTGTCCAAAGCGAAAATATTCGTTTTCCTCTGTGGCCCCAGCACCTTTTCTAGTAGATAACCTTTAGCCCAGGCCCAGCCTCTCCATCATGCTCAGGGTTCAGTTTCTACCGCCCGTGTCCCATGACCTACTCCTTCCCAAGGCCTGCTGACTGAATTTGACATTTATCTTGGGCTCTGTTAAAAAACACCATCTTCTCATCTCTCCAGCAGCACCTCACTGGGAGATGTTGAAGAGTAGATTTCTAGTCCATTTTTGGCCAGCCTAATCCCATCTGCTTTGTATCTTCCAGATCTCTGGGGCTACTATGGGTTCATTCTTATTTTTACATCTCTTCTCTCATTTCAGTGGGATTTTGAAAGGAAAGGACCATAACCTTCCCTTAATACACAATTTTAAAGCAAAAAAAAAAGTCTTATCTGAATTTTCTATTTTTTCTAGAATTTACATATATTATTTGTATAACAGAGATATAAGTAATATTTGGAAAATAAGGAAATATTTCTACTACTATGGCTTGGCACTCCAACCTAATAATGTTCATCCTGAAGTCTATTATTTCCTGGCATGACAGTTAGATCTCTGGAGAAAAACATTAAAAATGCCTTGGTCCTTAACCAAGTAAATTATCCTGGTACTGTTTTAGGTTAAAAATGAGAAGAGGAGAATCCAGCAAGTCTTGGCTCACAAACTGTCATTCTGTACAACTCTCTAGATACTTTAATCCAAATTAAAACACAAATAGACTGAAGGATGGCTATATATCTAGGCCCAAGGACAGTTTATGAGTAGGCAAATATAAATACTATTTATCTAATAGACATATAAATATTTTTATCTTATTTACATGTTGCTTTGTTATGAAATTTCTTTGCCTTGCCAACAATACAATGTGATAATTAAAAACTTTTTAAAATTTATAGTCTTGACTTATATGTTTGCAACAAATAAAAGCCTGGTTTCTAAGTTTCCATAATAAATGCACTGCTTGCAAAATATTAAACTGAGATGTGAACGGGTGGCTCTCACCAGAAAGTTACAAGGGCTTGAGAGTTCAGTACCATTGTTCTTTGTATCTAAAGATGTCCTCAATAGCATGCACATGACTGGAGAAAAAAACAACATATTGGATGTATGCATCTGCACAGGCCTCTTCAAATCTGCTTATAGTAACAGTTCAAAGGACTTGTCATCACTGACAGCTGCCTCCTAAGCTGCAGGGTAGGCCCTACCCTTATTTCTGTGGCTCACCCCCAATTCAGCTCTGCCCACAGCAGTTTAGATACCTAAGATGCTCAGAAAGGCTGGATTGCAGGAGCTTAGTTTTACCAACAACTAAATGACAGTCTCCCTTATTTATGACCCTGAAATACTATTTCATGTTTCAATGATTTTAAGGCATTAAGCAGATAAATAAGGCTTCAGAAGTAGTATCTATTATAGTATTCTTAAAGAACTAAGTTTACAGGTTTTACAATTAAAACATGAAGTACAATTTGAAGATAGGACACAAAGAGGAAGTACTAAATACACGGGAACAGGTATTTTCACTAGAATTAAGCTAGAAAATCCACCACCACAATTCCAGAAATAAGTATTCATGGAATAACTCAAAGAGAAGCTTATTCAACTTCTCTATTTGTAATTTAAAGTACATTAGTTCTTTAGTCTTTGTTGAACCTTAAACACACTGAATTCATTTCCCTCACCTATTCTCATCATAGACAACGACTTACTCTCAATCAAATAAAACAGTTTTTAAAGAATTATTTCTCTCATGATTCTGATATTGCTTATATTTTGTCTCCCCCATAATAATGAAAACTTGCTGACAATTTACAGACCAAATTGGTGTCATTTGACTATCTAGCTACAGCACCCACCAGTAAATTATTTTAATTTTGTGAGATGACACACTATGTGCTTTATATTTACTGAAAAATTAAGACCATAAACCATTAGCCATTAAACATATTTCATATTTCAAAACTTCCACTAGTATAATTTCTGTACCTCTCTGAAATTATTTCAGTAATTTAAAATATTCAGAATGTCATGGCTACTTACTGGCGCTCATTTATAAATTAAAATACTCTACTGTTTCTATGATTATGCTTGACATTTGAAGCTCCCTACAATCTGGGAGTTTTCTTACTCAACAAATTTTCTTTCGACCACTCTGTAGTATGACTCTACTGTTCTAATCAAGATAATATTTTCACAGTCTCATGAATACATCATCCTCATTCTCATCATCATTCTTTATTCATATTGTTCCTCAAAATATAGCGTCTTCATCTCTTACCATCTACCGAAATTCTACTTTTATGATCATTCAAAAGATAACACCTACGTAATTATTTAATTACTTGTAAAGGAAGGAAAATTCAGGCCTCACCTCATACATCCAAAAATATTCGCTATATTAAAAAATTAAGGGTAAAAATTAAAATATAACAATATTTACATAGAAGAACACATATGTAAATATCTGAACACAAATAAGGTCTAAATATAAAATCAATGGAATAAATTATAAAGAAATGATCACTAGACTTCATAAAAACAAACTGTCCTATATTAAAAATAACTTGAACAAGCTGAAATGACAGTAAACGGAATTTCTATACAAGAAACTGCATAGGAAGACACTTTTTTAGTTCCCTTCTCCAAATACTTCAGAGAACACCTAAGGGTGTTCCAGCAAAACAAAAATACTACAGTCAAATAACCATGTCTCCAATAAGGATATTTTTAGGGTTTCTGCTTGTTTTTACTGCTCAATTCTAATCCCTCCCATTAGGTATTTTCGATGCATGGCCATCATTTATTTGTCCAACAAATGCTTTTTGAATCCCAGCCACATGCCAGAGACTGTGCCAGATACTAAGACCACACTGGTGCGCAAAACAGATACAGTCCCTTCCACCACAGAACTTAAACCTCTCATAAGATAAACATTAACCAAGTAATCACACACACAAATTGTGGTTTAAAAAAAAAAGCATACAGAGCACTATGACAGCATATAAAAAGGACTTCACCTATTGGAGATATGGAATGTGTATGTGTCCAGGAAGATTTCCCTGAAGAATTCCTATCTATATAGAACAGTAAGCTCTTGTAACTGCTGGTGCTATATCCTAAATTCTTTTGTATCTTTCTGCATCTCATACAGTAAGTCTTCTATATTCGGTAAACAATTTATTGCCATTAAAATTTAAAGCAATCTTTATTAACTAGCCTTTTCAATGGTGTGCATGAAGTCAGCTTTAGGATACTTTAATAGAGACAGTTTAGGAAGACACTTTTATTCTTAGAAGATTAAACAACTGAAATCTTACCTGGGTTATAAGGTGATCCCATGATCAATCTTGTCAGATTTAATGGTAGAATCCTATTTAAACAGCAAAGGAATGACAAACACTTATATTCTGAAAAATTATATACATAAATTTATGTACTAAAAATAATGTACAGCTATTAAAAATTGTTTCACTTACATACAGGTTATAAAACAAATTAAATGTTATGTAAAAGCACATATTTTTACACTGTATATCCTGGAATTTTATTTATTACTAATTTGCAAATATCTTTGCATTGCTTGGAAATGTTTAGTGAACCAAGGTCATTGTCTTCTTCAAAGTGATCTAATGTACTGCTATCCAGGACATTGTTCTAGTTCTGACAAATTAGAAGGCAGATAAGAACTCACTTGAGATGTCCGAGGTGACTGGCTTTTTTCTGAGGACTTGCAACTTATTCTTGTTTTAAGTTTAGCAGGGATGTCTTGATTCCTCTTTAGAACTTTAGAATTATGCATACTATTTTGGTCTCTCTGGTTTTCTTTTTCCTCAGTCCAGTGTGATGAAGAGAAATCACTGGTAGAGATATTAGACGCTTCCTCCAAACTTTTATCTTGATCTTTTGAAATATGAAATCTTTTATATGAGAGTACTGGGGATCCAGCTGAAAAAGGTGGGCTAAGAATAGAACTCTTTTCACTGCTATTTTTCCTTATGGACAACCTTGTTTCACTGGACTTGTCTGTTGACTATGTTTTGGATTTTCTGTCCCCAGACTGCTGTCAGGAGCTTGTAAAATTCTGCTGGTGTCTTCAGAACAGCAAGAACTGGTGAAGTCATCTGAATACTTTAGTTCTGAGATGCTTTCAGAGCAACTATTTGTACTTGCATTGTTTTCATTCATATCAGCAGTAAGAATGTCGTTAGAAGTGATTCTGACCTGTTTATCATCTATTTCTTTATCTACTACAATTCTGTCAACTACTGCGACCCGCTGGAAATCACCTGGACTTTGGACTTTCACTTCCACTCTTCCACCCAAAATATTTGTATGAATAAACCTTTCTGAGACAATGGAATGTGCAGGACTCACAATTTCTTCCAGTAAATCATCAACTGTCTTTTCAGTTGCACATTTCAGTTTAGTTTCTTTAGTTGTGCTGGGGTCATCAAAAACTACACTAATTTGCTTTGAGGTATTACTATTTTCAGCAAAAGATGCATCTGAGTTTAAAAACTTATCTTTAGGCAGTTGATGTGGCTTCTGATGTTGTTCTGCAAAACTTAGTATCTTAACTTTGGATGACGGAATTCTGAGTTTTGCACCTAACATTTGTGCTTGCGTTTTTCTATACTGTTCTCTCTTTTCGTGTACTACCAACATATCAGGATTTGTTTGCTTTAAACGTAGCTTAAGTGTGTTTGTTAAGCCATAAAGTAGCTTCCCCCTTGGAACTCTTTTGGGGGGGACACCACCTTTCTTTTCAAAATATTTACCTTTCTTAAGATTTTCAGTTTGGTTCTTTTTATACTGAAGACTCACTGACTTTTCATTTTCCCCCAAAGAAAGCTTATCCTTCGATTCAGATTTACATGTGGAGTTGGCAGAAGATTCTGGTGAGTTCTTGTCCTCGGTTCTATATAACCAGGCTAAATGAGGATGTATATGAGTAGGGCTTGCCATGGGTTGGTTGTATAACAAGGACAACTCAACCAACAAAGCACTTAACAAAGGCAGCTGCCTTACAGTATTGATCCTATTTTGTTCAGTTTGAGGATGGTAAGTAGTCTGGTTACTTGCTCCTACATCCTGAATATGTGTAGGATGTATAAGCACTGCAGGCCTCTCATGTGTTGCAAAATTTGTATGTTCTGGAGGATTAGTATGTGTTGGGGGATGTACAAGTTTTTCTTCCGGAAAAGTACCATCCAATTCCTCAAGTGCATTCATGTGAGGCTCAATAGTGATTTCACCCTGTTTAGGAGGTGTCTTTTCTTGGGTCACATGAGTGTAATACAGAGGAGGAGGGCAAATTATGTTGGTTTCAATGTCTAACTCTGTGACTTCCCGATTTTGGGGGCTAACACTCCTCTCACTGCTACCCTTTGAACAAATAACGGAGTTGGTTTTGCCATTCTCCACGGAAGCCGTGTAATCAGAGTTGGCCTTGCTGTGGAAGACTCCCTCCTTCAAATCCTTCCCTGCCGTTGAGATTTTTACATCCACCAGAGGCTTATCACCATCTCTTGGGCTTGGCTCTGAGTCCGGCTGCCGCAGCTGCTGGTTTTCCTGCAAGGTTTGGGGACTGACCTCCACACCCTCCACTCTACCTCCTGTGGAAGCGACTGGCCTCTCCAGATGGCCCAGCAAGCTGCTTCCCAGGTCAGTCAGGCGGTAGCCCAGGGCAATGTGCCCAATCCGCTCCCCCTCTTGGTTTTGCAGAGGGAAACTTCCCCGATGACCCTGGGAGCAGCCGGAGGCGGCGGGCCCCAGGACCCTGTGGGCCACGGCGGCCAGAGAGATGCTGCAGGCCCCCAGGAGCTGCGGGGCAGGGGTCGGGCGCCCGGGGGGCAGCTGCAGCAGCAAGGTGTAAAGCGGGCTCCGAAGGAGCAAGCGGTGCAGGCTGGCGGGCTGCAGGCGGAAAAGACAGGACTTGCCGCGACCGAAGCTGACCAGGCCGGGCCGAAGTTCCGGGGCGGGGGCGGCGGGCCGGGAGGGTAAACCAGCAGCGTGGGGAAGTCCAGCAGGCGGAAGGCCACGGCGGGGCACAGGCCGCGCGACGACCGCGGCGGCGACGCCTCCTCCGCCGCCGCCGCCGCCGCCGTGACCACGGGCGGCGGCGGCAGCCCGGCTTCAAGACGCACCCAGTCTACGAGCAGCTCCAGCGAGAAGAGCCGCTCGGACAGCGGAGCCGCCATCGCTGTTGCCCTGGGGACGCTGTGAGCTGGAGGTTGAAGTCCATGGTTCTCGCGAGAAACAGGGAGAACCTGGCGCTTGTCTTGTTCTCTCGCGAGACTTGCTAGGGCCCCCACCGGGCACGCCTGAGCTGTGGCAGCCGTGGGAATTTTCGCTGCTCAGTGTATGTCTTTGCTTTCCAGACTGGTGTTAACACAGTGCTTATGATAATACTGAGGCTACGAATGGAAAAAAAAAAAAAAAAAGGCTTATTTTTTGGTTTGGATCACGTTTTCATCACTGCAGTTCCCCTGCAAGTTTGGAGTCAGTTCAGATCTATCAGAGGAACACTAGAAGTAAATCAGGGCTCCCTTTCCAATCTCCAGGCTAAAGAAAGCCAGCTAACTGCCCGCAGCCGTCCTTCTCTGCTGCTGGTCTACTCAGAAGATGAGCACATGGCTCTGAAGCGGCTTGGGAACTCTGTCTGAGTGTGGTGGCACTGGGACACGCACAGTGAGTTTGGCCACATTTCCAATCGAGCCATCACCGTGTAGGAGAGTGATGTCAATGATTCCCATTCAACAAAACAAATGTATTTACATAAACACGGGGGTGGAGGAGATCTTACAGCCCTATCCCAGATTTTCAAGGAGACATAATTCTACCCTCAATAAGCTAGCTAGGTTGAAACCAAGGTTGATAAGTGGCCTTGAATGCCATAGCAAGGAATTTGGACTTCATTCTGTATAAGTTGTTTTGAGTGACTAAATGTTATTATACCTATGTTCGGAAATGTAGCAGGACAGATACAAAGGAGGATTCTGCTAATAAGAAATTGAATTCAGAGCAGTCTTTCTGGGAGGCTGTTGCAGTGGTCTAAGGAGAGAGAACTGTAGCCTGAACGTGGTTAGGGTCAGTGGAGTTGAAAAAGAAGTGACGGATGTAAGAGGTATTTGTGATAGCAGAGTTTAGAGCTTGGTGACCCTGAGAGAGACGTTATGGGTGAAAATTTTCTGCTTCTGTGGGAGAAAAAATTGAGGAGGCACAGATTGGATTTTTCAAAGTTGCTTTGGGTTTTGGGGATATGTAGAGTTTGAGATGCCCGGGGGACATTATGTGAATATGTTCTACTTTAAGCAGCTTTATAATTTATAGTTAAATTATATTACATTGAATGCAAAAACAGCACTGAGAAGCTCAAAAGCAAATTCACAATTGGAAGGGCTTGGTGCTTTAGAGTGAACTCGTGAGGGAGCTTTCATTGCAGTATGTAAGTAGAAGATACTGCTCTTGGCCTTCAGAATCTTACTATCTACTTGCAGAGGAAACTTATCAAGTGACATGCTTAATAGATGGATGACATAGAGCAATAAATTACAGCATGTTTACAAGTAAAAAGCAATGCGGTATTGAGTCCATGTGTGCCAGACAAACACAGTAGGTAAAGTTCCTCATTGAAGACATCCTGCAGTAAGTGTTTTGAGTAAGGTTAATAATGTGGAATATTAGCACTTTGTAGGTGGACAGGGAAACCAATGTACCTCCTCTATAAGGACATTACTTCTATAATATATAAGGTTTCTACAGGACTAATAATTTCTCTGCCCAGACACTCTACATCACTGGTATTACAGTACATGAATAAGATTTTATAACTGTAAATAATGTAAATAATGTTAAATGTAGTGAGTGAATGTTTAGCTATGACAATTAAAAATTTTCTATGTTCATAGGCCAAACATGGAAAAATAGCACAGAGCAGTGGGTGAGAGCCTCAAGTTTTTAGGCAAACTACCTGGCTGAAATCCTGGCTCTGTGATCTCATACTAGTTTCTCAACAGTTTGTGAATTGTTTCCTCATCCAAAAAATGAGGTAGTTATAGTGTAAACTTCATAAATATAAGTATTAAGTGAATTAGTAGTCACAAAATTCTTAGAAAAGTGCCTGGCACATAGTAAATACTTGTTAAAATAAATGTTATTTTATTTATTATTTGCTGAATAGCAGACACTTTTTAAATTGAATTGTAGTTGATTCACAATGTTGTGTTAGTTTCAGGTTTACAGTACAGTGATTCAGTTATACATATATATGCATATTCTCTCAGATTCTTTTCCATTATAGGTTATTACAAGATATTGAACATAGTTCCCTGTGCTATACAGTAAGTCCTTGTTGTTTATCTACTTTATATATAGTAGTCTGTATCTGTTAATCCCAAATTCCAAATTTATCCTCCTCACCCTGTATCCCTTCGGTAACCATAAGTTTGTTTTCTATGGCTGTTACTTCTGTTCTGTAAATGATTTGTATCATTTTTTTTTAGATTCTGTATATAAGTGATGTCATATGATACTTGTCTTTCTCTGTCTTCACTTAGAATGATAATCTTTAGGTCCATCCGTGTTGCTGCAAACAGCATTATTTCATTCTTTCTCATGGCTGAGTAATATCCAATTGTGTGTGTGTGTCTGTGCATATATATATATATATATATATATATATACACACACATATATATATATATATACACACACATATATATATATATACACACATATATATATATATATGTATATATATATATATATATATATATATATATATATATATATATATAGTTCTTTACACCAGTGCTTCCTTTTCCCCATCTAAAAGAACAGAACCTACAAAAAGCTTACAGCTAACAGCAGACTTAATGGTAAGAAAATAGAAGCTTTCTCACTAAGATCAGGAACCAGGCAAGGATGTCCCCTTTCACCACTTCTTTTCAACATTGAGCTGGAAGTCCTAGCAATAACACAATTAGAAAAGAGGAGGAAATAAAAGGTATACAGATTGAGAAAGAAAGAATAAAATTGTTTTTGCAGATGACATGATTGTCTTATGTAGAAAATCTGGAAGAATTGACAAACTCTTAGTATTAATCAACGACTATAACAAGGTTGCAGGATATCAGATTAATATACAAAAGTCAATAGCTTTTCTATGTAGCAGCAATTAACAAATGGAATTTGAAATTAAAAACATAATATCTTTACGTTAGCCCCCAAAATGAAATACTTAGGTATAAATCTAACAAAATATGTACAAGATCTGTATGAGGAAAACTAGAAAGCTCTTAACCAAGGAAATCTGAGAAAAACTAAATAAATGGAGAGATAGTCCGTGTTTATGGATAGGAAGATTCAATATTGTCAAGACGTCACTTCTTCCCAACTTGATCTATAAATTTAATGCAATGACAATCAAAAGCCTGGCAAGTTATTTTGCAGATATCAACTAACTGATTCTAAAATTTATATGGAGAGGTAAAAGACCCAGAATAGACAACACAATATTGAAGAACAAAGTTGGAGGACTGACACTACAGGACTTCAAGACTTACTCTACAGCTACGGTAATCAAGACAGTATGGTATTTGCAAAAGAATAGGCAAACAGATCAGTGGAACAAGATAAAGAGCCCAGAAATGAATCCACATACCTACTGTTAACTGATCTTTGACAGAGGAGTGAAGGCAACACAATGGGGCAAAAACAGTCTTTTTGACAAATGGTCCTGGAACAACTGTACATCCACATTCAAAAAAAGAAAAGGAAAAAAATTAAGACAAAGACTTTACACCCGTGACAAAAATTAAGTCTAAATGGATTACAGACCTATAAAACTCCTAGAAGATAATAAGAAAAAATCTAGATGATCCTGGGTTTTAGTGATGACTTTTTAGATACAACACCGAAGGCATGATCGATGAAAGAAAGAATTGATAAGCTGGATTTTATTAAAATTAAAAAGTTCTGTTTTGTGAAAGATACTGTCAAGAGAGTGAAAAGACAAGCCGCAGACTGGGAGAAAATATTTGCAAAAGTCATATTTATACAAAAACTGTTATCCAAAATATACGAAGAACTCTTAAAAGGCAACAGTAAGAAAACAAACAACCCAACTATAAGAAATGGGCCAAAAACCTGAACAGACACCTCACCAAAGAAGGGATACAGATGGCAAATAAGCATATAAAAAGATGCTCCAGGTCATATGTCATCAGGGAAATGCAAATTAACACAACGATGAGATGCCACTGCACGTCTATTAGAATCAGCAAAATCCAGAACACTGACAACAACAAATTTTAGCAAGGATTTGGAGCAAAAAGGACCCTTATTCTTTGCTGCTGGGAATGCAACATGGTACAGCAACTTCAAAAGACAGTTATATCTTAAAAATCTCAACATACTCTTACTATTAAGATCCAGCTATCATGCTCCTTGGTATTTACCCAAAGGAACTGAAAACTTATATTCACACAAACTCTTGTACATAGATGCTTATAGCAGATTTTTTTCAGAATTGCCAAAATGACAACCAAGCAACCAAAGTGTCCTTCAGCAGGTTAATGGATAAACAAACAGTGGTACAACCAAGACGATGGAACATTATTCACTGCTAAAAAGAAATGAGCTATTGAATATTGAAGATGGAAGATAAAAAAGAACATCTTCGGTGTATTATGCTTTATTATTTCAAGGAAAGTAAAAACGCAACTGAAAAGCAAAAAAAGATTTGTGCAATGTATGGAGACGGTGCTGTGACTGCTCGAATGTGTCAAAAGTGGTTTGAGAAGTTTCATGCTGGAGATTTCTTGCTGGACGATGCTCCACGGTTGGGTAGACCAGCTGAAGTTGACAGTGATCAAATCGAAACAATAACTGAGAACAATCAACGTTATACCACACGGGAGATAGCTGACATACTCAACATATCCAAATCAAGTGCTGAAAATCATTTGCACCAGCTTGGTTATGTGAATCGCTTTGATGTTTGGGTTCCACGTAAGTAAAGCGAAAAAAGCCCTTCTTGACCATATTTCTGCATGCGATTCGCTACCGAAACAGAATGAAAATGGTCTGTTTTTAAAACAAATTGTGACGGACGATGAAAAGTGGATACTGTAGAATAATGTGGAATGGAAGAGATTGTGGGGGAAGCGAAATGAACCACCACCAACCATACCAAAGGCCAGTGTTCATCCAAAGAAAGTGATGTTGTGTATATAGTGGGATTGGAAGGGAGTCCTCTATTATGAGCTCCTTCCGGAAAACCAAACAATTAATTCCAACAAGTACTGCTCCCAGTTAGACCCACTGAAAGCAGCACTCGATGAAAAGAGTCCAGGATTAGTCAACAGAAAACGCATAATCTTCCATCAGGATAATGCAAGACCGCATGTTTCTTTGACGACCAGGCAAAAACTGTAACAGCTTGGCTGGGAAATTCTGATTCATCTGTCGTATTCACCAGACATTGAGCCTTGGGATTTCCATTTATTTCAGTCTTTACAAAATTCTCTTAATGAAAAAAATGTCAATTCCCTGGAAGACTGTAAAAGGCGCCTGGAACAGTTCTTTGCTCAAAAACAAAAAAAGCTTTGGGAAGGTGGAATTATGAAGTTGCCTGAAAATGGCAGAAAGTAGTGGAGCAAAAGGGTGAATACGTTGTTCAATAAAGTTCTTGGTGAAAATGAAAAGTGTGTCTTTTATTCTTACTTAAAAAAACCAAGGCACGGGCTTCCCTGGTGGCGCAGTGGTTGAGAGTCCACCTGCCGATGCAGGGGACACGGGTTCGTGCCCTGGTCTGGGAGGGTCCCACATGCTGCGGAGCAGCGGGGACCGTGAGCCATGGCCGCTGAGCCTGCGCGTCCGGAGCCTGTGCTCCGCAACAGGACAGGCCACAACAGTAAGAGGCCCGCGTACTGCAAAACAAACAAACAAACAAAAAACCCGAGGCACTTTTTGGCCCACCCAATATATCTTACTAAGTGAAAGAAGCCAATCAGAAAAGACTACATATTGTATGGTCCAACTACTTGACATCTGGAAAAAGCAAGCTATGGAAATAGTAAAAAATAAAATAAAAAATCAGTGGTTTCCAGGGAGACTAGGGGAGAGGGTGGGATGAAATGATGAAGTGCAGAGGATTTCTAGTGAAAATACTCTGTATGACACTATAATGATGGATATATGTCTTCCAACATTTGTCCAAATCATAGAATGTACAATACCAAGAGTGCACTCTGATGTAAATTAACCATGGACTCTGGGTGATTATGATGTATCAGTGTAGGTTCATCCACTGTAACAAGTGCACCACTCTGGTGGGGATGTTGGTAATGGCGGGGAGGGGGACATGCTTCTGTGGGGGGCAGGGGATATATGGGCACTCTCTCTACACTTTCTGCTCCATTTTTCTGTAAACCTAAAACTGCTCTAAAAAATAAAGCTTGTTTAAAAAGAAGAATATAACAAAGAGATAGAAGATATAATAAAAATAATTAAAGAGTTAAAACAAGAGATAATTCTAAAAGGAAAATGGAAAAAATACAGGAAACACAATCCATAACTGTAATAAACAGAAATGTAAAAAGTTGGGTTAAACCTCTTCCCCTTTACTGAAGTTAAAACCCCCTCACAAATGCGCGTTAGGCATGGCAAGTCTGGGAACCTCAGTTCTGAGGATTGCTTGAGAGACAGACTGGGATTCAGGAGACAGGTCTCCGGTCCTTGGCTTTTCCTCCACTGTCTTCCAATGGCTTGTATTTCAGGTTTTAGATACATCTTATATTCCTGGAGCAAGATCTCAGTTAGAAGCAGACTCCCACAATCATTCTTTCAGGCCCTAAAATAAAAGCCTAAACAGAAAGATGCCATCTCCCAGGACCTGAGATGAAAGTCCTGAAATCTCAGCCAAATACCCGCCTCTCTCCTAACTGAGTTACACATGGACTTCCCACAACTTACACACTGTAAGCAACTGGAAATTTTATAACACTCGCCTTGACATATTCTATTATTGGTAAAGATGACATGACTTTAATGCTCAGAATGTGTGCAATGCTTGAATTCAGATATCCTGTTCTTTGTTTCTTTTTCTTTTTTCATCCCTTTCTGTTTCTAAACTTCTGGATAGGGGGCACCATAGCTTTTCCATTATGCTGTCATTAAATCAGGGACAGAGTTATGATCAGAACTCTGATTACCACTTCCCATATCATACACAGGAAAGAGCTATTGTGAATAGGTACAGATAATCTAAAGAAATTCTGTTAATGTCTTTCAGGTACAAAGGCTCTGCATTGCCTTTTCAATGTTTATTTTAAACTTGCCAGAACTTGATATGGGAAATTCCTTCACTTAAGAAGAAGGACAAAGAGGAAGACTGGCTGGTGGGAGGGAAGAGGGGATGGGGGTTGGAGAGAAAGCAAAGGAACCACTAATGGTAAAGGGAAAGAGTGGCCGAAACCCCAGTCTTGATAATTCTCTCTTCCAGAAAGGAGTGGGGAAGAGAAATCATGCAGCATCTTAAGGCATTGAAGACGGATTCATTAATAAGCTAAATGGTGCACACGGTTGATAGTGGTTTAGTGAGACTGACGTGCCTGTCCTTGGCAATCAGCAACATGGCAAAGGGCAGTCGACATAGGCTTTAAGTCCGGCAGTCCTGGATTAAAATATCAGCTTCTCCATTTCATAACCACGTCACTCTGGGATGATAAGTTCATCACCTCTGGGAGGTTTCCTTCCAGGATATCTCATACGTTCTCAAACTGTAGTGTGTATGTTAATATGCAGATTCTTTGGTTCTACCTCCATGGATTTTGATTTACTAAGTCTGAAAATGGGCCCATAGATACACATTTTTAACTAGGATCCCAGATGATTCTGAGAACCATTACCCTAATTTCTGGCATATTGCAGGCAGATGTATTACTCTCTGTGACGTTTGTAACAAGTAGAATGTTATTATCATCAAGCCAGTAGAATAGCAGAAAGATTTTCCATTTGAAATGGAGGGAAAGAAATGGGGAGCCTTTAGCAATGAAGCATTACTGTCAACATGCCCTAAACCAGGAGAAGCAAATACAGCAGGTATAACAGCCCATCTTACAGATTCTAAGAAACCCTCTCAATAGACTGAATCCTGCCAGCCAAGACACCAAGGCCATTGTCCTGGTTCAGGGAAGACTGGCTATAAGTTCCTTGGCCTGGATACCCTTCTGCCTTCAGTTATGGGGGAAGGCTGAAAGATATAATTTAACTCATGAATTCTTTCTTTCCCATGCAAATCAACACTGTTGGGCCTTTTGGCCTAGACAATCTTGTCAAGGCTAATGTAAGTAGATGCTCTCTTTAATGGAATGGGGTTTTAAATTGGGTTTATTTTAAATGGCAACCCACATAATTTAGACTCCACCAAAAGATAACCAGCTGTTGTTTCTATAATTAGTAAGATACTTATCTTTTAAAATCTGGGAAATAAACCAAGCCTTGATAGCTTCATCAAGCAGACCAGTCCTTCAGGAGATTTTGACCATAAACAAGCTGGATGTACACTAAAATTACTCTCTAGAAACTTCCATTTTTGTAGTACTTCTTCTGTGTGCTTGCCACTAGATTAGGTCCTTTACAAATTAACTCCATTTAACCTTCAGAGCAACCCCATGAAATTATTGATAATAAAACTAACTTGGAGAAGTCAAAAAATGTATACAAGTATGAATTTACACAACAAATAAGTGGAGAAGCTGGCATTAAAATTCAGTTCTGCCTATCTGAGGGAAAAAAAAAGCTTACGTTCATCCCAATAAATTCCCTTAGCTTATTCACCTCTGCTCAAAGAGAGTATTAATATATAGAAAACTGACAATGTCCAATTCATAAATGTATTTTGATACAGAGAAACAGTTAAATAATACCACAAGGAAGCTAAGAGGCAAACACAGGGTGTAGTATGTTCTATGAGATAACTGACCCAGTTTAAACAAGTCAAGGGCACAGAGAAAGAGGAAGAAGAGAAGGAGGCTGCTCCAAATTGAGCTGTAAGAGACAGAACCACCGATGTCAAGTGTGGACCTTCTTTGGATTCTTATGCAAAGTATCTAAGAAAGAGCATGTTTGAGACAATAGGGGCAATTTGAATGTAAATGCCTATCATTTTAGATGATACAAAAGAGTTATTGTTAACATTAAGTGTGTGAATCTCATTAAGATTATTTAAGAAAATATTCCTGTGTATGAGAGATGCTAGCTGAAGTTGTAGGAATGAAGGGACAATGCCTGGAACACTTTATAATGCCTCAGGATTCTTCTAAAAAATGGAATAAGTAAAGCAAATGTGCCAATCTTGATAATTATTGAATCTATGTGATGGGTATGCGTGAGTTCATTATGTTATTTTCTATACTTTTGTGTATGTTCTGAACCTTGTGTAATAAAAAAAAAATTAGTGAGTTTTGTTTCCCAGGTTTCTTATCAGATCAGTCCTGTGATCTTTGAACTTACAACAGTGTAGTTCTGGGTCTTCAGTACTGTAGAAATTAACCATGATGTATAATGATGTTCCGGGAGGGGAACTTCTTTTCCTTGCTGGAGTTGTGAGCTTCTGGACTACTCAGAATTAAGTTCTGATGGCTGTCCCAAGTAGCCTCTTAAAATAAGGAGTATTTGTAAGTAGGTTATATATAAATAGCAGGCCTCCTATTTATAGATCTTAAAAGGGCAAGCATGTTTGGAATTCCTTCTGACCTTGCCTCATTTCTCAATGCCAGCTGCATATCTACAGCAAGAAACCCCCTCTCCACCTTTCCTGTGTATGTATATGTTATCTCTTAATTACTGCTTCAACTTTCCACCAGCTATTTTAAGGTAACAGGCACAATTTACATTTAAAAGTTTATTTTTCCTTAAAATATGCATGTGTTTATCATGTCTGGAACTGGAACTTCCAAAGGGAAATTTGGCTCTGTAGGTAGGTGTATATGTATCAATCATAAAATGTTAAATACACAATGACGTTTCCAAATTTTAAATAGCAACACAGGAACCTCTAAGACCAGATCTCAACCAACTTCCCACCTTTATTCTTTAAGTTTATTCTTTAATTTCAAAATCAATTTTATTGCAGCCAAAACAGTGGAATTAACTATATATAGTTAATATATATATTATATATATATATATATAACTTAAAATATAAGCTTTAAGTTATAGGGAATAAAGTTTACTTTGGCAGAGAGTTAAAATTAAAGTTGCATATATTACTAACATAACTCAACATCCTTAATTTGGTATAAGTGTGACTCATTTTCTTGTTTTCCTATGTTCTTCACCTATTAATGCCTCCCTTCCCCACCTCCCCTAACCCTTGGCAACCACTGATCTTTTTTCCTGTCACCACAGTTGTGCCTTTTCCAAAATATAAAGTTGAAATTATAGGGTGTGTAGCCTTTTCAGATTGGCTTCTTTCACTTAGCAATATGTAGTTAAGTTTCCTCCATGACTTTTCATGGCTTGATTGCTCCTTTCTTTTTAGTGCTGAATAATATTCCATTGTCTGGATGGACCACAGTTTATTTATCCATTCACCTACTGAAGACTATCTGGGTTGCTTCCAGGCTTTGGCAATTATGAATAAAGCCACTATAATTATCTATGTGTAAATTTTTGTGAGTGTATAAGTTTCACCTTGTTTGGATAAATACCGGGGAGCATGATCACTGAATCGTAGGGTAAGAGTATGTTTAGTTTTGTGAGAAGTTGCCAAACTGTCTTCCAAAGTGGCTCTACCATTTTGCATGCTCACCTTTATTTCTGTAGTCCAAATTGAACCATTTACTTTTCCTCTTTTATACACATAGCTTCCTATTCTCAGTGCCAGATTTATGGTCTGCTTTCCCTCTGCCTAGAATACTCTTTCCTTCTCCACAGGCCTCAAACTTGAGCTCTCTGTAAAGTCTAACTCAAATACCATGGCCTTTTTGAAATTCTTTTCTGGTGGTCCTGGCTGGAAGTGATCTTTCTTTTCCCAAAGCGCTGAATCTCTTTTGTGAACTCTTTTTCTGTCTTAGCGTATTCTTCTTACATACATGAGTTACTGCCCCTCGTTCCCCATAAGCTCCTCGATAATGTTCTTTCTTTCAGTGAACATAGAGCCTTATTTCTGTACATTGGACTTGGATATATTTGACATATTTCTAAGTGAAGACTATAATCCCTTATATGACTTGCTTGTGCAGAGCACAAAGTTTGGAAAATATCCTGAGCTAAAAACTTAAAAAGCAAATAATTAAAAGAAAGCTCTGATTCCTTCCAATTTGCAGTGTTCTTCTTTGTGTGTAATAGTGTTTTCTAGAAACCAAGGATAACCTCACAGAATGCGTGGCCCTTTGCAAAGAGACCCTACTGCATTCAGTTTGCCTTAGATTTTGAAGTCATTGTTGACTGAATCCAAGACCCTAGGTATTAGACAAAAGTAAACAGGATTAAATGCTCTTCTCTTCATGCCAATTTTATGATATGAGGGCTTCTCTGCAGGTTTCCTTTCTGTCGAGGCACTGGGTGTGAACATTCTCTGAAGACTGGTTGGTGCCCACCTGACAGTAAGAGGGCAAGGACCCCTGCTGCAGCCACAGCTGAGGCTGTAAATGATACCAGGCAATTGTGAGCTCTGCCTTCTTTGAAATGAGTACTCTTAATGTATGCAATGTCCGAAGGAAACTGTAATCCAGCCCAGCTAAAAATAGACTCTGTATTCACTTAGCTCAGATTTTCTTAAATTGTTCCTCCCTTTCTTGGAAATGTCAGTCTTCTCCTTTGTTTCTCCACTCCCCACCTGCAAAGCCTGGCCTATCGGGGCAATACTACTTGCCATAAATACAAATAATTCAATATATAAGGGTGGCTACTCAACTCACGTTGCCCAGGCCCCACATAAAGATCACACTTCACACCCATGGCTACTGTCAAAAAAAAAAAAAAGGAAAAGAACATGTATTGGCCAGGACGTGGAGAAATTAGAACCCTGTGCACTGTGGGTGGGATTGTAAAATGGTGCAACCGCTATGGAAAAGAGCATGGCAGTGTTATATGGACTGACTTGTGTCCTCCCAAAATTCATATGTGGCAGTACTAACCCCCAAAGTCACTGCTTAGAGATAGGGCTTTTAAGGGGTAATTAATGTTAAATGATGTCATTAAGGTAGAGCCAAAATCCAATAAGACTGCTGTCCTTATAAGAAAAAGAAGAGACACCAGGAGTGTGCGCACACAGACAAAAGGCTATATGAGGACGCTGAGAAGGTGGCCGTCTGCAAGCCAAGGAGAGAGGCCTCACCAGAAACCAGTCCTGCCTGGACCTTGATCTTGAACTTCCAGCCTCCAGAACTGTGAGAAAATAAATTTCTGTTATTTAAGCTGCCAAGTCTTGGTATTTTGTTATGGCAGCCCTAGCTGACTGATACAAGTAGCTCCTCAAAAATTAAAACTAGAACTGCTTTATGATTTAGCAATCCCACTTCTGGACATATATTCAAGAGAATTGAAAGCAGGGTCTTGAAAAGATATTTGCACACCGGTGTTCATAGCAGCACTATTCACAATAATCAAAAGGTAGAAGCAACCCAAATATCCATCAATAGTTGAATGGATAAACAAAAGGTGGTCTATCCATACAATGGAATATTATTCAGCCTTAAAAAGGAAGGAAATTCTGACACCTGCTACAACACGGATGAATCTCAAAGACATTAGACCAAGTGAAACAATCCAAGCACAAAAGGACAAATACTGTATGATTCTATGTATATAAGGTACCTGGAAGAGTCAGATTCATAGAGACAGAAAGTAGTATGGTGGCTACTGGGGGCAGAGGGAGAGGAAATGGAGAGGGGTTGTTTGAAGAGTGTAGAGTTTAGGGCTTCCCTGGTGGCGCAGTGGTTGAGAATCTGCCTGCCAATGCAGGGGACAGGAGTTCGAGCCCTGGTCTGGGAAGATTCCACATGCCACAGAGCGACTAAGCCCGTGCGCCACAACTACTGAAGCCCATGTGCCACAACTAATGAAGCCTGTGCGCCTAGAGCCCGTGCTCCACAACAAAAGCCACTGCAATGAGAAGCCCGTGCACCGCAATGAAGAGTAGCCCCTGCTCACCACAACTAGAGAAGGCCTGAACGCAGCAACGAAGACCCAACGCAGCCAATAAATAAATAAATAAATAAAATTGAGTTTCAGTTTTGAAAGATAAAGTTCTGGAGGTCTGTTTCATAACAACATGAATATACTTAACACTAGTGAACTGTACACCAAAAAATGGTTGAGATGGTAAATTTATGTGTTTCTAATGAAATAATTTCAAAAACAATTTAAATATGATAAAAAATTTTTATGGGTAAACATGGTCAGAGAAAAGGAAGATGAGTGAACGCCTCTAGAAATGTGGGCTATGATGATTCTCCTGCACCCAAGAGTGAATTGAATTAGTCATCTGAGCAAGAGGTTTTTTCAAACACGTCCAACAAGCTTCTTTATATTAGCATCATAGGCAGACACCATTGTCATAAGCTGGTGATTCTTTGGTACTCGATCCAGGAAAAATTGTCACAAGGCAGGACACATGAGCCCTCCCATCCTCTGTGTCCTCACAGCATGCAAAGTCCTCTTACCATGATGTATCTGCCTGAACCTGCCCCACCCACACTGCACCCCCATACGCACAACCCCCCTCCACCCACAATGCACCCTGACACTGCCTCAATTCTTTCCCTTTTTCTCTTTACCCCATTCATCGCTCATTAGCTCTGCCAAGCCCTCTAGATTTTTTAATTAGCTAACATTTAATTTGGGGATGCTTATAATGATGACTGTTATTTTTCCTAAATAACAATAAAAAACACTCACAAGGTTTTTTCGAAAATGTCTTCCAAACGGAGTGAAAATATTATATTTCATTTACTAGAACATGCGTTGGAAAGAGTCTTCATTCTTGAAATCTTGTTTTTAGTGAATGTTAATCTTGTCCCCTGAATCCAGATGCTTTTGCTTTGATTTACGATTTCATGATTTTTCCTAAAGAACACTTTATGCTCCATCTTGTGGGTGTCTGTTGTATATATGTCATCATGAAAACATCTGCTCTAAATTTGTATTGTAATTTAGATTTCTCATGATTTTAGATTTTACGTCACAACTAACTCCTAAAGCCTGATGACCTAAAAAGCACTAACTTAATGAATGTATACTTAGAGGAAAGGGGGAAAGGTATAACTTGGGATATTTTTCTTCCTAAATATTACCAACTCAACTAACAAGTGCTTAGTTGAATAAAAATCACAAAGTCTGGGTTTTTACTGATGGATGCTTACTTGTATAAAAACCAGTAAGACTGAGTCCTTTTATACTGTTGTTTCCCTCAAAAATTCAGTGTATATTGATAGACGGAACTGTCTCAAAGACTTTCCCCAAAGAGTAGCTCTATCATGTTTTCATACATAAATGGCAATCAATGCAAAAATCATTTAACTTGGCATTCACTGCAAATTAAACAAAACAAGTATTTAGTATTTTGAAAAGACACCCTGATAAAATCTAAATATGTAAAGTGAACACATTTGCAAAACTTGGGAGTTGTAAACATGTAAAGAACCTCACATTTTATAATTGAATTATTCTCCTTTATCTGAAATTCCCAGTTCCTTTCCTATCATCTTCTGTTTGTTTGTTTTTTTAAGATTTTTTTGATGTGGACCACTTTTTAAAAGTCTTTATTGAATTTGTTACAATATTGCTGCTGTTTCATGTTTTTGGTTTTTTGGCAGAGAGGCATGTGGGATCTTAGCTCCCCGACCAGGGATCAAACCCACACTCCCTGCATTGGAAGGCGAAGTCTTAACCACTGGACCGCCAGGGAAGTCCCTCCTATCATCTTCCTTTGATCAGAATCTGTGGGTTTCTGATCTGTGCAACATCAGAGCCATTGACACTAGTTTGACCACTTTTTATTCTGAAATAAGGTGAGGTTCCATCATCATTTTGTAGGAGTGTTAGAATTAGTAACAATAGTTTGTTTTTGTACATATGTGGGATAGGTTCTGAGTAATAGAATACCTGGGTCAAAGGGTACTTACATATTTAGTTTTGATAACAACACAACAAAAATTTTTAATTTCTTTAAAAAATTAAAAAAATTTTTATTGAAGTATAGTTGATTTACAATACTGTGTTAGTTTCAGGTGTACAGCAAAGTTAATCAGTTTCACATATATATTCTTTTTCAGATTCATTTTCATAATAGGTTATATTGAATATAGTTCCCTGTGGAACTATACAGTAGGACTTTGTGGTTTATCTATTTTATATACAGTAGTGTGTATCTCTTAATCCCAAACTCCTAATTTATCCCTCCCCTACCTTTTCCTTTTGGTAACCATAAATTTATTTTCTACGTCTGTGAGTCTGTTTCTGTTTTGTAAATAAGTTCATTTGTATCATTTTTTTAGAAATATGCCAAAATTAGTATCCAGAAGAACCATATCAATTTACACTCTCACTAGCTTCAGCTAGTGTCAATATTTTTATTTTTTTGTTAGTGTTGTAGATAAAAAATGATATCTCATTTGTTTCTAATTTGAATTTTTCTGATTACTTAATGAAATTAACAGCTTGTAGTATATTTATTATCTCTATTCTTTTGACTATCTTCCTGTGGATCGTTTTCTTTTTCCTATTAATTTATAGGAGCTTTTTACAAGCATATATATGTGTATGTGTGTGTGTGTGTGTGTGTGTGTGTATGTGTGGGTTTTTAATATTTCCAGTTTGTGGATTATGTTTTAACTTTCTTTATAGTAAACTTTTATGGACATCTGTTCTTAATTAAAGT
The DNA here is from genome assembly GCF_964165515.1 of Mesoplodon bidens. NCBI lineage: Eukaryota > Metazoa > Chordata > Mammalia > Artiodactyla > Ziphiidae > Mesoplodon > Mesoplodon bidens. Next base: position 111,313,571 of record NC_138176.1, on the reverse strand, counting down.
GTAGTCACATTTATCATTCCTTATGTTTTTATTAGTGATTTCTGTGTCTTGTACAATAAATCTGTACTCTGAGGTCATAGATATTTTACCCTGTATTTTCTTTTAAAATGTTTTAAGTTTTGCCTTTTACACATGATTATACCTAGAAGTGATTTTTTGTATCTAGTGTAAGAATCTGCCTGCCAATGCAGGGGACACGGGATCGATCCCTGGTCAGGGAAGATCCCACATGCCGCAGAGCAACTAAGCCTGCACACTGCAACTACTGAGTCCTCACGCTGCAACTACTGAATCCACATGCTGAAACTACTGAAGCCCGTGTGCCTAGAGCCCATGCTCCACAACAAGAGAAGCCACTGCAATGAGAACCCATGCACTGCAACAAAGAGTAGCCCCCGCTCGCTGCAACTAGAGAAAGCCTGCACGCAGCAACGAAGACCCAACGCAGCCCCCCCAAAAAAGAAATGTAAAAATAAAAGTCCATTCTTTCCCCTGATAATCTGTAAATGCTGTCCCTGTCATATATCACTTTATTGCACTTAGAGTTCTGTTTCTTAATTTTCTACTTCTGTTTCATAATTTATTTTTATCTGTCCTTGTGTCAATACCAATACCGTCTTAATTACTATAACTTCCTAAAAAAAAAATCTTCGGGCTTCCCTGGTGGTGCAGTGGTTAAGAGTCCGCCTGCCGATGCATGGGACACAGGTTTGTGCCACAGTCCGGGAAGGTCCCACATGCCACGGAGCGGCTGGGCCTGTGAGCCATGGCCGCTGAGCCTGTGCGTCCGGAGCCTGTGCTCCGCAACGAGAGATGCCACAACAGTGAGAGGTCCACGTACCACAAAAAAAAAAAAAAAAAAAAAAAATCTTCCTATCCAGTAGGGAAAATCCCATTTTCTTCTTCTTCTTCGAAATGCCTTCTTTAATCTTGGGCTTTTCTCTTGGGTACACATTTCAGAGTTGGTTTAAGTCCCTGGAAAAGCACTATTGAGATTTTTGTTGGAATATCTGCATCCGTTTGGGAAGAAGTCATGACATCTCAAGATTATTGAATCTTTCCATATAATAACATGCTATATCTCTCCATTTATGTAGGCTTTCTTTAATGTCTCAATAATTCTCCATAAATGTCTTGCACAGCTTTTCTCAGATTTATTTCTAGACACCCTATCTATTTGTTTCTATTATAAATATCTTCTTTTTCTTTTTCTTTTCTTTTTTTTGCGGTACGCAGGCCTCTCACTGTTGTGGCCTCTCCTGTTGCGGAGCACAGGCTCTGGATGTGCAGGCTCAGCGGCCATGGCTCACGGGCCCAGCTGCTCCACAGCATGTGGGATCTTCCCAGACCGGGGTATGAACCCGTGTCCCCTCCATCGGCAGGGAGACTCTCAACCACTGTGTCACCAGGGAAGCCCTAAATACTTTCTTTTAATAAGCTGTGTTTTTAACTGTTGCTGATGTGTAGAAACACAGTTGGTTTTTGAATATTGATTTTATATCCAACCAACATGCTAAACTCTTACTAATTCTAATAATTTATTTTTATTTATTATGTATAAAATAATGTCATCCATAAAAACAGTATTTTTGTTTCTTCCTTTCTAAGCCTTATACTTTTCACTTTTTCTTATCTTACTTCACTTTTTAGACCTCCAGTAAAATGTGAGGTAAATGGATATTTTTAGGTATATAACAACAGTTCTTAAGAGATCATAGTCTTTTTAAAAAGGCAAAGATATTCCATCTGTTTTCTCCACACACTAAGTAGAAAGAATAATAATATTACAATACCACGAGTGCATGTGTCTTCTTTCCCTTTTTACTTCCTCACAGTTCTCTCTTAACCTGGAATATTATTTTCCAAAGGCTATAAATTACAGAATCCCTTAGAGGGCAAAGTAGAGGTCCCCCCTTGGGGCTTGAGGTACATGCAACAGATTTCCTGTCTGGAATCATGGGAGAGCCAAACATATTGTTATTAACTACCCTATAGAAATTTTTTCTTTTTTAGAAAAGTAAAATTAGAGGTATTTTACCATAAAACCTAGGACAGATAATTCTCCAGAGACAGAAAACTATCTGACAGAGTAAGAGCCCAGGATTGCATTTTACTTGTGGTTCCAACACGGGTTTGCCTGTAGGCAGTGCTGACTCTCGGGTGCTTAGCTTTCTGGGGTACACGCTGGACATGATATCACATGAGATCATATTACTTCATGAAGAAGATGTGAAAACCAATGACCTAAAGTTTGGAAAGGATTTCAATTCCCCAGGAAAGTGAGTACAATAAAAAAAAAATAGTGGTTATTATTACAACAACTATAATGATATATAATTCTTCAAATGCAATGCCATAGACTCGTGGGTGCTTACTAAATATTAATTGAATGAATTAATGAACAAATAAAAGATTCACCATTAAAAAACAATCTAATAAATCACCTTATTGTTTTCAAGATTCAAAAGTATCACATTTTTATTGCTGTTTTTAAAATAGATGTGTTTTCACACAGCCTACTTAGCAAAGTTTCTAAAATACTACCTTTGGGATTATGCTGTGAACTTGGGGGCCTTACCATTGGCTGAGCTAATAATAACCATTCTCCCAGGAGACCTTCAAGATGGCGGAGCAGTGAGAAGTGGAGATCACCTTCCTCTCCACAAATACATCAGAAATACATCTACATGTGGAACAACTCCTACAGAGCACCTACTGAACGCTGGCAGAAGACCTCAGACTTCCCAGAAGATATATATATTTTTTTTTTTCCTTTTTCTCTTTTTGTGAGTGTGTATGTGTATGCTACTTTGTGTGATTTTGTCAGTATAGCTTTGCTTTTACCATTTGTCCTAGGATTCTGTCTGTCCATTTTATTCTTTTTATTTTTTAGTATAGTTTTTAGCACTTCTTATCATTGGTGGATTTGATTCTTGCTTTGGTTGCTCTCTTCTTTCTTTCTTTTATTACTTTTTAATTTTTTAAATTTTTAATAATTTTTAAATTTTTTATTTTAATAACCTTTATTTTTTCTTCTTTCTTTCTTTCTTTCTTTCTTTTTTTCTCCCTTTTCTTCTAAGCCACGTGGCTGACAGGGCCTTGGTGCTCCAGCCGGGTGTCAGGCCTGTGCCTCCAGGGCGGGAGATCCTAGCTCAGGACATCGGTCCACCAGAGACCTGCCAGCTCCATGTAATATCAAATGGCAACAGCTCTCCTAGACATCTCCATCTCAACACTAAGACCCAGCTCCACTCAACGACCAGCAAGCTACAGTGCTGGACAACCTATGCCAAACAACTAGCAAGACAGGAACACAACCCCACCCATTAGCAAAGAAGCTGCCTAAAATCATAATAAGGTCACAGACACCCAAAAACACACCACCAGATGTGGTCCTGCCCACCAGAAAGACAAGATCCAGCCTCATCCACCAGAACACAGGCACTAGTCCCCTCCACCAGGAGGCCTACACAACCCACTGAACCAACCTTAGCCACTGGGGGCAGACACCAAAAACAATGGGAACTAAGAACCTGCAACCTGCAAAAAGGAGACCCCAAACACAGTAAGTTAAGCAAAATGAGAAGACAGAGAAACACAGCAGATGAAGGAGCAAGGTAAAAACCCACCAGACCAAACAAATGAAGAGGAAATAGGCAGTCTACCTGAAAAGGAATTCAGAGTAATGATAGTAAAGATGATCCAAAATCTTGGAAATAGAATGGAGAAAATACAAGAAACATTTAACAAGGACCTAGGAGAACTGAAGAGCAAACAAACAAGGATAAACTACACAATAAATGAAATTTAAAATTCTCTAGAAGGAATCAATAGCAGAATAACTGAGGCAGAAGAACAGATAAGTGACCTGGAAGATAAAATAGTAGAAATAACTACCACAGAACAGAATAAAGAATAAAGAATGAAAAGAATTGAGGACAGTCTTAAGAAGCCTCTGGAACAATATTAAACACACCAACATTCGAATTATAGGGATCCCAGAAGAAGAAGAGAAAAAGAAAGGGAATGAGAAAATATTTGAAGAGATTATACTTGAAAATTTCCCTAATATGGGAAAGGAAAGACTCAGTCAAGTCCAGGAAACACAGAGAGTCCCATACAGGATAAATCCAAGGAGAAACATGCTAAGACACATATTAATCAAACTATCAAAAATTAAGTACAAAGAAAAAATATTAAAAACAGCAAAGGAAAAACAAGAAATAACATACAAGGGAATCCCCATAAGGTTAATAGCTGATCTTTCAGCAGAAACTCTGAAAGGCAGAAAGGAGTGGCAGGACATATTTAAAGTGATGAAAGGGAAAAACCTACAACCAAGATTACTCTACCCAGCAAGGATCTCATTCAGATTTGATGGAGAAATTAAAACTTTTACAGACAAGCAAAAGCTAGGAGAATTCAACACCACCAAACCAGTTTTGAAACAAATGCTAAAGGAACTTCTCTAGGCAGGAAACACAGGAGAAGGAAAAGACCTACAATAAAAAACCCCAAACAATTAAGAAAATGGTAATAGGAATATACATATTGATAACTACCTTAAATGTAAATGGATTAAATTGCTCCAACCAAAAGAAATAGACTGGCTGAGTGGATACAAAAACAAGACCCATATAAATGCTGTCTATAAGAGACCCACTTCAGACCTAGGGACACAAAAAGACTGAAAGTGAGGGGATGGAAAAAGATGCTCCACACAAATGGAAATCAAAAGAAAGCTGGAGTAGCAATTCTCATGTCAGACAAAATAGACTTTAAAATAAAGACACAAAGAAGGACACTACATAATGATCAAGGGATCCATCTAAGTAGAAGATATAACAATTGTAAATATTTATGCACCCAACATAGGAGCACCTCAGTACATAAGGCAAATGCTAACAGCCATAAAAGAGGAAATCCACAGTAACACAATCATAGTAGCAGACTTTAACACCCCCCTTTCACCAATGGACAGATCATCCAAAATGAAAATAAGTAAGGAAGCACAAGCTTTAAATGATACATTAAACAAGATGACTTAATTGATATTTATAGGACATTCCATCCAAAAACAACAGAATACACTTTCTTCTCAAGTGCTCATTGAACATTTTTCAGGATAGATCATATCCTGGGTCACAGATCAAGCCTTGGTAAATTGAAGAAAATAGAAATCAAAACAAGTAACTTTTCTGACCACAAGGCTATGAGACTAGATATCAATTACAGGAAAAAGTCTGTAAAAAAAAAACAAACACATGGAGGCTAAACAATACACTGCTAAATAACCAAGAGATTACTGAAGAAATCAAAGAGGAAATCAAAAAATACCTAGAATCAAATGACAATGACAACACGAGAACCCAAAAACTATGGGATGCAGCAAAAGCAGTTCTAAGAGGGAAGTTTGGAGCAATACAATCCTACCTCGAGAAACAAGAAACATCTCAAATAAACAACCTAACATTGCACCTAGAGCAATTAGAGAAAGAAGAACAAAAAACCCCCAAGGTTAGCAGGAGGAAAGAAATCATAAAAATCAGGTCAGAAATAAAAAGTTGGTTCTTTTTTTTTTTTTTTTTTTTTGCGTTACGTGGGCCTCTCACTGTTGTGGCCTCTCCCGCTGCGGAGCACAGGCTCCGGACGCACAGGCCCAGTGGCCATGGTTCACGGGCCCAGCCTCTCCGCGGCATGTGGGATCCTCCTAGACCGGGGCACGAACCCGTATCCCCTGCATCGGCAGGCGGACTCTCAACCACTGCGCCACCAGGGAAGACCCAAAAGTTGGTTCTTTGAGAAGATAAACGAAATTGATAAATCATTAGCCAGACTCATCAAGAAAAAAAGGGTGAAGACTCAAATCAATAAAATTAGAAATGAAAAAGGAGAAGTAACATCTGACACTGCAGAACTACAAAGGATCATGAGAGATTACTACAAGCAACTATATGCCAATAAAATGGACAACCTGGAAGAAATGGACAAATTCTTAGGAAAGCACAACGTTCTGAGACTGAACCAGGAAAAATAGGAAATATAAAGAGATCAATCACAAACACTGAAATTGAGACTCTCATTAAAAATCTTCCAACAAACAAAAGCCCAGGACCAGACGACTTCACAGGCGAATTCTATCAAACATTTAGAGAAGAGTTAATACCTATCCATCTCAAATTCTTCCAAAATATAGCAGAGGGAGGAACACTCCCAAACTCATTCTATGAGGCCACCATCACCCACATACGAAAACCAGACAAAGATGTCACAAAGAAAGAAAACTACAGGCCAATATCATGAATGAACATAGATGCAAAAATCCTAAACAAAAGACTAGCAAACAGAATCCAACAGCACATTATACACCGTGAGCAAGTGGGGATTATACCAGGAATGCAAGGATTCTTCAATATATGCAAATCAATCAATGTGATAAACCATATTAATAAATTGAAGGAGAAAAACCATATGATCATATCAATAGATGCAGAAAAAGCTTCTGACAAAATTCAACACCCATTTATGATAAAAACCCTCCAGAAAGTAGGCACAGAGGGATCCTACCTCAACATAATAAAGGCCATATATGACAAACCCACAGCCAACATTGTTCTCAATGGTGAAAAACTGCAACCATTTCCTCTAAGATCAGGAACAAGACAAAGTTGTCCACTCTCACCACTATTATTCAACATAGTTTTGGAAGTTTTAGCCACAGCAATCAGAGAAGAAAAAGAAATAAAAGGAATCCAAATTGGAAAAGAAGAAGTAAATCTCTCACTGTTTGCAGATGACCTGATACTATACATAGAGAATCCTGAATATGCTACCAGAAAACTACTAGAGTTAATCAATGAATTTGGTAGAGTAGCAGGATACAAAATTAATACACAATAATCTCTTGCATTCCTATACACTAATGATGAAAAATCTGAAAGAGATATTAAGGAAACACTCCCATTTACCATTGCAACAAAAAGAATAAAACACCTAGGAATAAACCTACCTAAGGAGACAAAAGACCTTATGCAGAAAACTATAAGACACTGATAAGAGAAATGAAAGATGATACAAACAGATGGAGAGATATACTATGTTCTTGGATTGGAAGAATCAACATTGTGAAAATGACTCTACTACCCAAAGCAATCTGCAGATTCAATGCAATCCCTATCAAACTACCAATGGCATTTCTCACAGAACTAGAACAAAAAATTTCACAACGTGTATGGGAACACAAAAGACCCTGAATAGCCAGAGCAATCTTGAGAAAGAAAAACGGAGCTGAAGGAATCAGGCTCCCTGACTTCAGACTATACTACAAAGCTACAGTAATCAAGACAGTATGGTACTGGCACAAAAACAGAAATACAGATCAATGGAACAGGATAGAAAGCCTAGAGATAAACCCGCACATATGGTCACCTTATTTTTGATAAAGGAGGCAAGAATATACAATGGAGAAAACACAGCCTCTTCAATAAGTGGTGGTGGGAAAACTGGAGAGCTACATGTAAAAGAATGAAATTAGAACACTTCCTAACACCATATACAAAAATAAACTCAAAATGGATTAAAGATTAAATGTAAGGCCAGACACTATACAAAACTCTTAGAGGAAAACATAAACAGAACACTCTATGACATAAATCACAGCAAGATCCTTTTTGACCCACATCCTAGAGAAGTGGAAATAAAAACAAAAATAAACAAATGGGACCTAATGATACTAAAAACTTTTGCACAGCAAAGGAAACCATAAACAAGACGAAAAGACAACCCTCAGAATGGGAGAAACTATTTGCAAACGAAGCAACTGACAAAGGATTAATCTCCAAAATTTACAAGCAGCTCATGCAGCTCAATACCAAAAAACACAAACAACACAATCCAAAAATGGGCAGAAGACCTAAATAGACATTTCTCCAAAGAAGATATACAGATTGCCAACAAACACATGAAAGGATGCTCAACATCACTAATCATTAGAGAAATGCAAATCAAAACTACAACGAGGTATCACCTCACACCAGTCAGAATGGCCATCATCAAAAAATCTACAAACAATAAATACTGGAGAGGGTGTGGAGAAAAGGGAACCCTCTTGCACTGTTGGTAGGAATGTAAATTGATACAGCCACTATGGAGAACAGTATGGAGGTTTCTTAAAAAACTAAAAACAGAACTACCATATGACCCAGCAATCCCACTACTGGGCATATACCCTGAGATAACCATAATTCAAAAAGAGTCATGTACCACAATGTTCACCGCAGCTCTATTTACAATAGCCAGGACATGCAAACAACCTAAATGTCCATCAACAGATGAATGGATAAAGAAGATGTGGCACATATATACAATGGAATATTATTCAGCCATAGAAAGAAATGAATTTGAGTTATTTGTAGTGAGGTGGATGGACCTAGAGTCTGTCATACAGAGTGAAGTAAGTCAGAAAGAGAAAAACAAATACCATATGCTAACACATATATATAGAATCAAAAAATAAAAAGGTTCTGAAGAACCTAGGAGCAGGACAGGAATAAAGACGCAGACATAGAGAATGGACTTGAGGACATGGGAAGGGGAAAGGGTAAGCTGAGACGAAGTGAGAGAGAGGCATGGACATATATACAATACCAAATGTAAAATCGATAGCTAGTGGGAAGCAGCCACATAGCACTAGAAGATGAGCACGGTGCTTTGTGACCACCTAGAGGGGTGGGACAGGGAGGGTGGGAGGGAGACGCAAGAGGGAGGAGATGTGGGGATATATATATATGTATAGCTGATTCACTTTGTTATAAAGCAGAAACTAACACACCATTGGAAAGCAATTACACTCCAATAAAGATGTTTAAAAAATAATCATTCTCCCTTTTTAAAAACTCTAAGTAATATGCACGCTTCAGTATATTAGCCTTTATGTATCAATTCTAGGCTCCTATCAATACCCAAGGAAAGCAACACGGAGTTTTGTAATCAGGATGCTGTTGCCATATGTACTCAGCCACACATGAGTAACAGAGTGAGGCCTGACACCCAGAAGATGAGAAATGCATGATATTGGAGATGCCTTGACAAGATTATCTAGCTGGTGTTCCACAAACTTATTGTATTTGGAAACTCTTATTTATCATGTGGAAAAATGTACGGCATCCCTGATGACGGCAGTTGTTATTTCACTTAAGAGGCTGTATCATGAAGCACAGTGGTTGCCAAATGTGGTCCCTGAACAGCATCATCAGCACCACCTGGAAACTTGTTGGAGATGCAAATATTCTGTTCCCACCTAAGATCTGCCTCACCGAAAATTCAGGAGGGGGGTCAGTCCTCCAGGTGGTGCACACCAAAGCCGAGGACCACTGGTATGGTCATTAATATCATGGGCTCTGAAGTGAGGCTGCCTAAACATAAACCCTAGCTCTGCCAACTCACTGCCTGGATTATGTTCTATGCCTTGGTTTCCTCACCTAAATAACTGGAGTAATAACTGTATCAACCATAGGATTGTTATGAATTAATTCACATAAAGTGCTTTAAAACAGTGCCTGACACATAATAAGCCCTGATTCCATCAATGCTGAGTATTATGCATTTTTCAGGATAAAAACAATGCGTATAAGTCTACTTATAGAGCAAAACTGCTTTTTGCTCTCTCTGTATCCTAGGGATCTGCATTTGGGAATCCTTGAGCAGAGTGTCACAATGAAGTACATCTGGCTGTGAAGGATGTAGCAGGACTGTCAAGGTGTTGGGAGGATTAGCACACAGTAGGGCAGCCAGGAGAGCATAGTCAGTCTCCCGGTGCAGGTGCTGAGGTGGAGTTAGGGGTGCAAGGTGTTTATGAGAGATCAAACATGAGAAGGAAGGGGGCATGCCTTAGTCCATGACAGTTGCTAAAACAGAACACCACAGACTGGGTGGCTTATAAACAACAGACATTCATTTCTCATAGTTCTGGAGGCTGGAAGTCCAAGGTCAAGCCGCCGACAGATTTGGTGTCTGATGAGAGCCCACTGGCTGGTTCATGCATGGACGTCCTCTCCCTGTGTCTTCACGTGGTGGAAGAGGTGTGGGAGCTCTCTGGGGTCTCTTTTATAAGAGCATGAATCCCATTCCTGAGGGCTTTACGCTCATGACCCAATCACCTCCCAACAGTCCACCTCCAAAGACCATCACTCTGGGGATTAGGCTTCAACATATGAATTTGGGGGCGACACACAGTCCCTAATAAGGAGGAAGCAGGCATGAGCAGAGGAAGGTGTGAACTATGATGCAGTCCCAGTGAACCTGGGCTGACTTGCCAGGGAGTTCCAAATCACGGATCACCCCTCAGAGTGTCCCTGGCTGGCCAGAATCGTCACCAGGGGCAGGATATTCCAGGAAAGCCATGGACCTCAGGCCAGACAGGCTCTGTGACCGAAGCAGACCCTGCAGAAGCAGGCAGCTGGGCAGCAAGTTCTTCCTTGGAGGAAGATCTGGGCCACCCACTCCCTGTCTACCATGGTCAGTATCAGGAGATTCAAAGTAAACGGAGAGGTGGAATTGAGAGCCAGGAATGCAATGAATAGAATTGTAGATTCAACTCAAGTTCTTCTCTCTGCATTTTAGCAACTAGACCATATGTAGACTGTTGTGGTTAGTTCTGGGTGCTATACTTAAAGGGGTTGGCATTCAAAAGCCATGATTTTTGCCCTATTATCCACCGTGGTACTCTTGAGGCACATCAGATAGTCCATTGTGAAAGTGGATTACTGCGGCAGTGGTTCTCAGTGACAGAGAATGCATCTCCTAAAGGACCATTTCAGAGTGCTAGGGGTGCCTGTGGGGCTTGACAGGGCCCGTCAGATGATTCTAATATACGCCCCCAAAGAACACCGCCCTTCATTCGGTAATCCTCAGTCCAAAGGAACTCAAAACTCTAATCATATGAAATAAGATTGAGGGAGTTCTAGTGTTTAGCCTTGAAAAAGAAAAAGAGAGTGGATCTCAGATGAAATGGAGATGCTAGCAAGGCTTCTCAGAGTTAAGTATTGTATGGATCCCTTATAAAGGAAGGAGTCAAATACAGTATTGACTAACATTGTTTTTACTATAATGTTAGCGAAATATATAAACCAGGTGTGCAATTACCTAACAAATATAAAACAAAATATATACTGCTTAAATACAGAAATATCCAGTAGAAAACAAATGAACAAACAAACATTAATGTGGTGCTGATAGAGTTTTAGTGGAACTATTAAATCCCATTAGCAGTGGGAATATGATACTGATGCTGTAAAGCTGTTGTTTTTAAAGTTGGTGGGCTACCATGTGCCATGAGATCATAATTTTACCACCACTTCTTTTTATTCAAACTACTGGGAAACCTTTAATTACATGCCAAGCTGCAATGCCATCTGGCATTCGATTAGTTCAAATGCATCACTTCTGATTGGTCTGCTCTGTTCTCCTTTGCCTATGTACAGAGCATCAGTTGATTCTCTTCTTCCTAATGTCCCTTCTTTTACATAACTGTCCTTCCCTACCTTCTGCATGATGATAAACAGCAAAGCTTACTAATCCACCCTTAAAAGGAGTGCCCATGTGATCTGGATTTGGATCCTAGTACTCATCTCTCTGGCCCTATGGATGGACAAATGACCCAAGCAGGTAAGAGCCCTACTCTGGTATTTTATACATGGATACTACAAGGATGGGGCTCTTTCTTCTTCTGGGGTGGCTTCATGTGGCTGTGATAAGCCTTCTGCTCTTTCTCTTTTAAATTTTATTGAAGTGTGGTTGATTTACAATGTTGTGTTTAGTTTTAGCTGTACAGTAAAGTGACTCCGTTATACATATATATACATTCTTTTTCATATTCTTTTCCATTATGGTTTATCACAGGCTATTGAATATAGTTCCCTGCGCTATACAGTAGGACCTTGTTGTTTATCCATCCTATATATAACTGTTTGCATCTGCTAATCCCAAACTCCCAATCCATCCCTCCCCCACCACCCCTCCCCCTTGGCAATGACAAGTCAGTTCTCTATGTCTGTGAGTCTGTTTTTGTTTCATAGATAGGTTCATTTGTTTCATATTTTAGATTCACATATAAGTGATATCTGTGGTATTTGTCATTCTCTTCCTGACTTACTTTACTTAATATGGTCATCTCTAGGTCCATCCATGTGGCTGCAAATGTCTTTTTTTATGGCTGAGTAATATTCCAGGGTGTGTATGTGTGTGTGTGTGTATACATATATACACACACACATATATATATATATCACATCTTCTTTGTCCATTCATCTGTTGATGGACACTTAAGTTGTTTCCATGTCTTGGCTATTGTAAATAGTGCTGCTATGAACATTGGGGTGCATGTATCTTTTTGAATTATAGTTTTGTTCAGATATATGCCCAGGAGTGGGATTGCTGGATCATATGGCAACTCTATTTTTAGTTTTTTGAGGAACCTCCATACTGTTTTCCATAGTGGCTGCACCAATTTACATTCTCACCAACAGTGTAAGAGGGTTCCCTTTTCTCCACACCCTCTCCAGCATTTGTTATCTGTAGACTTTTTAATAATGGCCATTCTTGACTGGTGTGAGGTGATACCTCATTGTAGTTTTGATTTGCATTTCTCTAATGATTAGCAATGTTGAGCATCTTTTCATGTGCCTATTAAACCTTCTGCTCTTATGTGGCCATCATCACCACACCTCTCCCTTGACCTACCCCATCTTTGCTGGAGAAAGTCTGTTCTCAGTGAGGTCCGCACCCAACAAGCAACAGAACTGAGAGGCAGACAATCTCCATGACATGGATTAGGTCTCTGGAGTGAGCTCCACCTGTGGCCTTCCAAGTTAGGGGAGCCAACAAAGTGCCTTTTAGCTTAAACTAGTGAGAACAGACAAATCCAGGTAGCCTTGGAGGTTCATTTCTTACGCCATTTCAGTAGCTCAGCAGAGAGCTGGCGTTGAAGATCTGAGTAAGCTTAACAGAAGAACAGGCTGACACTAGCCTCTGGGACCCAGAGGTTCTCCCTTCCTGACAATTGCAGTTTGTCAAGCAGGAAGCTTCCACTGTTTTCATAGCCACGTAGATGTGCCCTGCCTCTCCCCTTATAAAGATGTCGAGCAGTATAGGAATGGGGCACCTCCCTAGTGGGACACCTCATGCTTTAAGAAGTCCAGCACTGCCTGACCCAGGTGCGTCTCTTGGTGGGATGAGAGCTCGGGGGATTGTGTGCATTCTGCTACTTCTGACTTGAAAGGCTGTCCACAGTTAACCACATGGACATGGGACTTGTGGTGTAGGGGTCCATGGTGTCCACATCTCTTTTACAAGGCTGCTAGGTTTGAAATGGGTTTTGAACATGGGCAATGGAATGGACTAAGTCAGTCCACAGTAACTAGAGCCTCTACTTAGCTGCAGTCATAAACCCAAGGAGAAATCCAAGCACTGATGTTGCGTGGTGGCACTTAAGTTTAGGAGGACCATTCATATTGTCCAGAACATGCATAGCACACAAATATGGCTCAGATTACCATCCCGTGAAAGCATGTGCACACATCCACATATACGTGTACACACAAAATTCTTAGAGAGCTCAGAGCCCTAAGACTACAGCTACATCCCTGGTTTGAGAAATCCTGAAACAGAACATGCTGTGCCTGGGGTTCTGATGAAGACACTCATCCAAATGTCAAGGTAATAATTGTCCATGAACTTACACCTTGTCGCTGTTTTATTTTTTCTTAGCTCTTTCTAAAGTATAAACGCTCCTATTTTACAACATTTGGTTTAGGAGACTTCTGGTTGTATCAAGCTAGATAGATTTCAAAAATTCAGCTTATGAGATTGTAAAGTTATTTGCAGCTGTGGGGAGATGTGGATTAGGAAAACACATCTTTTTTTTTTTTTTCAAGGGCAAGAAGACAAAGTTATGTTCCTAAAGAAATGTCTGTGTTATAATGTTAGGATGTTAAGAGTTGGTTCAGTGCCTTGTGGTGGGGTGGGAAGTGCTTTCCAAGAATATACCACAGTTCTAAGCCAGGGTTGGACAAGACTGGCAGGAAATTAATAATTTGAAGCTTTCCCTCTGATATAACCTTAAAGTCAATTTACGGGGATTCTAAGCTACTACCAGTGTGCCTTTAGTATTAGCCTGAAATCTAAAGTTCAGTTATTTGTGGAAATAAGCTATTTCTAAGTATAGAGTTTACAGGAGTGGAAGCTATTAACCCAGTCGATCCTGGCCCAGTTCTAACTTGAGGATATATTTGGAAGGAAAAGGTCAATGAAGTAGCAATAAATGCATCTTGAAGTTAGAAAACCGCAATTTTAGTTCTCTTCTGCTACACACAACTGTGGACAAGTCAGTTAAACTCTTAAGTTGGTTATTTCAAAATTGGGGGGGTGGAATATGTCCTTGGGATGACCCATTGGGGTGAGGAAGGATAATATCAGAATCTCTAGTTACATTTATTTTCATTGCATCATTTAAAAGTTTAGTGTGTGTGTTGTGTTTTACAAAGTACATTAAACTTTAATACATAGTACATGAATATGATTCAGAAATATATATATACATAGATACCCCTTTTTATTAAGATTGTGAAATAAAAAAATATTTAGAGACTATACTTCTAGCCTCAGTTTCTTCCTTTGTAAATTAAAGGTGTTGCATTAGGATCCTTAATATTTGGAAGAAATACACACACACATAGTCATTTATATATATTATATTTATAAAATACATTTATATATTCTACTCTTTTAATTAGCAAGAAAACCAGGGTTTCTATGGTCATAAGAAAATAATGTACTACATAATTGAGGTTACTTTATGGTTCACACCCAATCATGGTTCTCACCAGTAAAAACTGACTTAGTTCATGATTTTGTAGCTGATAAGAAATGTGATAACTTTTAGATGAAGCTGTTGATACTGAAATTAAAAAACAGCATTGTATAAGTGGTGCTGGGAAAACTGGACAGGGACATGTAAAAGTTTGAGATTAGATCATTCCCTAGCACCATACACAAAAATAAGCTCAAAATGGATTAAAGACTTAAATGTAAGGCCAGAAACTATCAAACTCTTAGAGGAAAACATAGGTAGAACACTCTATGACATAAATCACAGCAAGATCCTTTTGGACCCACCTCCCAGAGAAATGGAAATAAAAACAAAGATAAACAAATGGGACCTAATGAAACTTCAAAGCTTTTGCACAGCAAAGGAAACCATAAAGAAGACCAAAAGACAACCCTCAGAATGGGAGAAAATATTTGCAAATGAAGCAACGGACAAAGGATTAATCTCCAAAATTTATAAACAGCTCATGCAGCTCAATAGCAAAAAAACAGACAACCCAATCCAAAAATGGGCAGAAGACTTAAATAGGCATTTCTCCAAAGAAGATATACAGACTGCCAACAAACACATGAAAGAATGCTCAACATCATTAATCATTAGAGAAATGCAAATCAAAACTACAATGAGATATCATCTCACACCAGTCAGAATGGCCATCATCAAGAAATCTAGAAACAATAAATGCTGGAGAGGGTGTGGAGAAAAGGGAACACTCTTGCACTGCTGGTGGGAATGTGAATTGGTACAGCCACTATGGAGAACGGTATGGAGGTTCCTTAAAAAACTACAAATAGAACTACCATATGACCCAGCAATCCCACTACTGGGCATATACCCTGAGAAAACCATAATTCAAAAAGAGACATGTACCAAAATGTTCATTGCAGCTCTATTCACAATAGCCCGGAGCTGGAAACAACCTAAGTGTCCATCATCGGATGAATGGATAAAGAAGATGTGGCACATATATACAATGGAATATTACTCAGCCATAAAAAGAAACGAAACTGAGCTATTTGTAATGAGGTGGATAGACCTAGAGTCTGTCATACAGAGTGAAGTTAGTCAGAAAGAGAAAGACAAATACCGTATGCTAACACATATATACGGAATTTAAAAAAAAAAATGTCATGAAGAACCTAGGGGCAAAACGGGAATGAAGACGCAGACCTACTTGAGAATGGACTTGAGGATATGGGGAGGGGGAAGGGTGGGCTGTGACAAGGCGAAAGAGAGGCATGGACGTGTATACACTACCAAACGTAAGGTAGATAGATAGTGGGAAGCAGCCGCAGAGCACAGGGAGATCAGCTCGGTGCTTTGTGACCGCCTGGAGGGGTGGGATGGGGAGGGTGGGAGGGAGGGAGATGCATGAGGGAAGGGATGTGGGAACAGATGTATATGTATGACTGATTCACTTTGTTATAAAGCAGAAACTAATTAAAAAAATAAATAAATAAACTTTAAAAAAAAAAAAAAAAACATTGTATTTGATAAATGCTCTCTCATGTGAAAGACTAAAACCCAGAACGTCTTCGTATGTCTGACCTTCCTGGGGTCAGTATTTTGAGAAAATGGCTTCCAAATGATAAAACTTTTGCCCCTGTGGTTTTAGTTAAGCCCAGGCTTAAGGAAATATATTCATCTCTTTTGTGTTTTTGATAAATTCTGGCAACTGATTTAATTCTACTACTTCCTGCACTTATAAAACTTTTAAACTTGAATTGAAAATCCTGATGGTCCAGACTTGCATATGTACTTTTATCCACATGGCAAGAAGCCCTTGTACAACAGACTACTTAGAAAAATAAAGTTGACTTACACCAAACACCCAATAAACGTTGACTTACACCAAACACCCAATAAACTGTAGATGGATTAAATGTGAAGCTATAAAAGTACTAGTATTTGACTATGTAAGAATTTTGCTGTTTTTCTCAATGTTCTGACACGTCCATTGGGAAAATGGGCAAAATACAAAACAAAGAATTCCTCAAAGAAGTAATAATAAGCAATATTTTATGAAATATGAAAATGTTCAATCTCATTAGTAATTAAAGAAATAAAAATTAAAACATGTTGCCATATTTGCCTATATAAATGGCCAATTTAAAAAAGATCTAAATTATCCAAAGCTGGTAAAGAAAGGTATGAAAGTCATCTCATATACCTCAGGCAAAAGAGTCTTTGCTATATTGTTAATATCCCCTGATGAAAGCCTATAGAAATACCTATCAAAAATTTTATGAATATACCTTTGATTCAGCTACTTTATCTCTAAAATTTTGTCTTAACCAGAACATCATAAATGCATACAAAAATTTATCTACACCTATGTTCATACCAATATTTCAAAAAATTAGCTACCGTTCATTCAGTGCTTACCATGTGCCGTAAACTTTATATATATCATCTCATTTGAGCCTTGTAAAAACCTCATGAGTCACTCTGTATCATTTCCACTTGACAGGAGAACACTTTGTTTTAGAGGTTAGGTGAGTTAGCCAAGAATGCACCAGTAGTAAAATATAAGTATACAAATCCAAACCATGAATCTCAGGAGCCTGCTGTAACAATAAACAACAACCAAAACAGGGGCTTCATTAAAGGAATTATGGCATATCCAATAAGGGATGATTAGGAAGGCACTGACAAATGATAATGCAAAGGAATAATTGAGAACACTGGGAAAATGTTCACAATTTGTTATAAAGTGAAAAAGGATGATCCAAAATAGTATATGCTTTGTAACCTTAGTGTTGATGAAATATGCAATAAAATGCTACTACGTTCTGGCTCTAGATGTGGGTTTATAGGGGATTTTTACTTTTTTCTGTACACTTCTCTATATTTCCCATTTTCTACAATTATATGTATGGCTTTTATAGTTAGATACAGTGTTACTAAAAATATAATGAATGAATTTGTAAATAAAGTAAAAGAAGTATTTATGCCCATGAACTTGCTCCTGGGATACATTCTAAAGTGTCGTATATTAATACAAAAATGGGGAACCCTGAAGTCCAAAATCTTCATACTCAGACTTTTCTCCATGTTTGACTTGTGACTTTTTTATTAATATTCAAATCTTTCTTCATTTCTTAAAAATGTATTATAATTTTTTTGTTATTTGAGAAGAAATATATACACATCCTAAAAGTAAAATTTGACAGAAGGGTGAAAAATCAGGTAGAAACTGTCCCTTCAAACTCACCTCTGATCCATCTGTTTTTGCTGCTGCGCGTGAGCTTTCTCTAGTTGCGGTGAGCCAGGGCTACTCTTGGTTGCAGTGCACAGGCTTCTCATTGTGGTGGCTTCTCCTGTTGTGGAGCACGGGCTCTAGGCACGTGGGCTTCAGTAGTTGTGGCTCACGGGCTCAGTAGTTGTGGCACGCGGGCTTCAGTAATTGTGCCTCGTGGGCTCTAGAGTGCAGGCTCAGTAGTTGTGGTGCATGGGCTTAGTTGCTCCATGGCATGTGGGATCTTTCAGGACCAGGGCTCGAACCCGTGTCTCCTGCATTGGCAGGAGATTCTTAACCACTGTACCACCAGGGAAGCCCCAAAATAACCTATGTTTTGTAATCTTACTTTTCATAAAATATACAACACAGTTTTCATAAGAGCTATCTCCAGGTGTGGAATTATAGGGAATTTTTACTTTTTGTTTGTCTACTGCTCCCTATTTCCATGTTTTCTACGATCACCAGGCCCAGACAGTTTTATAGACAGTTTATTTCCAAACACAAAAAACTATAGTTGACATTGAAGAGATTACTGTAAATTGTCTGAGCTGAATTTCATAAAAACACAAAAAACAAAACCAATCCCGCTCCCCACCTCATCTTCTATCTATCTATCTATCTGGAGCCCAAACTGCCACAAATTAAAACAGAAATAGAAATACAGTTATTGTGGAAGAATTCATCATATCAATGATATCAAGTAGATTTTTAAAAACAGGATGTTGAATATTTTAACATATTAATAAGACATTATATGTTTGGAGTGATAGCCCAAATACTTAATGACTGATGAACATTGACTAATCAGGACACAAGCCTGTCCAATCAGAATAATGCTGGCCAGGACATCCTCACTAGGTGTGTCGATCAGAGTTCTGATTTGAGTCTGGTTATAGGTCTAGAAACAGTGAAAGGTGGTAGCATAGACCTTGGGAAGATTACCACTCCTCTTGTCAAGGCAACTGCCTCAAAGGAGGTCATTATGGCTTCTTCAGGGAAGGAGAGACTCAATTCTTTATAAAGGATGTGTGTAACCTCCTGCTTTTATTCATCAAGGAGACTTGGCAGAATTTAGGGGTTCAAGAAAGGTGGTGACTAGAGTGTAGCACCTGCCTTGGGTGCAAAAGTTAAGAGGGCGCCGAACATTCTGTAATCAAAATAAATAACATTTTAATGTAATATTTAAAAAATCGAAGTTCATGCAAAAAAGTCTATAATGAAAAAAATATCAAAATTTTTAATAAAGACAGAATCAATATTACTGACTTTATCCTTTTGCTTCAGGCTCCAAAATGGCTCAGCATGGCACTAGGTTCAAGGTCGCCAGCTTCATTAAATTGTTCATATGCTCCCAAACCAATATTCAAGGTACCACATCTTCCCAACCAATGCTCTAACTTGAAAATAAGAGATCCTGCTAGATTAGGAAATCAATGTGTGTTGTAATTCAGCCACCTGATAGATCAGGCTTCGGGTGTGGTTTTCAAAATTTTAGCCCACTGGCTACAGAATAAGGGTTTCCTTTAGGGCAATTGTGAAAGCTTGCAGGTTCCCCACAGAGACCTTAAGGTCTCTTTAGAGCCCTGACATTATTTCCTTTTCCTAAGTTCTCAGAATACTTTGGAACAACCAAGCAAGGCCATTTTACTCCTGTTTTCACCAAACTGCTCTACAGCAGCAATTACTCGGTCACTTGGAGTCTTGTGTTTTCTAGGCACTTGATTGCCGGTGTCTAAGCGTCAATAATGTACGTAAGTGTTTTGGCACTGCACGCCATGGCTCTCAGAGTCCCCTTACCACTGGAAATAGGGTCATTAATGACTTTAAATCAGATCATAAAATGAATTCAACAGGACCCAAATAATTTTGGGTAATTCAACAGGACCCAGATAATTCCATTAACCCAGAGAACTCATCCTTAAGGTTCTATTGTTTTGGAACTACTCAATACCAAATGACGTATCAGTCACAGTTCAATTAGAAAAACAAAATATTGACCATATAGAAAATAAAGGCTCTATTATAGGGAAAGGCAGACAGTTGGGAAGGGGAGATAGACATAAAGTGAAAAAGGAACAGGAACCAGGAAGGATGAGCTGGAACCCATGTTGGCTTCTCACCACGCTCAGCTCCAATTTCAATGATGCAGGTCTACTAGCTATAAAATTAGTACACTTCACCCTGGAGAGGTACACAAACCTGACCAAGGATTCAGGAGGCAGAGGAGGTCTTCTGGGGGCTGCAGGAGCTCTGAGCACACCTGCTGCCCCACACCAGTAAGGTGAGTCAGCCAATCACGGCAATGCATGTGAGCCAGCATTGTACCAACTTTACATCAACCTTCTGAGTGTCACATGGCTGTTGTTTTACTTCCACCTTCCAAATCTTGTGCTGATTTCTTCTGTGGCCAGTGCTGAGCTAGAGCCATGCAGGACAGGGAAGTGCTGGAAACATACTTCACGCAGCTGAGCTGACACAACACAAAGCCATCCACACTATGTCACAGGGAGGATTATCATCCCTGAATAATCAGAATTATGTGCTCTATACACACAGAATATTCCTTTAAAAAACTGTATGAAGATTTACAAGAGTTGATTATCTCAGAGTTTACACACATGCATACATAACACACATACACATTCACAACCCTGAGCTTCAATTTGTAACGACTATATGTTAAAATGACAAATTAGCCAAGATTTAAACTTTAATAGTCCAGCACTTACAAGCAGAAAAATTCATCTCAATAATAACTTGATTTAAAAAGATAACTGGTCACTTAGGGGTTAAAAATTTTGAATACTTTCTGTAAAAAGCTATGAATTCAAACCTATACTTAGGTAAATTCATAATCATGGAAGATTTTATTGGTTTAAGTTAACTAATTCACAAATAAATAAAATACTTGCATAAAATTAGGAAAAAATGTAAAAGAAGAACTGAAAACTTAAACGCAACCAATAGAGAGAAAATAATGTAGAGAAATTAATAATGAGGAAGAAATTAGCTTGATAAATATACACAAGAGTTTTTTGTTTTGTTTTTTCAATATATTAGATTTATCTCTGATAAACCTAATTTGGAGGAAAGAAAATAGAAGTTTATGTTAGAAAAAAAAGTTATGTTAGAAAAACAATCCATCCCAGAGAAGAGGATCTTAAAACCATAACAATGCATGCATCTCTAAGCCACTGTCAAAACGTTCCACTAAATAAATATTTTCTGGAAATATATGAATTGCTCAAATTGACCCAAGAAGAAATAGGAAATATTAATAGACTTATAATGGCAAAATATAGTTCAAATTACCAAATAATTACTTCCAAAGGGGAGCTCTAGGCATTTTATCGGCGAGTTTCCACACTAAAAGTATTGATTACCCCTTCTCCATCAGCACTTCTGGAGCCTAGACAGATGAAAATCTCTCGAATTAACTTTATTAAATTAAATGATCTCAGTTACACAAACTTGACACTGTACAAAAAAAAAAAAGAAAAGAAAAGAAAACCATGGACCAAGTTTACTTATGAATACAGTTGTAAGAATCCTAAACCGAATACTATTGACTCCCATGGGGGTTGGGAAAGGATGGAAGTGTGATTTGGGGGCTTTCTCTCATCCTTCAGTCTTTCTTTTTTTTTTTTTTCATTGTTTAACAATTGATTAACAACGTGGTGATAATTTTAGGTGTACAGCAAAGCGATTCATTTATGCATATACATGTATCTATTCTTTTTCAAATTCTTTTCCCATTTAGGTTGTTACATAATATTGAGCAGAGTTCCCTGTGCTATACAGTAGGTCCTTGTTCACTCTTGACTCTTAAAACAACTAGTAGACTCACGAAGAGGTGATAAGGGGTTGAATCCCGGGAGCCTTATTTCTCTCAGTCTCCTGTTTGTGTGAAGGTAGGTCCCACAACTACAAAATCACCAGCAGTCACACTTAGCCAGGTGACTGCCCCTGTCCCAAGGGGTTATCTCCTATCCGAGGCTGGGACAATCCAAAAACCTTAACTGAGATGAGCATACTTGGTGCTATCGACTGAAAATAGAAAGCACAACCTAAAAGTTGAAAGTTATGTTTTATTCAGCAGACTTTCTGAGGACTTCAAGCCCAGGACACAGCACCTCAGATAACACTGAGAAAACCGTTCAGAAGAGGAAGCAGGGGAGCCAGGATACATAGGAATTTTTGCAACAAAAGGCCAGGTAGTCAGAACATCAACAGATTACTGTTAATAAAAGAAAACCATATTTAGGATTATATTTTATAACAAAAGTAATCTAAGTCAATAAAAAATTAAGAAAATCAAGGGAAAAATTACATAGCTAAAATTAACTTTAAAACTGCCTTACATAGTCCTGATGGACAGCATAAATGCTTTTGTGTATTCTCATATTCATATATATGTATATGTAAATAAATAATGTGTGCTGTAAAAAAAATAAATAAATAAAAGAAAACCAAGTATCTCAAGTTAAGGAATTTAGTGCTTTTCGATGTAGGGGAAGATGCAAGAGTCTGGGCTTACTGAAATCATTCCTTTTTTTCTTTTTCTTTTTTTTTGTGGTACGCGGGCCTCTCACTGTTGTGGGCTCTCCCGTTGTGGAGCACAGGCTCCGGACACGCAGGCTCAGCGGCCATGGCTCACGGGCCCAGCTGCTCCGAGGCATGTGGGATCCTTCCGGACCGGGGCATGGACCCGTGTCCCCTGCATCGGCAGGCGGACTCTCAACCACTGCGCCACCAGGGAAGCCCTGAAATCATTGCTTTGATATGCACCTCAGCTATCTGGGGCCAGCATCCTGTGTTTTCTTTCTCATCCTGAGTCTCCTCAGGTGCACCCTCAGGGTGACTGCAGCGGCAGAGGGCTTGCTGGTGGGCATCCTGTTTCCATCCTGAATTCCCTCAGGACCCAGCCTCAGAGGCTGTGATGTAATGGCTTGATGGCTGCAGCATCCTTTGTGTACTGATATGGCAGGCAGGATTTTAGTTCTCAGTGCCACCTGGTGAAAGTGTGGGTGAGAGCAAACACCAAAATGTCATGAAGTATCACTGTTAGGGACAGACTTTGTTGGAGGACTCACGAGGATTGTACAAGTTCTGCATTCCACGCTGAGGCTGCAGCGTCCAAGGAGCTAAATGACAAACCAAGGACACCCTCTCTCCACCCACTACTCTTTTTATAGTACCAGCCTTGTATGGCTTTGTACAGGGGCATATTTACCATCAGAGGCAGGCACCAAACTATCCAAGTTTTGATGCCAGCTCTTCTGGGAATGGTCAACTGTTGGAACTTTATGGTTTAAGGCCATGGGGAGAGAGCACCCAGACCTTGGGAACTTGAGTTCTGGCCCCTGCCCCTCCCTCTGTGGCAGAGGCATCTCCAGTCCTGGTGGGCTCACAGCTAGACAACCTGAGCTTTCAGCTATCATTCATGGATAATCCTACTCGTTTCTCAGAATTACTTTCCTTTTCCAAAATCACCTACCTATGTTTACCTGTTTATCTTTCCCAATAAACTTTAAACAATCTAGCTTTATATTTGGAAAATGCTAAGTACAGTCTGAAAATATTGATGTTATTTTTGTCACTACCATTCCAATAGCTCTTATTTGTATGTCAGGTTTTATTGCATGGACTGGAAATTCCAGAACAACGTTAGAGGATAATGGTGAAGGAGAGTAGCACTGTTTTGTTTCTAATTGGAACTGGTATGCTCAAGCTTTTCCTTTTATTTGTTATGTATTTTAGCAGAAAAGTATGAGACTGGAAAGTGTTTTAAAATAGTCTTTGTGTCCAGAAACTATCCATTAGTTTGTTAAAGAATTTTCTTTAAATAAAAGAAAGTTTAAATTTTTTGATTCCTTTTTAAAAAAGATACATTAAGTTGATTCTGTGTTACATGATTTTCTTTTCCTGCTGATATAAGGGTAGAGAAGTAAAACTGCACATTCATGTATAAAGCAGACGTCATGCTTGTATTCTAAAAAGTTAAAGGAAGAGGAGGCAGGACCCCTTTCCAATCAAAGCCTCGCTGTGCGTCCAGCGGTGCCCTGGGCACATCTCTGGGGTGCTGACATCACCGGGAGCCACGTACTGCCTCCCACTGATCCTTGGCTTGTATGGTCCCCCATAAAGCCTGTTCCTTAAATTTCACAACATTGTGGCAATTTCCCTCACTCACCTTGCCACAGTAATAAAAGGAGACGTCCCTAATTTAAGGCTACAGTTATTAAAACAATATCGAATGGGTGCTAGAATAGACTGATGACTGGATCAAAATGTTACCAAGTCCAAGCTCGCTCTGCTTGCCACACAACAGGCCAATGAGTTGGAGATGAGGCGTTGAGGCAGGGAAGACGATTTTATTCGGAAAGCCGGCAGACCGAGAAGACGGCGGACTAGTGTCTCCGATAAACCATCTTATCGGGGTTTGGACGCCAGTTTCTTTTATAGCACAGAGAGGGGGAGGGTGTGGGGAAGTAAAGTAAAAAGGCCATAAGTTTTGTAAATATTCCCTGGAATGGCCAGTCTCGGGCAGGGGGTGTGTTGATTTCTTCTTTCTTGCAGCCATGCACAGGTGGACAGGGGCCAGAGGTTGCCCTGAACAAAGGCACTTTGGTTTAACATTCAGGCAGAGGGGCAGGGTTCTCCGAGGCGGACCATTATGTATAGACAGTATCCTTTTCGTGAACAAAAGCAACGGGAAGCAAAAGTTAAAGTAAAAGAAACAGATCCAACGTGGAGTCAGATTTGGCTCTTCCCTGTTACAAAAATATAAAATTCTGAAACAGGTCCTAGAATAGAGAAACTGTGTATAGAATATGACGATGGTAGTATCACTAATCATCAGAAAAAGGAGGAATTGTTTTATAAATGGTCCTAAGAAGCGAGAAAAATGAATTATTTGGCAAAATAACCTTGAAATATTTTATTGTCCATTCATTCACTGAAATAAGAAAAGCTAGATCAATGAGTTAAATGAGAAATGTAAAAATCATATAAAAGGGAGAAATTATAATGTCTATAGTATAGGGAGTGTTTTTTTATTAGCTAATACAAAGGAAGACACCACCACAAAAAAACATAATGAAATTGACTACATAAAAATGTTTGCCTCAAATAGAGCAAAGAATCCCCACAAATCAATAAAAACGTGCCTCTGAGTGTTTTTTTTTTTATTAGACAATGGGTATTAATTTATTTTATTTATTTTTGCTGTGTTGGGTCTTCGCTTCTGTGCGAGGGATTTCTCCAGTTGTGGCAAGCAGGGGCCACTCTTCATCGCGGTGCGTGGGCCTCTCACTATCGCAGCCTCTCTTGCTGCGGAGCACAGGCTCCAGACACGCAGGCTCAGCAGTTTTGGCTCACGGGCCCAGCCGCTCCACGGCATGTGGGATCCTCCCAGACCAGGGCTCGAACCCGTGTCCCCTGCGTTGGCAGGCAGATTCTCAACCACTGCGCCACCAGGGAAGCCCTGAGTGTTTTTTTATTAGCTAATACAAAGGAAGACGCCACCCCCCAAAAAAACATAATGAAATTGACTACAGAAAAATGTTTGCCTCAAATAGAGCAAAGAATCCCCACAAATCAATAAAAACGTGTTAATATTCCAAAAGGTAACTGGAAAAAGGATATGTATTATTAATATAAAAATCCAAAAATAGAATAGGTTAAAGACAATAGAAGTTTCTTGAATAACAGCCCTGAAGTTAGTCCAGCAGGTTGAGGCTCTGAGACCAAGGTTACTTCCAGAGTGCTGTCCCTCCCCATCACGAGGCATTTTCCCAGTCTGCGTGGCTGGATGGGCTGTGGATGTATCGGTTTAGCTAGCAGGAAGAGAAGGCCATCTCCTCCTCTGATTGTGAGGTGAGAGTTGCACACATTGTATTACTGAGTATTTAGATACAACAGCGCATTCAGCAAGGGAGACGGGGAATTGCAGTGCTGAGCTGTGTGGTCTTGTGCTCAACATCTCTGTTCTGATGACAGGGGAGAACAGTGATCTCTGCATTCACTATGGAGGAATACACCTTGCCAGTAAGCATGGGGGAAAGCAGAAAGCCTCATTAGCAACCAAAGAAGCACAAATTAAAACTTACATGAGATAACACTTTTCATGCATCATGTAAGCAAAAGTTCTTTAACATAATAATGCTGTTTAGGGCTTCCCTGGTGGCGCAGTGGTTGAGAGTCTGCCTGCCAATGCAGGGGACACAGGTTCGTGCCCCAGTCCGGGAGGATCCCGCATGCCGCGGAGTGGCTGGGCCCGTGAGCCATGGCCGCTGAGCCTGTGCGTCTGGAGCCTGTGCTCCGCAACGGGAGAGGCCACAGCAGTAAGAGGCCCGCGTACCGCAAACAAACAAACAAACAAACAAATCCAAAAAAATAATGCTGTTTATTTATGAATGTGAGATGTGACACTCTGATACACTGCCTTGAAAGCAATTTAGCAATTTAACTAAGACCCTTAAAATATTCATACCTTGAAGTAATAGGCAAACATATCCGTATCAGTGGATGATACAGAGAATTCAAAACTAGAACCATGCATGAGAATTATATTAATAAATGCTAACTTTTATTGAAGGCCTACTATGAACCAGGATTATTGCTATGTACTCTACATGTATTACCTAATTCTGAAACCAGGCTATGAGATACTACTATAGTATCCCATTTTACCAATGTGCGTATAGGCTCAGAGAGGTTAAGTAATTTGCCTGAAATCACAGAGCTAGTGGATAGTTGAATTGTGATTCAAATCCACGTCTTTCTTACATCAGAACCCTAGCTGTTGGTAAGCTAACATTTTACATTACTACAGAAAAGGGTGGGTTTTCAATGCACAGTGTTAGGAAAACTGGCATTTCCTTTAGAGTAAAGTTACCTCTTAGACCCATGATTTGTAATCATTTTCAGTTCATGAACAACTTAAAGAATCTGATGAGAGACATTGATCCTTTTCACACACACACACACACACACACAACACAAACACACACACATATATACAAACAGTTGTATATATATACACAGTTCTATGCAGTTCTGATGGATTTGGGAGCCTAGAAGCTATGAACTTGAAAAGAACCCCTATCAGATGCCACAATAAAGACTTCCCTGGTGGCACAGTGGTTAAGATGCCACAATAAATTCCAGATGCATTGAAACTTTAAATCTAAAAATTAAACGTAAGAATAGCCTTTGTGTGAATAAGGAGATAAGGCACCAAATCTCCAGCCTTGGTTCCTTAATCTGGAAAAAAATGAGGGTAATGATATTTACCACAAAGCCTTGTTGTGAAGATTAAAAGAGAAAATACACAAAATATTTAACACAGTGTCTGGCATATAGAACTTATTTGGTAAAATTTAATTATCTGTGTCTCTTTTTACAAACATGCATATATATACTATATACATGACATATGAATATGTATGTATTCTGTAAATATTTCCAAATAGACATATGCATTTATGAAAATATCCTCATAAATTTGGAGTTAATAATGAATTTATAATCATAACACCAAAACAGACACCATAGGGAAAAAGATGAATAGATGTAATTATTTTATTTATTTATTTATTTTAATTATTAAAATTCTTTATTTTTGTAGATGAAATAAGGATACATTTTCTTGAATTTCTTGATTAATATTACTAGTCAACTATGTAATTGATAGAATTATTTTTAAATGTAAATTTTGTTGTTGCTGTTGTTAAAAACTTCAGACACCAGTGCATCTACTTTTCTCATTTAACAAATACTTATTGAGCATTGATTATGTTCCGGGCCCTGTTCTAGGTACTGGGGACATGAAGGTCAACAAAACAAACCCAGGTCGGTGTGGGATTGACAGGCAGTGGATGGCTGAGCCCAGAGCCTGCCGTGTGCCCTGTGAATGCAGTAGAGATGCCCACTGATTCAACCTCGGCACTTTACACACGAGGGTAGGGGACATCCTGTGGGGTTTGTCCCTCGAGGCTGCCGAGGGGGCAGTTCACGACAGGGAGGGTGGCACAGAGAACTGGAAAACAGGGGACACAGTGGGAAGCATGCAGAATGGGACAGGCGGGCGCCAAGGAGAGGGTGGACGCTGACTGTTGAGTCTGTACTGTGGGTGCACAGCCAGTTTGTGGTAGGCAGGGCCCAGCTTCAGATGCACATGCTTCCTGGAGGAGGTTTGCAGGACAGGACTGTTGGGAGGAGAGAGGTTTGGGGTTAGAACAGAGCAATCTAGTCCTGGATAATAAACTCAGATTTCAGATTGGAATGTACTTGGGATAGTGTAATTTACTTGTTACAGAAATAGTGCCTTTGGAAGAAGATGGGAAAAGCTTTACGTGAGCCTTAATGAGTTTGGTTATATAGGAGTTTGATTTCCATCTCATAAATAATAAACAGCCCTCAATATGCTAAATCCAGCTTCCCTTTTGATTGCTCATGCTCATCCTGCAAAGAAAATAATCAAGAAAAATATGGGAAATGCCGTCTCCCTGTTAGAATGAAACATCTCTTGGATGGCACAATATTTCTGCTCCAAGGTTTAGAAGTTTATTAACTGTCTCTGCCTCATTGGTTTTTCTATTTAGACAATTCCTCCCCCATAATCTAATCAATGTTAAAGTGGAACATGACTTTAATTGAACAACGCATAATAAGATTTGTTAAATTTGAAGTAGAATAATATGACTAAGATAGAAACAGAAACAAACTGAGAAATTATTTCTCTGTATTTCCTATAGCTAGTTACATATCTTTACTGATAATTTTTTAAACATTTTGAACATTTTTTAAAAATTGAAGTATAGTCAATTCACAATGTTGTGTTAGTTTCAGGTGTACAGCAAAGTGATTCATTTATACATATATCTATTCTTTTTCAGATCCTTTCCCATTATAGGTTATTACAATATATTGAATATAGTTCCCTATGCTATACAGTAGGTCCCTGTCGTTTATCTTTTTTTTTTTTTTTGCGGTACGCGGGCCTCTCACTGTTGTGGTCTCTCCCGTTGTGGAGCACAGGCCCCGGACACGCAGGCTCAGCGGCCATGGCTCACGGGCCCAGCCGCTCCACGGCATATGGGATCTTCCCAGACCGGGGCACGAACCTGTGTCCCCTGCATCGGCAGGCGGACTCTCAACCACTGCGCCACCAGGGAAGCCCTATCTATTTTATATATAGTTGTGTGTATCTGTTACTCCCAGACTCCTAATTTATCTCCCTTCCTCACCCTTTCCCCTATGGTAACCATAAGTTTGTTTTCTATGTCTGTGAGTCTTCTTCTGTTTTGTAAATAAGTTCATTTGTCTTTATTGATCATTTTTACTGTGGTATCTTTTAAAAGAAAGATATTCAATGTGTACAAGGGATAGATTAACTTCATCATGTCACTTGGGAAGGCAATTTAGATGGAGAGACAGGAAATCACTAGGTCTTACTTATTTTTTATTTCCCCAGTATTTGACTTTGTCCTTTTCTCTTTGCCCCAGTTCTCCTACCCAAGGTCAAATCGAATTCCCGAGCCTGCTGTCTATTCAAGTCTTTGAGATCCACCTCCACCCTTCTTGTTGGTCATGTTGCCCACACTTAATTCACCTGGACTAGCTGTGTGCTCATGGAATACTTGTAGCTCCTCAAACAGGATTCGCTCTGCTATCCTGTATGTCTCTGCACGCACAGTTTCTTCTACCTGAAATTCTCACCTACCTTCTCTCTGTCCATCTCATAGGGTAAAAATTAAGAAGATGCTAGTTTTGGAGCTGGATGGTCTTTATTCCAATCCCTGAGCTGCCACTGCCGAGCTGTGTAAGCTTAGGCATGTTCATCTCTGTGAATCTCATTTTCCTCATCTGAAATTGGCATAATGAAAGGATTCATTTCATGGAGTTGTTATGAAAGTTAAATTAGACAATGTGTGTGATTGGTCCGGTGCATAATGCATTCGAAATACCCAATACTGTTTTCACCGTTAGTATGATTACAATTTTTATTGCCATTTTTTAAAATGAATTTTTATTGGAGGATAGTTGATTTACAATGTTGTGTTAGTGTCTGCCACACAGCAAAGTGAATCAGTTATACATATACATATATCCACTCTTCTTTAGATTCTTTCCCCATATAGGTCATTACAGAGTATTAAGTAGAGTTCCCTGTGCTATACAGTAGGTTCGTATTAGTTATCTATTTTATGTATAGTAGTGTGAATATGTCAATCCCAATCTCCCAATTTATTGCCATTCATCAATGACGATTCTATTTCTCCTCTCCATGTAGCAATCTTGTTTCCTAGGGGCCAGGGGTGATAGATTCAGGAGGAAGGGAGGTAAGACATCTTTCGAAGGTGGTTTAATCAATGCCCTGTCTAGTCCCTGTGGCAGCCCAGGAAGTCCTAGAGATGTAGGCAATGGGGATGGCAGCTGATTTCATTTTCCTGTCTTTCATAGCATTTCTCTCTACGACCAAGCCAGGACTTGGGTCCACATGCTCCTCCTGAATACAAACAAGCAGCATCCTGCAGTGAGGGGAAAGCTTCCAGACTGAAGGTAGGGAAGTCTGACCTCTCCCTTTAACTCATCCAATAATCGGGTGATATCCTTGGACAAATGACTTCATCTCCTTGGGACCAGCTCCTGATTTATTAAAAAATAGCAAGAGGGTTACCTTATGTGATCTCTAAGTATCTTTCCAACTCTGGGGTTCTGTGGTTCTAAATGGGGAAACTCACTGTGTATTTGCTGTCTGCAGACTCAGGAGGTGTCGTGGGGTGTGCTGAGTCAGGCCCGCTCCATCTGGGGATATGGTGAGGCCACTTGGTGTCACTTCTGCTTGGCAGAGGACATGGGCTTCAGAGTCTGTGGGAGAGAAGTGGAGCGCTCCCAAACTTTCTAAGAGACCACTTTCTATGTGTATGTGTGTGTGTGTGTATGTGTACACACATATATAAATACATGTTTTAAAATGAAGCTTGATACCATGTAACCAAGGTTGAATATTTATCCTCTCATAGAAATTTCCAGACTCTAAAAAAAAAAAAAAAATGGTGTATACAGGAGAATGCCAATATCTTTGACATTTAATTCAGTTTTTCCTTTACTCTCTATCCACTTAGCAGTCCCTTCTCAGAAGGAGCAATACAGATGTTTGATCATGCTATTTAAGACACAAGGAGTTAGGACAAACAAACAAAAACATACAAGAATAACAAACAACTTCTACAAACACTTCTAACAGGCCAGTAAACTACCTTCCTTCAAGGGTGCAGAAGCTTTCAGAAGCATGACTTTCCTATCAGAGTTCCTTGATGTAGGTTTTCTTGGTTCTAACAAAGAAGAGTGAAAAATCAAAAATAGAAACCACTCTGAAGACACTCGGGGGCCCTAAGCACAGGTCCCATTGTAAGACATCTTCATTAACACTCAGAATCCTCCAAGGTCCCTCCCCTACAGTGATGACGCATACTTTTGAAAGTCTCACCACAGCGGGGAGACTTCTGTAGATTTCTTTCCGCACTTCTTAGAGTTTACAGAAACTACACAAGTAGCTTCCACTGTATTTATCAAGCAAAAAGTAATTGAAAACAGCAGGTAGTGGTGCCTTAGTCACTGGAAGAAGTTGGTTTGCCAATTGATCCATGGAGTGCTGAGTTTGGGAAGTCCCATTATAGCTCCTGGGTGGTATTCAGGTTCAGTAAATCCCCTGCGTGTCTGGGTAACTGGATTCCTAAATCTTAAGACTATTTTCATCTGCTAACGAAAGAACTGAAGTAGAATGGAATCAACTTAGAAAATGCGTTTTGCTTCTAAATATTTTCTGAATTGAAGATTATCCGTGTGACTTTGGAAGGTCTTATTTAGCTGTACATTGAAAAAAAAAATCCTCTTTCTGTCTTAGGTAGTAAGATTCAAGACAAAATGCAACATAACAAAATGTAGCAATAAGATCCACAGAAACACAGTTGGAGTAGCATATGTCACAGAATGTCCAGGCCAGTCCTATTTCCAACTACAGTTTTGGATACTGAGGTCTCACCAGTTCTTAGCATGTCCAAGAAATTCTAATATAACAGCATCTAGACTGTTTGCTTTAGGCTGCCTCTTACATACAAATATGGTACTCAAATTCCTTGTTTAACCTTTTTCCCTGATGTGAGATTCAGAAAAATATGGTCACCACAATGGGAGACCAAGAAAGTAACTTTGGCTCGTCCCCTAAAAGTACTGATGACGGGAATTAAACCTTAGCCCTTATGGGTTTTAGGAAACTACTTAAAGGTGGATCAGGGGAGAGGCGAAAACTGACTAAGGAAATTGAAAGCTGATTCTAAGCAGCAAAGCTGAAAGTCTTTGGGATATTTAATCTAGAAAAGAGAATATTTTAAAAGATGTCTAATAATTTCCACAAACAGATATTACTGATAATGAAACCTGTAATTTTGATTATTTAACTTGATGTTTGGTTAGAAACATTAACACAGTAATGGTTTTGTGCAAATTCATATACACGCTTTCAAGCTGGACCCTGTATGACTATCCACCTACCATAAGGTGGAGGGATAGGATCTCTGACCCTGGAACAGAGATAGATGTACTTGCTCTTCAGATGCTGGATTCCAGCTTTACAGACAAGATGTTAATTACACAAGCAGTGGGTCTCCATTCACATGTAATTATAGGGAAAGGAGTTATGGGATTCACTCCAGCAGAGAAAATCAACGATAAGCATTAAGAAGAAGTTCTTGGCCATAACAACAGCAAAATGCAATTCCAAATGTGATGAGGGATTTCTCATAGAGTACATAATTGCCCATCACACAGGAGGAGGGAGTAAATTGTTTTGAGGGTAACCTTTGACTTTATGCTGCTGTGATATTTTGTGGAAGAATGAATACAACTTGGGACAAAGTTCACTTAACAAACAGCAGCTCTTGATCACATTGCCTCGTTATCTGTGGCTGATTTTGTGGAGCAAGGACAATTAGAACCAAGCTCAAGAGAAAAGGATCCTGGGAGAAGTATAGACCCAAGTTCTGATGGGGCTGAAGAAAACCAGGCTCCCCTCGATCAGAGGAATTTGAAGAAAAAATACTAAGAGCCCAGTCCAACCTGAAGAGCCCATCTCATTATGGCTGTGCACCAATATTGACAATCTGATGCCAGAAATGCCGGTGGGAGCACATTTCAGTCTATTTACACTCTGCATGTTAAACATGAACAGTGCTTTAAGCAAGGTTACTAACCTCAGGTAGGATGTGCATTTTCTTTAAAAAGATGCATATTAAACTTAAATGCAATTACTGATTGTTTTTCCCTTCAAATCCAGCTTTCTTACTTCTGATTTTGGAAAGTTCTCCCCAGCCTCTGTCCCAAAGCCTGCTGCATACTTCTTATGGCTCACAACTTTCTAAATCTCTTAAGACTTATGACTTAGGGCCATGCCTGGGGTGTTCTTACTTCCTGCTGGTGATAGTGCTCCCCACAGATCTACCTTTACAAAGGGACAGATTCCCAGGACCTTGCACCTCTTGCCCTGGGGCTGAGATTGCTCTGCAAACAGCTATTGCAGCCTGCTTATCCATTAGCCCTTTAAACCATACAATAAACTGAACAAAGAATAAGAGATTCAAAAAGCTTCTTTAATTTCACTAAACCTCTTTACAGATACAGGTATGGGAACTTTTCAGAAGCTTTTGGGAAGGAAGACTGGAATCTAACTTCAATAACTGTGTCAGGAAAAAGATACGGTGATACCTCTACTGCAGACCCATTGGCTGTGACCACTGTTTTGCCTTCTAAGACCTGTGTTACTTACTGAGGAAATGAAACTCCTCTGGACCTCGTGTGACGGTGGACTTTCCTTTTCTGTCCCCTCTGGCTCCTCTGTCTGGGTCCTCTGCCCTCTTCCCCACCTTGACACACACAAATCTGACTGGTCTTCCAGACTTGCTGGGCAGCCATCCCTTCCCCAGCTCTCCCAGTTAGAAGTCCTGAGGGGTCCTTTGAATTCCAGCAGCTTTCTAGCTGGATCTTTCTGTTTTGCTTTAGAATTAGTGTTTGTGATAACTCCCCTTGGAGACGATTCACTCCTTAAGGCTCTGGTCTGGATTCTGTTTGATTCATTTTGTACCTTCTCAGTTTCCCAGTGCTCCATGAAATATTTGTTATGCAAATTAATATGCCTGTGATATTCTTCTTGTGGATGGTCTTAAATGAAAAACAAAGCATCTAGGACTTCCCTGGTGGCGCAGTGGCTAAGAATCTGCCTGCCAATGCCGGGGACATGGGTTTGAGCCCTGGTCCGGGAAGATTTCACATGCCACGGAGCAACTAAGCCCGTGTGCCACAACTAGTGAGTCTGTATGCCACAACTACTGAAGCCTGTGCACCTAGAGCCCGTGCTCTGCAACAAGAGAAGCCACCGCAATGAGAAGCCCGCGCACCACAACGAAGAGTAGCCCCTGCTCGCCGCAACTAGAGAAAGCCCACGTGCAGCAATGAAGACCCAACATAGTCAAAAATAAATAAATTAAATTGAATTAAAAAAAAATAAAAACAAAGCATCTCACACTAGCAGGGGCCCCATTTGCCCAGAGGATGTTTTGTTTTCTCTTGTTTAGAAGATTTATTGCAGCTTAAGAGCCAGGGTATGTTTTCTTTCCTGGGTAAGTTTTATGTGTGGTTCCTGCAGCAACAGCTCCAATAGATGTTGACTTACTGCTGAGAGCAGGTGAGGAGGATGGGGCCCAGAGGAATATCACAGGTGGGTTTCCAGACACCTGCCACCTGCCCCATGGGGGGTGATGTGCCCACCAAAGGCTGTGATCACCGGTCAGACCACACAGGAGAGTGCCGATTTTGGTCAAATAACACTCTAGGACCCAAAGTGGAAACATGAACCAGAAACGCATGGTGTTTTAAAACATTAGCACCACGGAAGTTCCCTGGTGGCCTAGTGGTTAGGATTCCGGGCTTTCACTTCCGGGGCCCGGGATCAACCCTTGGTCTGGGAACTAAGACGCTGCAAGCTGTGTGGCCAACAAAAAAGAAAAAAAAAAAAAGGAAACATCGGCAGCATGTCTTATAAATGATGAAGCCCCAGAAAACTAAGAGTCCTTTTCCACGTTGAGCCCAGTATGGGCCCTTTTCATTCAAATCATTTCACATCAACCAGTAAATACAAAAGAATTTGGCACAAACAAGAAGACAGAACAGATCTGTATAGGAAGGAGTGGGAGAAAAATTAAATAAAAAAAAAAAAAAAAAAAAGGAAAAGGGACTTCAAGCTATGGCTGGAGCCTGAGATTTGCTTCCACCTGGACTCACTCCTCTGGGCCCTTCCCCCCACTTATTGTTTGTTTCTGGAAGCGATGCTTCGTGAAAACAAGGTTCTATTTTATTATAATCTGTGATTCAGGGTGTAGATTGGACCACTTTTTATATCCAGGGTGTAGTTTCCCATCTAGGAAGTGGACTAGTAAAATCTGCTGTTTACCAATGTCACAGAGGTAAGAAAGTGGCCTCCAGCTCTATGTGAAAGGGACAGGAACTCTTCCAGGCTTCAGGGTTCCTGTTAGGGAGTTCCTTAAGAGTACTTAATGGCATCCTGGCAACCTGATTGCTTTCGAAAATAGGAAATGCACTCTCAGAAAATCCTTCTCATTCTCTCTTAGTGGGGAGAAAACATTCCTCTAAAAAGTTCAATTTCAGCCTGAGATTTGCCGAGTGCTTCCCCCAATAGCTGAAGGTCGCTCTAGTGATTCATCAGGAGCATTAAGTTAATGTCTTACTTGCAAATGATGCACAGTGGCTGAGGTCAAAACGTCCTGTTTGCATGAGTGAATTTGCTGCAGGTTAATAGTTAAGTCATTAGAAAACTAAAAATAGTGCTACCATATGCCCCAGCAATCCCACTACTGGGCATATACCCAGAGAAAACCATAATTCAAAAAGACACATGCACCTCAGTGTTCACTGCAGCACTATTTACAATAGCCAGGTCACGGAAGCAACCTAAATGTCCTTCAACAGAGGAATGGCTAAAGAAGATGTGGTACATTTATACAATGGAATATTACTCAGCCATAAAAAGGAATGAAATAATGCCATTTGCAGCGACATGGACGGACCTAGAGATCGTCATACAGAGAGAAGTAAGTCAGAAAGAGAAAAACAAATATTGTATATTAACACATGTATGTAGAATCTGAAAAAATTGGTATAGACGATCTTATTTACAATGCAGAAATAGAGACACAGACGTAGAGAATAAACGTATGATACCAAGGGGGAAAGGTGGGGCTGGGATGAGTTGGGAGATGGGGATTGATATATATACACTATTGATACTATGTATAAAATAGATAACTAATGAAAACCTATTGTATAGCACAGGAAACTCTACTCAGTGCTCTGCGGTGACCTAAATGGGAAGGAAATCCAAAAAAGAGGGGATATATGTATACATACAATTGATTCACTTTGCTGTAAAGTAGAAACTAACAGAACATTGTAAAGCTCCAATTAATACTCCAAAAAAAAAAAAAAAAGACAGAAAACTAATGCCCACTAAGAGAACTGAAAGAGGAGGTCCTGCTTCCCAAAAGGTCAATTTACTTCCGGGAGTCTAAATTGCACACTGGGGAACCCCCAATCTTGGAGAGATTGGAAACACTGTGGGTTTCATGTTTTCTGCTTCAGCGGGCTTTACAATGGGCACTCAGGAGTTAATTGTGATGCTGCTCAAGCTGGCTGAAAGCAAAGCATTGCTTCTCCCAAAAAGGCACAGTGGATGATGCTGAGGCTGGGTGATGTGAAGGCAGAATGAACACCAATTGGCAATATGGCATTGCTGCAACAACGATGATAACCCATTTGTCTGTCAAAGTGCCTTCTGTTGGTTTTAGATCATTAACTTTAACTGTAGCAACATGTTCCCAATTATGTAACTAGTCGGACTGAAGAACATTCCACCACAAAAATGCTCTAGGTTCATGAGGTTCGTGCCTGATAGGAAAGCTCCGATCCTAATAACCCAGTCTCAGTGCTTCCAACTACCAAGAGGGCTGGAGGGAAGACTGGAAAACCCACAATTAATAAAACAGAAGTTGAACAAGAACTCTGCACCCAGATATTGCCAGACTAAGCCCCAAAGTCAATGTCCAGTTGCCTTTGTTTGAGAATTAAAAAGCAAAAAGAAACCTCAAAGAAAAACAGCTGAAACTGCCAAATAAGAACGCTGAACACACACACTTCCTCGTACTCGGTTCCCATCCCAAACTGGCAATTCTCCCCAGAATTTTTTCAAAAGCAAGATTGGTGAGGGTAAGCCAAGCTTTTAACAAAGGCACTTTTTACCTGGTTTTGGTTGACATTGTTGCAAAAACATACAAGGATGGTATTTGGCAGACAGGCAATACATGTTTAATAATCGGCTCACCAAAGAACAGTCTGGATAATTGTTAAATACTTCATTACCTAATAGAGAGAGGACAGTCTGGGGGTGTAACTCTATCTTTGCCTGTATGGAGAAGGGAACTAGACATTTACAGTAATGGACAAGGTAGGCAGATTAAATGACAATGCAATTTAATACTTTTTTTTCTTAAATTATGCAACAATATAAAGCCTTTTGGTGTTAGTGGTTCTTCCCTTGTTCTTGAACTTCTCCCTTCCAGCTTCCTAGAACAGAAAAATAGAGGTGGGGGAGGAACAGCACGGTGTGAAAAGAGGTCTGTGATTCTGAAGACCCTGCTTCCCCTCTAACTGGCTCTGTGTCTATTGATAATGCAAATAGCCTCTCTGAACTGCAGTTTTTCCATCTTAAAAAACCTCAGAGGGATTAATTAGATGAGGTAATCCAAATCCTTTCTGGTCCTTTTTGTAAATTTCTCCAAGCACTGTCTTTAAAAAACAATGATGGAGAAGCAAACAGGCAAGTTCTCAGACAGAAACCAATTCCTCATCCTAAATTCTCCTTTCTCAAATCACACTTTACTTGACTACTTTGCTATTTGATTCAGGAACAGAGGTTCTAACTTGTGATTTCAGGATCAGCTAAGAGTTTTTAAAGGAGCATGGGGTAAAAAGAGGCTGTTTGTGCTGAGAATGACCTCACAATAGGAGATGGTGGTTTAAGAAATCACTCTCACTTGAGCAGCTGAGTAAATGCTTCAAAATTTTTTTTTCCTAGAAATATCTTGTCAGCTTCCTGGTAAAACAAGAAGAGGCACTAAAGCCTATAGAGAAGAAACAAGAGGGAAAATTTTGTCAGGGAACTTAGTCTTACGATTGAGGGTTAGTTTTGAATCTACCCAATGGCTTTAGGAGAATAGACTTCTAGCCCGGAGTTATTCAGGGAGTTAATAATTTAGCTTTTTAATCTTATCTCTGCCAGCAAAATGAGGAGGTCAGTTCCAGACTGGGAGCCTAGGGATAGCAGAGTTATTTGATCTGAGATGGATGATACCAGGAGGGAATGAGCCTGATTTGTTTGTACATTATGTGTCTTGGTCAAGTTTTGTAGTTTTCTCCACGTAGATCCTTCATATTTCCTAAGACTATTTAGGTCTTTTATAGGTTGCTGATATGAATGGCATCTATTTATATATTTGAATGATTTCTTTGTTCTCAGCTGTATTTGCCTCTGCTACTGGATCGGTAGACCGAGACAAGAAGAAAATCGCAACAAAGAAAATTCCGTGTGATCATCTCCATCTTTTAGCCTCTTCATAATGTGTTATTTCTTCTTAAATTTCTTTTATCGCATTTTTCATTCTTGATGCTATGTATTTGTTTTTTCTCTCTCTTCATTAATAAGTCTTTAAAACTTATGAATGTTATACTTTTAAAAGTTAATGGAAGGGCTTCCCTAGTGGCACAGTGGTTGAGAGTCCACCTGCCGATGCAGGGGACACAGGTTCGTGCCCCAGTCCGGGAGGATCCCACATGCCACGGAGCAGCTGGGCCCGTGAGCCATGGCCGCTAAGCCTGCGTCCGGAGCCTGGGCTCCGCAACGGGAGAGGCCACAGCAGTGAGAGGCCCGGTACCACCAAAAAAAAAAAAAAAAAAAAAAAGTTAATGGAAAGTCTTTTTTCATACTTAAAAAATTTGGAAGTTATTCTTTTGGATACTCACTGATTTTCTTGCTGACCAACACATACAGTGACACTCCTTGACTGCAGTGTCCATGATCTAAATCTGATTCATAGAGGGAAATGGAAAGAGAAGAGTTCTTGAATTTCCACAAAATTCCTTTAGGAGCCGGCTGGAATGGTGAACGGAATGGGGGTAAATATGGATAAGTAAACAGGTAAATTGTGGTTTAAGCTAACATAGCTTTGGGTCCCAAATTCCCATCTATGGACAAGATCCCACCTGTAGTGAAATTCCCTCAGCACCATTGCAAAATGAGAATAAGGATATTACTGCAAGTTTTTAATACATTTAAATGTTTTTGAGTTAAAGCACTGTCCTTTTTCCATAACTTTTGTGTTAAAAAGTCCTTTTTTATGAACTCATGATGATAATAGATGACAGGTTTCTCTTCCTTTCATGTTATTTTGGGAATAAAAATTGAACAACCCAATGTTTGTTGTCAGATTATTTTTTTGAAATTTCACTCAGGTATAATCCAGAATCTGAGAACCACAGCCACAGACACAGGGAGTTACGTGGGTTTATGCAGCACGTTTTCATCTATGGTAGGCGTAAAGGGATACTGTATCAGATGCCTGTGTCTGCTTTAACAAATTACCATAAACTTGGTAGCTTAAAACAGAAATGTATTCTTTTGTAGTTCTGCAGTCCAGAAGTCTGAGATGGAGGTGCCCGCCAGGTCACGCTCCCTCCAGGGCCCTGGCGGAGGACCCTCGCCTGCTTCTCCCAGTTTCTGGGGGTCGCGGTTCCTGGGCTTCCTCTGTGTTCTTCATCCTCTGCCTCCGTCCTCACGCCACTGCCTCTTCCGTGCAGCGTCCCTCGGGGTCCAACCTCCCTCTTTCTTATCAGGCTAATCTTTCTGTGTCTAATCTCCACTCTCTCATATGGATACTTTCCATGATCTCCTTTGTCTCTAGATCCTTAGCTTAATCACGTCTGCACGGACCCTTTCCCCAAATAAGATAACATTTACCTGTTCCAGGGATTAGGATGTGGACATAGCTTTGGGAACCACTATCAGCCTGTCCCAGGCATCCAACCTTACTTATTCTAGCCAAGATCACTCCCAGGTCACCTTGGTGTGGCCAGGGCTAGAGAGAGGCAGATTTAGGTGCTAGGGTGGAAATTTCTTCAGGTAGTACCATAACTAGCTTTTCAAATGTCAATTTAAGAATTTTCTATTTTGGTTATTTCTGGATGGTGAAATTAGAGAGGGTTTCTTTTCCCTTTCTAAAAATATTTTTATTTTAATATTTTTAATTAAAAATATTAAATGGGCTTCCCTGGTGGCGCAGTGGTTGGGAGTCTGCCTGCCGATGCAGGGGACGTGGGTTCGTGCCCTGGTCTGGGAAGATCACACATGCCGCGGAGCAGCTGGGCCCGTGAGCCACGGCTGCTGAGCCTGCGCATCTGGAGCCTGTGCTCCACTATGGGAGAGGCTACAACAGTGAGAGGCCCGCGTACCACACACACACACAAAAAATTAAATAAAATGAAATATTCAATGATATTTATTATTATTAAATAAATATTTAATTAATATTATTGATTATAAAATATTAAGTAAATAATATTTTAACATATTTTAAATTAAAATTATTTTCCTGTCACTTAAAATGTT
The DNA here is from genome assembly GCF_964165515.1 of Mesoplodon bidens. Lineage (NCBI taxonomy): Eukaryota > Metazoa > Chordata > Mammalia > Artiodactyla > Ziphiidae > Mesoplodon > Mesoplodon bidens. The sequence continues at coordinate 111,272,651 of NC_138176.1, read as the reverse complement.
TTCATTTTAAATTTTAGATATTTTTAATAAATAATATTTAAATGGTATTATTAAATACTATTAAATAAAATTTAAATAAATATTATATTAATAATAATATACCACAATTAATGTGAGTATATTTGTGTTAGCAGTAATTGATAATTTTAAAAATTATGTTTAAAACATACTCCAAGCAGTTATCATACTAACTTCAATTTATGGGTGAAAATGGTAAATTAACCAGAGATGAAGCAGAAAGAACTCTACGTTTGCCTAAGCTAAAGGAATATGCAGGAGATGGGGGATGGAGGTAGAGAGGGGTGGAGAGAAATAAGCTGTTTATAAACCTATCCAATGTATATATTCTAACATTCCTCAAATTTAAAAAAAATTTATAAAATTGATGACCAAGGTCCCCATGTGTAAAGCTAAAATAATCAAAAGTCCCTGTCAACTTTTAACACCTACCTTTCATTCCTATGCCCTCTGACCTCCAAAGGTAATCTCTATAAAATCGTCCACTCAGTCTTCTCAGAAACCTTCAATGCTTAACACACATACACAATTTGAAAATGTTTGACACTTAACCTATTTACAATTATTATAATTTTTAATATGTCACCTTATTTTATATTAGTCTTTGTACCATGATTTCTTATTTATTTTATTTCCCTTTTCCTCCTTTTGTTAGACAGCTAAAATTTTGGTCCCCCTTTTTTTTTTCCTGCAGTAGGTTCAGAAGTTATTCCATCTATTTTCCATTGGGTTTGTGATTATTCTTACATTTTTAGCATGCCCATTTAAACATGTATTAATCTATAAACTTCTAAATTAATTTTTATCTCCTTCTTTACCAAAAGGGCAAAATCTTAGCATACTATTATTTCCCCCTTCTCTCTCATTATTTTGTATGCCATATCACTTAAGAATTTAGTTTTAGATTTGTAAACTTTATTAATTACTATATATTTCACTTTATAAGTTTTACTGGGTTCTTTGCTTACTTCTATTTAGCCTGTATTTTACATAGGTTCTTACTTAGGTTGAATTTTCATTTTGCTGTAAATCATACTTGAACAAATCTTAACTCTAGAGCAGGTTTGTTTCTGAGTGTTTGCATGTCTACCAGCTTTTAGAAATTTCTATTCTATAGCTCTGAGGCTTCATAAAGATATATCAAGATATATCTTGTTAAGTTACATTTCTCCTACATGGTACTAGTGGCCCTTCTTATGTGAAAATCTGTCTTTCTTCAGCTATGATAAATTTTCATTTATTTTTCTTTATATTTTCTTCCAATCTTCTCTGTTTATGGAATTCTTATTAGATATGTTGGAACTCTTTTTTTTTTAAATTTTTATTTATTTATTTGGTTGTGTTGGGTCTTAGTTGTGGCATGAGAACTCTTAGTTGCAGCATGCATGTGGGATCTAGTTCCCGGACCAGGATCCAACCCAAGCCCCCTGCATTGGGAGCACAGAGTCTTAACCACTGCACCACCAGGGATGTCCCAGATATGTTGGAACTCTTGAAATGAGTTTCAACTTTTTTAAACTCTTTCAACTCTTAACTTTTAACTCTTTTAAACTTTTAAAAACTCTTTTAACTCAACTTTTAACTCTTAACTCTTTTCTCAGTCTGACCGTTTACAGAAGATTGCCAGCCTCTGTTTTAGATAATTAATTTGTCCATTATTGTGTTCATTCCTCCATTTGCTCCTTCCATTAAATCTTTTGCTTTTGTAATTTAAGAATCCCAAGAACTCTTACTTGTTCTTTGCTTCTATTTCCTAGAAGCATATTCTTGTTACTTGTGCAACATCAGAATCTCTCTGACCACGTTAATTTTAATGCTCAGAAGTTTATTTCCCTTTCATGAATTTTCTCTGGGGTCAAGGTTCTGTCTCTCCCTTGTTTTTTATTTTAACGGTTTTCCCCAGTGTCTGGTGTTCTTTCTTGTCCATTTATACCCAGTGAGTAAGAGGTGAATCGGTGCCCTGGGGTAGCTGGCCTGTGTTTGCTTTTCCGCAGAGGAGGACCTAGCTGTAACTGACCGGAAAGTAGTTCTTTAATTACCCTGACAATCGTGGAAGGACCCTCTGCTCTAATTGTTGACACTGAGCTTGGGGTTTCTCAACATCTGCTCTTACCTTCCTAGTAGTTTTTTTTCTATGCATATGTTGGGCTGTGGTTTCCTCAATTCTTGACAATTTAATCCATCTGCTTTCTATCTTTTAGGAATTCCCCACAATTTCAGGACCCTGCCGTGTCACCCCCTAGGTCTCTCACTGCTGTCACGGATTTAGTCTTTAAAAGACTTCTTTTTCCTGTCTCTTAAAAGGATTTGGTGGGGGAGAGGTGTGGGGTGGTGGACACGTGTGGGCAGCTAACCCTCTTCACCCACTCCACTACCATGGCAGATAAAAAGCATTATATGGAGTAAGCTCTTTTATTCTTCAGTTTTACGAAATAAGCTATTTCCCATCAAAGAATTTTATAACTAATTAATAATTTTATAACTAATTAAACCTTGTTATCCAAAAATAAAAGCTTTAATGATTTAACCATGTTGATGTAAATTACATTCAAACACACATTCCTTTCTCTGGTTTGGTAAATGGGGGACCCTCCACATAACCAACCACGTGTTTATACAGATCATCGTGGCAACATATCCTACTTTCTGGGTGGTAATAATGGCCTTGGCTCTTTTCATTCCTTGGTTCCTTTGGTCATATCCAGCAGTTTTCCGCTCTTTGTTTACAACTGCCAGCATCCTTTGTTCTCTTTGAACTTTCCACTCCTAATTTTCTGCAGAATGGGAAACCACGTAGCTAAGCATCCTACAAAAGCATATGCTGTAGATAATGGCCGTTGAGACTGAGGGCTAAAGAAAAGAGAATGTGGCTTTTTGTAAACCATTTCAGACGTGCAGTAACTTTTTGCTTACTTCTAGACCCAGGATTTTTCTCCAAGTAGATAAGTGGTGTTTACTAGAAGTCTGACTTTTACAAACAGGGATATTTCTGTGTAAAAGTCTTGTCATTGAATAAAAAGAGTTATCACTGTATATATTATATGTATATATCACAAATAATTATGTATCATATATTTACATATATAATATTGTAAACTATATACAAGATCATACTTTATATATTACATAAGATATTGAATACATTTTACATAATATATAATATATATCATATAAAAACACATACATACCCTCTCACAAACAAAAACAAAAGTAGCTTGCTTCTTGCTAAAGCAACCACCTGCAGAGAAAAAATTATTTTCTACATATTTAGTGTAAATCTCTTCTTAAATCTCTACTTATAAAATGTGAATGAGTGACTGGAACATTAAACATCCAGCATTAAAGCGTAATGTTAATAAAACTTTTTGAAGGTGCTCCTAATGTTGTTTTTTGTCTCTTTTTACAGATTAACTACCTTTAATAGAATCTATATAAGAATCATTTGTAACAAGTGTAGCAGCGTGCATATGCACATCGACTCTCTTTCAGAGACACGTTTTTTTTGTTTGTTTGTTTTGTTTTGTTTTTTGTGGTACACAGGCCTCTCACTGTTGTGGCCTCTCCCGTTGCGGAGCCCAGGCTCCGGACATGCAGGCTCAGCAGCCATGGCTCACGGGCCCAGCCGCTCCACAGCATGTGGGATCTTCCCGGACCAGGGCACGAACCCGTGTCCCCTGCATCGGCAGGCGGACTCTCAACCACTGCGCCACCAGGAAAGCCCCAGAGACACGTTTAAAAAAATTTTATTTTATTGAAGTGTAGTTGATTTACAATGTTGTGTTAGTTTCTGCTATACAGCAAAGCGATCAGTTATACATATATATACATTCTTTGCCATGTTGTTTTCCATTATGGTTTATCACAGGATACTGAATCTTGTTCCCTGTGCTATACAGTAGGACCTTGTTGTCTATCCATCCTGTATATACTAGTTTGCATCTGCTAATCCCAAACTCCCAATCCATCCCTTCCCCACTGCTCAGAGACACTTCCTAGGGGTAGCCAGACAGGTGGAGGTGATGCCCAGCAAGGGTCCAATTCAGTATGTTTCCTGCTTCTAATTTTTCTCTCTTCTAATCCTTCCTGTGTCCTAGAGCCAGACTCATGTTAATAAATAGCATCTTGAGTGTTCATCCCCTTCAAGCCCACTGTGGTACGCAGTGTGTAAAATAGATAGAGCATTGCTTTGGAACCAAATCAACCCTGGTTTAGACTTCAACCCCATCACATGTGAATTTGGTAAACTTTGACAAGGTACTTAACCTCTCTTAACCTATTTTCTCAAGTACAAATTTCGGAGAATAAAAATCACTGCAGTACGCTCCAGTCTGTAACCTCATGTCCAAAGCATACAGTGCAATCTTCCTGACCTGACATACAAGGCCTATTCACTCTGGCACCCATGTATCTACCACCACTCCCAATATAAACTCGCTACTGCCACGCTACTGTGCATAACTTTGGGGATTTTTTAATAGAGTTATTTATTTATTTTTGGCTGTGCTGGTCTTCGTTGCTGCACACGGGCTTTCTCTGGTTGTGGCGAGCGGGGGCTACTCTTCCTTGCGGTGCGTGGGCTTCTCATTGCAGTGGCTTCTCTTGTTGTGGAGCACGGGCTCTAGGCACACAGGCTTCAGTAGTTGTGGCACACAGGCTCAGTAGTTATGGCTCGTGGGCTCAGTAGTTGTGGCTTATGGGCTCTAGAGCACAGGTTCAGTAGTTGTGGCGCACGGGCTTAGTTGCTCTGCGGCATGTGGGATCTTCCTGGACCAGGGCTCGAACCTGTGTCCCCTGAGTTGGCAGGTGGATTCTTAACCACTGCACCACCAGGGAAGTCCTACCATGTGTAACTTTAATATCTACCTCTGTCCATCTGTTTGTGTGTTAGGCAGAATAATAGCCCTCCAAAGATATCAGATCTAATCCCTGGAACTGATAAATGTATGTGGACTTTATGTGGGAAAAGCGTCTTTGCACATGTAATTTCGTTAAGGATTTTAAAATGAGGATATTGTCCGGTATTATTAGAGTGGGCCCTAAAGGACATCGCAAGTGTCCTTATAAGAGAGCAGCAGAGGGAGAGAACACACAGACACAGAGGAGAGAGTGATATGGAGAGGGTGGGGTAAGGCAGCTAAGAGAGAGGAACGCCAGCAGCCACAACCTGGAAAAGTCAAGAAACAGATTCTCCCCGAGAGCCTCTGGAGGGAGCATGACCCTGCTGGCATCTTGATTTCAGCCCAGGGATACAGATTTCAAACTCTCCAGAACCAAGAGAGAACAGCTTTCTGTTGTTTTAAGCCCCCAGGTTGTGGTTTTTGTCACATCAGCCTTTGGAAACTGATCCAGTTTGGGTTTCCCCAAAAGCTGACCCTGAGACAGGCTGTGAAGGCAAGCATTATTTTGGAGGTGACAGCAGGAGCCACTGTGGGGGAGTGAGAAACAGGGCGAGCAGAGGAGAAGCCCATGAAGGATGTACTAGAAGATGACTGTGCTGTAGGCTGTTGGTTCTCAGTCTTGCTGGGGACCCTGAGAGACTCTGTGAGTCATGCTTCAAAATCTCCCCTACTGAGAAGAGAGACAACTGGGATATTTATCCCCAATTCCTACTCCTTATTGGTTGAGGGTCATTCCTGGTCAATTCTCCATCATTCCAGGCCTTCTCTGTATGTGGACAGAGCAGACTCTGTAGCCAGAATATATCTTCAGCCATCAGAATGGAATCATATAACAAGGACACTGGTACTGTTACAATCCACCCATGCATCACTCAGATCCACTCGTATCCCATCATAATTCCATTTACTTCTGTCTCTGGTTCTTCAAATTGGTGGCCAGTTGCAATCCCCAAAAAACTTACAACAGAAGATTAATGGGATGAGCCAATGGCCCGAGGCAGCGGTTGGGCTTGAAAAAAAAAAAGAGAACAAGCAAGGAGGCATGCCTCTTCTATCAAGGTCTAGTCAGGAACACAGTGTCCAACCCAGGGAGCTCAATGGAAAGAATTTAATACAGGGAAATAGTTAGAAAGGGGCTGGAAGAGCTGAAATGGCCAACAAGGGGCAGTAAAAGAACACAGAATTAGCAACAGCAGTTGGCTACCACCACAAAGGAAGAAGGGTGTTATGGATTCAATTGTGTCCCCCTCCAAACCATATGTTGAAGCCCTAACCCACAGTACTTCAGAATGGGATTTTATTTGCAAACAGGGTTATTGCAGATGTGATTAGTTAAGATGAGGTCATATTGGAGGAGGGGTCTGGAGTTCCTATAAGATGAGGAGGAGAGGCACAGAGACACACCCAGAAGGAAGAGGCCATATGCTGACAGTGACAGAAATTGGAATGATGCCACTGCAGACAAAGGAAGGCCAAGGATTATGGCTAGCACCAGAAGCTAGGAAAAAATAAGGATTCTACACAGAATCTCAGAGGGAGCGTGGCTCTAAATTAACCAACACCTTGATCTCAGATGTGTAATCTTCAGAACTGTGAAATATTGCATTTCTGCTGTTTTAAGTCACCCAGTTGTGTGGTGTTATGTTAGCAAAACTTTAAGAAACTAATACAAAAGTTGTGCTCAGAACTCAAATGCAGAGCCAGCTGGTGGGGATAGATCCAGGAAGGGCCCCAGGCAGAGGCCAGTACCATGGAGGGAGGGCCCTTGCTGGCAACTAGGGGTCAGGGGAAGAGGAGTAGAGATACCCTGATGTCTGCCTTCCTCCCATCCACCTGTGTTCTGCCAGTGCCTCTCTTTCTCTGAACCTAAGTCAGAAGCCTGTTGACATGGCAGCTGCAAAAGTATAGCTTTCAGGGGCAGAGTGGGGAATAGATCTGAGTAAAAGACAAAATCTGACACTGAAAGGGGCTCTCACCTTAGGCTAGCATGATGGGCAGAAGTTCTGCTCTCCAGCCAAGTCTGGAAATAAAGGGCATCAAATACTGAACCATTTCACCCTAAAAGTAGGATTGCTTAGATTGCTTAGAGAGAAAAAAATCTAAACACAAAGGCAATATTAAAATGCACTGTGGTTTAATGATGAAAAGCATAGGCCAAATGACTTGCAGTCAAGAAAATTGGCATAGATTGGATTTTGGACAATTTGGACATTTGGATTTTAGACAAAAAAAGATTTAAAAAAAATCTTGTTCTACTTAGATTTCATCATTATTATGAAAAGGAATTGAAACAATGGAATTAGACATTATTATAAAGAAATAGAGAGGAAAGTTAGGGCTGAAAACCTACAAAAAATTTAAAGAGAGAGAGAGAGAGAGAAGTTGAACTCAGGTAAAATCTACCAAAACCAAGAAGGAAGAGAGTAGTGTGCTAGGGTGGTGTTTATATCATGACCTCTCTGTGATTCCCCTGACCTCACGTTCTGTAATAAAAATTAAATCAGTATTTGTGCTGTGATTGCTTCCAAAAGGATTTGAAACACTTACGGATTAAAACAAATTAAGATACTTAAAATAAAAATCTCCATCATTCTTTAAAGGAAACAGTATTTGGTAATGAATTTGAGATAAAGCTTTCTTTTGTATAAAAAACACACACACACACATATATATATATACATATCTATATTTATATATGATATAACATATATACTTATATTTATATATAATATTTTAAAATTTATGATAAAAGCATGCATAGAAATGGATTTCATTTGCAGGGACAAAACCCTTCTTGGAAGACAAAATGCACCAAATTATGCAATCCTTGCATAAAGGATGGTGGGCAAAATCTTTAACCAATATATGTATATATACATATATATATATATACATATATATATATATATATATATATATATATATATGTATATATATATGTATATATATATATAGGCTGCTAATAAAAAAGAGAGCATTACATGAAATCATTCATCAAAAACAACATTATGCAAGAGAATCTGAAGGATATATATATGTATATACATATACATATATATATGTATAACTGAATCACTGTGCTGTACACTTGAAACAAACACGATAAAAAAACATAAATAAAGGTATTGCTTTTAAAGTAAAAAACAAACAAACAAACAAAGAACCACTCTGTGGTCTTGGCTTTCCAGTGTTTATAATTAGTATAGAAATCAAATGTAAGAAATTACACCACTGACTAACCAATATGGCCTTAGCAAATACTAAGGGTCAGGAGGAAGATTTTGACATGTGTGGGATCTTAGTAAATTCACAATCGTTACATCTAATGGGGTTTGACCTTACTGATTGAAGGGAGGGTTACAGGTTATCACAAATATGGTATTCTGTTATGAAAGCTTGAGATGGTCGAATAAATTCAGCAGAAAAGTATTCAAAGCACAACGAAAAAAAAGTAAAAAATGGAAACTTGCAAAGAGGCCTTGAAACACCCTACAGGCTCACGTGGAAATGATGCTCATCACAGCTCGAAACAGTCTGCGTGGCACAGAACACAGCAGGACACACAGATGGCCTCCAAGTGAGAGAAAAATCTTTATGCCTGTATTGCTTATTTGTAAAGTAAGATAAGGGGGAAAATGACAATCTGAACTGGTAGAGGCCTTCAGGAACAGAGTGTCAGGAATAGATTCTTGAACAGAACCTTCAAAAAGATCAGGAATCTAAGAGGAAGAGAATAAATAAATATGAGTTGCAAATACAACAAATATAAACGGAGAGAGGGAGAACACTTATACTACAGAAGTCCACCCACTGGAGTGAAGGTTCTGAGCCACAAGGCAGGTTTCCCAACCTGGGGGTCTGGCAACAGGAGGAGGAATTCCTAGAGAATCAGACTTTGAAGGCTAGCAGGACTTGATTGCAGGACTTCGGCAGGACTGGGGGAAAAATAGACTCCACTCTTGGAGGACACACAAAGTAGTGTGCACATCGGGACCCAGGGGAAGGAGCAGTGACCCCATAGGAGACTAAACCAGACCTCCCTGCTAGTGTTGGAGGGTCTCCTGCAGAGGTGGGGGGCAGCTGTGGCTCACCAAGAGACAAGGAAACAGGCAGCAGAAGTTCTGGGAAGTACTCCTTGGCGTGAGCCCACCAAGAGTCTGCCATTAGCCCCACCAAAGAGCCGGGTAAGCTCCAGTTTTGGGTCGCCTCAGGCCAAACAACCAACAGGGAGGGAACCCAAGCCCACCCATCAGCAAACAGACAGATTAAAGTTTTACTGAGCTCTGCACACCAGAGCAACAGCCAGCTCTACCCACCACCAGTCCTTCCAAGCAGGAAACTTTTACAAGCCTCTTAGATAGCCTCATCCACCAGAGGGCAGACAGCAGAAACAAGAAGAACTACAATCCTGTAGCCTGTGGAACAAAAATCACATTCACAGAAAGACAGACAAGATGAAAAGGCAGAGGGCTATGTACCAGATAAAGGAAAAAGATGAAACCCCAGAAAAACAACTAAATGAAATGGAGATAGACAAACTTCCAGAAAAATAATTCAGAATAATGATAGTGAAGATGATCCAGGACCTTGGAAAAAGAATGGAGGCAAAGATCGAGAAGATGCAAGAAATGTTTAACAAAGACCTAGAAGAATGAAAGAACAAACAAACAGAAATGAAAAATAAAATAACTGAAATGAACAATATACTAGAAGGAATCAATAGAGGAATAACTGAGGCAGAAAAATGGGTGAATGACCTGGAAGACAGAATGGTGGGATTCACTGCTTCAGAATAGAATAAAGAAAAAAGAATGAAAAGAAATGAAGACAGCCTAAGAGACCTCTGGGACAACATTAAACGCAACAATATTCGCATTATAGGGGTCCCAGAAGGAGAAGAGAGATAAAAGAGCTGACAAGGGGCTTCCCTGGTGGCGCAGTGGTTGAGAGTCCGCCTGCAGATGCAGGGGACACGGGTTCGTGCCCCGGTCCGGGAGGATCCCACATGCCACGGAGCGGCTGGGCCCATGAGCCATGGCCGCTGAGCCTGTGCGTCCGGAGCCTGCGCTCCGCAAGGGGAGAGGCCACAGCAGTGAGAGGCCCGCATAACGCAAAAAAAAAAAAAAAAAAAAAAAGAGCTGACAAAATATTTGAAGAGATTGTAGTGGAAAACTTCCCTATCATGGGAAAGGAAATGGCCACCCAAGTTCAGGAAGCACAGAGAGTCCCAAACAGGATAAACCCAAGGAGAAACACACCGAGAAACATAGTAATCAAATTGGCAAAAATTAAAGCCAAAGAAAAATTATTGAGAGCAGCAAGGGAAAAATGACAAATAACATACAAGGGAACTCCCATAATGTTAACAGCTGATTTCTCAGCAGAAACTCTACAAGCCAGAAGGGAGTGGCATGATATACTTAAAGTGATGAAAGGGAAGGACCTACAACCAAGATTACTCTACCCAGCAAGGATCTCGTTCAGATTTGATGGAGAAATCAAAAGCTTTACAGACAAGCAAAAGATAACAGAATTCAGCACCACAAAACCAGCTCTACAACAAATGCTAAAGGAACTTCTCTAAGTGTGAAACACAAGACAAGAAAAGGACCTACAAAAATAAACCCCAAACAATTAAAAAAATGGTAATAGGAACATACATATCAATACTTACCTTAAACGCGAATGGATTAAATGCTCCAACAAAAAGACACAGGCTTGTTGAATGGATACAAAAACAAGACCCATATATATACTGTCTATAAGAGACCCACTTCAGGCCTAGGGACACATACAGACTGAAAGTGAGGGGATGGAAAAAGATATTCCATGCAAATGGAAATCAAAAGAAAGCTGGAATAGCAATACTCATATCAGATAAAATAGACTTTAAAATAAAGAATGTTACAAGAGACAAGGAAGGACACTACATAATGATCAAGGGATCAATCCAAGAAGAAGATATAACAATTACAAATATATATGCACCCAACATAGGAGCACCACAATACGTAAGGCCACTGCTAACACCTATAAAAGAGGAAATCGACAGTAACAAAATAATAATGGGGGACCTTAACACCTCACATACACCAATGGACAGATCATCCAAACAGAAAATTAACAAGGAAGCTCAGTTTTAAATGACACAATAGACCAGATAGATTTAATTGATATTTATAGGACATTCCATCCGAAAACAACAGGTTACACTTTCTTCTCAAGTGCACACAGAACATTATCCAGGATAAATCACATCTTGGGTCACAAAACAAGCCTCAGTAAATTTTAGAAAATTGAAATCATATCAAACATCGTTTCTGACCACAATGCAATGAGATTAGAAATCAATTACAGGGGAAAAAACCGTAAAAAACACAAACACATGGAGGCTAAACAGTACGTTACTAAATAACCAAGAGATCACTGAAGAAATCAAAGAGGAAATAAAAAAATGCCTACAGAGAAATGACAATGAAAACATGATGATCCAAAACCTATGGGATAGCAAAAGCAGTTCTAAGAGGGAAGTTTATAGCTATACAAGCCTACCTCAAGAAACAAGAAAAATCTCAAATAAACAACCTAACGTTTCACCTAAAGGAACTAGAGAAAGAAGAACAAACAAAACCCAAAGTTAGTAGAAGGAAAGAAATAACAAAGATCAGAGCAGAAATAAATGAAATAGAAACAAAGAAAACAATAGCAAAGATCAATAAAACTAAAAGCTGGTTCTTTGAGAAGATAAACAAAATTGATAAACCATTAACAAGACTCATCAAGAAAAAGAGGGAGAGGACTCAAATCAATAAAATTAGAAATGAAAAAGGAGAAGTTACCACAGACATGGCAGAAATACAAAGCATCCTAAGAGACTACTACAAGCAACTCTATGCCAATAAAATGGAAAACCTGGAAGAAATGGACAAATTCTTGGAAAGGTGTAACCTTCCAAGACTGAACCAGGAAGAAACAGAAAATATGAACAGACCAATCATAAGTAATGAAACTGAAACTGTGATTAAAAATCTTCCAAGAAACAAAAGTCCAGGACCAGATGGCTTCACAGGTGAATTCAGTCAAACATTTAGAGAAGAGCTAACACCATCCTTCTCAAACTATTCCAAAAAATTGCAGAGCAAGGAACACTCCCAAACTCATTCTATGAGGCCACAATCACCCTGGTACCAAAACCAGAGAAAGATACTACAAAAAAAGAAAATTACAGACCAATATCACTGATGCATATAGATGCAAAAATTGTCAACAAAATAGTAGCAAACAGAACCCCAAAACACATTAAAAGGATCATACACCGTGATCAAATGGGATTTATCGCAGAGATGCAAGGATTCTTCAACATACGCAAATTGATCAATGTGATACATCATATTAACAAATTGAAGAATAAAAACTATATGATCATCTCAATAGATGCAGAAAAAGCTTTTGACAAAATTCAACACCAATTTATGATAAAGATGCTCCAGAAAGTGGGCATAAAGGGAACCTACCTCAACATAATAAAGGCGATATACGACAAACCCACAGCAAACATCATTCTCAATGGTGAAAAACTGAAAGCATTTCCTCTAAGATCAGGAACAAGATAAGGATGTCCACTCTCACCACTATTATTCAATATAGTTTTGGAAGTCCTAGCCACGGCAGTCAGAGAAGAAAAAGAAATAAGAGGAATACATATTGGAAAAGAAGAAGTACAACTGTCACTGTTTGCAGATGACATGACACCATGCATAGAGAATCCTAAAGATGCCACCAGAAAACTACTAGAGCTCATCAGTGAACTTGGTAAAGTTGCAGGATACAAAATTAATGCACAGAAATCTTTTGCATTCCTATGCACTAATGATGAAAAATCTGAAAGAGAAATTAAGGCAACACTCCCATTTACCATTGCAACAAAAAGAATAAAATACCTAGGAATAAACCTACCGAAGGAGACAAAAGACCTGTATGCAGAAAACTATAAGACACTGATGAAAGAAATTAAAGATGATACAGACAGATGGAGAGATATACCATGTTCTTGGATTGGAAGAATCAATATTGTGAAAATGACTATAATACTGAAAGCAATCTACAGATTCAATGCAATCCCTATCAAATTACCAATGGCATTTTTTACAGAACTAGAACAAAAAATTTTTAAATTTGTATGGAGACAAAAAAGACCCCGAACAGCCAAAGCAGTCTTGAGGGAAAAAAACGGAAGTAGAGGAATCAGATGCCCTGACTTCCGACTATACTACAAAGCTACAATAATGAAGACAATATGGTACTGGCACAAAATCAGAAATATAGATCAATGGAATAGGATAGAAAGTCCAGAGAAAACCCATGCACCTATGGTCAACTAATCTATGACAAAGGAGGCAAGGATATAAAATGGAGAAAAGACAGTCTCTTCAATAAGTGGTGCTGGGAAAACTGGACAGCTACAAGGAAAAGAATGAAATTAGAGCACTTCCTAACACCATACACAAAAATAAACTCAAAATGGATTAAAGACCTAAATGTAAGACCAAACACTATAAAACTCTTAGAGGAAAACATAGGAAGAACACTCTTTGACATAAATCACAGCAAGATCTTTTTTGACCCACCTCCTAGAGTAATGGAAATAAAACCAAAAATAAACAAATGGCACCTAATGAAACTTAAAAGCTTTTGCACAGCAAAGGAAACCATAAACAAGACAAAAAGACAACCCTCAGAATGGGAGAAAATATTTGCAAATGAATCATTGGACAAAGGATTAATCTCCAAAATATATAAACAGGTCATGCAGCTCAATATTAAAAAAACAAACAGCCCAATCAAAACATGGGCAGAAGACCTAAATAGACATTTCTCCAAAGAAGATATACAGATGGCCAAGAAGCACATGAAAATCTGCTCAACATCACTAATTATTAGAGAAATGCAAATCAAAACTACAATGAGGTATCACCTCACACCAGTTAGAATGGGCATCATTAGAAAATCTACAAATAACAAATGCTGGAGAGGGTGTGGAGAATAGAGAACCCTCTTGCACTGTTGGTGGGAATGTAAATTGATACAGCCACTATGGAGAACAGTATGGAGGTTCCTTAAAGAACTAAAAATAGAACTATGATATGATCCAGCAATTCCACTACTGGACATATACCCAGAGAAAACCATAATTCAAAAAGCCCAATGCGGGCTTCCCTGGTGGCGCAGTGGTTGAGAGTCCGCCTGCCGATGCAGGGGACACGGGTTCGTGCCCTGGTCCGGGAGGATCCCACATGCCGCGGAGCAGCTGGGCCCGTGAGCCATGGCTGCTGAGCCTGCGCGTCCGGAGCCTGTGCTCCGCAACGGGAGAGGCCACAACAGTGAGAGGCCCGCGTACCGCAAAAAAAAAAAAAAAAAAAAAAAAGCCCCATGCACCCCAAAGTTCATTGCAGCACTATTTACAATAGCCAGGTCATGGAAGCAATCTAAATGCCAACTGACAGATGAACGGATAAAGAAGATGTGGCACATATATACAATGGAAGATTACTCAGCCATAAAAAGGAACGAAATTGGGTCACTTGTAGAGAAGTGGATGGATGTAGAGACTGTTGTGCAGAGTGAAGTAAGTCAGAAAGAGAAAAACAAATATCGTATATTAACACATATATGTGGAACCTAAAAAATGGTACAGATGAACCGGTTTGCAGAGCAGAAATTGAAACACAGAAGTAGAGAGAAAATGTATGGACACCAAGGGGAGAAAGTGGCGGGGGGGAGGTGGTGTGATGAACTGTGTGACTGGGATTGACGTGTCTACACTGATGTGTGTAAAATGGATGACTAATAAGAAAAAAATAATTAAATAAAAAATAAACATTAAAAAAATAAGTAAATAGACCGAGAAAGCAGACTTGATCTGTAGGTATGAGGAACATGCGTATTTCTCCCTGAATGTCTGTAATCATTTCCCCTGGAGAGTGCTATGGACACTTGCTTACAGCACCCCTATAGGTTATGTAGCAGGTAGAATGGTTGGGCCAGCATAGAGAGGGTAAGTGTTTTCCCCCAAACAACCCCATGAGTTAGCCATAGAGCTAAGATGAGCCTTCTCAGTCCCGTGATTTCAAAGACTTTGATCATTTAATTGAGTCATGCTGCAGCTCCTAGGGGGCCTGGAGCTCTCCAGATGACTAGGCCAAAGCACATTGCCAACTTCATGAGTGATGCTACTAAAATGCAGAGACTATGTGTGCAGAGTCCCTACCCTCACGGTCCCTGTGCAATTATTGTACGTTTTTATTGCTGAGAGATGGAAAGGGAAGATTTGACACACACACAAAAATCAAGTTGGGAAGAGCACTGCCTAGGTACTTAAAATATATATATATTCCCAGTGTTTAGTATCTAAATGCCTTACTGCATTTGTTTGTCTCTTGAGAAAACATTTGAGTATAAAAGCTACATAAATGATATTCTGGAGATCCCTATATAAAACCATGAATTACAGTTGCCATCTCTTAGAAAACACAGAAGCAGAGCTACCTCTATTAGGTGGAATGCTCCCCACTTAACTAGAAGGATAGCACACCTCACTTATGATTCCCAAAAGGTATGGAGCAAATGCATCCTACAGACAAAATCATGAAATCTGATGACCAAACTCTGTCATAAAATAAAGACAGTATTAACCATATTTGGTTATATGCAAAATAAAGTTTGAGCAAAAGGGTGAAGTTATTCTGTGGGCTGGTAGAAGATAAATGTTTGTTGACTATTTAGAAGGGAAGCCAGTGGAAAATGGTTACCCACTTTTTAGTACATCAGGAAATTTTGGTAGAAAAATCACTGCTAATGCATTGATAATCTCCCACAGTTGCGGCCACTGGGTATGCTGTAGTCACTGCTGGGAGACTGACCAGACTAATGAAATGAAGTCAAATGTAAGAGCCTCACTCTGTTATCAGGATCCATCTCTACTGTATAATCCAACACAGTATCCCACTTAAGTATACTTTTTTTCATTATAAACACAAAAGGATGTTACTTTTTTCCCCCATTTTTACACTCTTGGAATGTTACTACTGTCAGGCTCATGAAAAACTTTTGTAGTTATTTGAAATCATAGGACTATGTAAACAAACAAAAAAATTGTCTTTTTGGAGTGTTAAAAATAGGTAGCTACTCAGCCATATAAAGATAAATTATTTCAAGTGATTTTAAAATACAGTAATTTGACTGATTATCCCTAGCTAGATATATACTAATGGTGAAAAGAAACCCCAAAGAAATTGTTAACTATTGAGTACTTATTTTGTTACTAATAACATTAGCATTGTTTTTCTGAAACTGATAACACATAAGATGAACAAATAAGTAGTTATATTAATGTTATTAGGACCAAGATTTTCATCATAAGTGATCAGAGTTACAGACATAAAATCAAGAAGTAAAAACTCCCTAACTTCTATATCAATGGCTATATCATTATGCTCATGGGGTACATTTTTTTTCTTTAAAAATACTTATTTTGTAGCTCTATCTATTGAAAGAGCCAAAGAAAAGCACCCAGGAGCAATGAGCTGGTTGTGATCTCTAAGTTTTCCTGTTACAAGGCTCTTTGGAGAAATGGCTGCTTCAGATCTGGTCCACGAAATAGACAAGATGAGCCTGGAACAACTTATCTCGCCAGAAAGTAAGAGAATCTACGACCACAGAGGTTGTGTCTACAGGGCTTAAGATCCGTCCCCACCCACTAAAGATGGGACAGTTTGCTTTTCAGAATGAGTAATAATTTTATAGAATGTAAGGGTATCAAATATCTTATCATTCATGAGTTCAAAATGATACTGAAAAGAAAAACCACCATTGGTTGCTGCTGAGAGATGCTAGGAAACCAACAGTCTTTTAAAAATTGGAAAAAGAGTCTAACATGTATCTTGCTTTTCCTGTATGGTCCTGATCTTTCAAGACAAGGCTGGGCCAGGAGAAGATCAGGATTGGGGCAGAGTTTAGTAAGGTCTTTGGGTAGTCTCCAGGAACCAAAGAAATATTTTCTCTTTCTCTAGGAGGACTCTTATCAAGGCAGCTATTGTGAAAAGTAGAAAATGATCTGTGATACCATCCAATAAGCCTCAAAAAATTACTGGAACTCATAATCATATCAAGGTGGTGGGTGTCATACCCTCTCCAGAGCTGTTAGTGTTTTCTTCAGCATGTGCTGAGGTGGCCCAGAAATTCCACTGTGACACTGTCACACTCTCGGGTAAATATTTTTTTAGGTTTGGGTTTGGTGGTAAAGCTGCAAACATGATCAGAGTCTCATAAAATTTCAGGATGAGAAAAGTGGTCCAAGTAAACATCTGTTTTTAATCTTTTTAGTATTGCAGAACTCTTTGAATACATAATGGACACGGTGGAAAATGAAAACCACATACAGAACAATTCACATACGATTTTCAGGAGTTTGAAGAATCCCTGTTATTCATGGATCTATTTGGGGGTATCAGTGGATTCCTGACCAGGACTTTTGGGTCCAGGAAGTAATATAAGATGGGCTTTAACGAAAGAGGCCGTCTAAGGGTAAACAGCATCTTTCATGCATCACCTTCCAGGATATCCTGAAAATGGTCATGCATCACCTTCCAGGATATCCTGAAAATGGATGGGATCCCAGGAAGGGTTGCTCATATGGAGCTGTTCCAGGAGCTCAAAGATCATTAGGAGAGAGTAATCAACATGTATCCACCCAGGTGGAGACAATAGGGAAAGAAGCAAATTCACCTTCTTTTTCCCGTACTAAAAACCTCAAGGTCCCCAGGGGCAAAGAAGGAAGAGGGTGAAGAGCCGGCGAGCTGCCAGGTACTGATATGCTTACACAGTTGCTGAGCATCAGCTGGATATAAGGAGGATACCCACTCGGCAGAGATCCAAGCTCTGGTTTTGTGTAAATTCTCTTGTTTCCGATAGGACCTCTCTCCATCTGAGAATTTGTCCTGAGTGATGTACTTGCCAAGACCCCCTGGCACACAGGCTGCAGGGACCTAGGAAATGCTGCTGGCAAAGTCCAAAGTGAAGCTGAAAAGGATTATGGTGGTTTTCTGCCCATGGTCATGTGCTGGGCTTGGCAATCAGAAGGACAGTCTTGAGCATATAGGGATGAACCAAGATACAAAATACAAGTCCAAGTGAAGGAGGATGCAATTAAGAAGAAAGGAGGCTTTTATTGAGGCGCTGCAGGAGGGAGCTCAAAGCCTACTTTTACAGAAGAGGAACAGAATTGTATTTCCTTCCCACCAAGTGAAGCCAGGAAACTGGCAGCCTTATGCCAAAGAGAGGAAAGTGAACTCTTTCTAAGGATTAGCTCTGAAAGCCTTTCACAGACAGTCCAATGAAATAAGAATGGCCTAATAAGAATGGTTAAACCATTTCAGACTTTCTGATTGACATTATAGGTAAACCTGCTCGCTACCTTCTCTGTGCATTTCCCAAGGAAGGAGGATTCTAGAAAGGTTCAAGCTATTTACAAATAGTGTGCACATTCTTTGTTGTTCCTCAGTCCTTTAAGGACCCTGCAGGTCTATAGCACACATCACCTGGATTTTCACAAAGCAGCGTGGATCATGCAAGTATAAAATGCAAGACAGGATAACTTTCACTTTAAGACAGCTAGTTAATTTTTAAATATAGTTCACACTGCCTTTGATAACTGAGAGAATGGAAACTCAGGCCCAGGTGGAAATGTGATTCTGAGTTTAACTTCCCTGGGCAATGAGAAGTCGGATTGTGTATGGCATCTATGGCACAGATGCATCACGATCATACAGTTTGGCCTCTACGAGTAAAACTAATGCAGGAAGACCTTTGTTCACTCTGATTTATTAGTGAAATGAATCTGGAGCATCTTTCTTATGCCCAGTCCTTCAGGTTAAGTGCACACTGAAAATAGCCCTTCCTCCTCTTGGCCAGGGAAGTTAGGAAGACATTATGTGAGGAATCCATTCACGGCTTTGGAGACAGGATAGGTAGCAGGATAGAATAGGGTTGAAAGTGTAGGGTTCAACAGGCAGTGCTGGGGTTGTTGAAACCAACAGAAAAAAACCAAGCATCATTTTCTTTTACTGTTCTGTTGGGACCCCTTCCTGAGAAAATGAGCCAGGTCTGTGATTCTGGAACTGGGTTGTTCCTGTGAAATGTGTTCACCCGGGACCTGGAGAAGCAGGTGAGAAGCAGAGGGTGCTGCCAACACACATGCTTTGTCATTTTGAGCTGCCCAGGGAGCAGTTACAAACACACACCTGCAAATTACAAGGCAAGAGCTTCCCCAAGTGATGTGCGGTGAGACGCGCAGGACCTGAGTTCTCAAGCGTCCCCTTCCTAGGAATGATCCCAGGTAGAACACTGTCTCCCTTGGAGGATGGTGTCCCCAGGCTAGGAAGTTGGCCCACAGAGTGTGTATGATTCCCCTTAAGGACCGGAGACGTTTAGAGGCAAGAACAATGAGCATGTGAGTGTGAGAATAAAGACAGCCAGGTTATCTGCTAACCTGGATCCCATGCTTCATACAAGTCTGGGAGCTAGTGACAGTTCAGGCCTTCCTTTCAGCAGCTGAGGAAGGAAGGCATAATGATAAGAGAGCTTATGACCATTTTGTGGAACCACTGGTCTCAGTGAGGGAGAAACAGCAGAGAATTTTTTCTGTGTCCCCAGCAATACAAGTTGTCTTTAGTTCTTCCTCAAGATTTGTATAAAGCTCATGCACACATTCAATGGAGCAACGTTGAGTGTCTACGAGGCATCGTGCCAGGTGCAGGGGCAGTTGGTGGCCCAGTGAGACCACCTGAGTGGTCACGAGGAGGCCTGTGGACATAGCTAACCTGCTTCCTCTCCCACCAGCCTTGGCTCTTTATAGCCCTGCTATTTTGACATTGGAGAAAACTAATGCTCAAGGTTGGAGGAAGGTAGAGACCAAGGTCATCCACTGTCCCTTGGGATAGTTCCATGGAAAGCCATCTTGAGCCATTACAATGGGAAACCTCAACTCAGGAGGGCAAAGCACACTTGTCACAAACATTGTTTTTAAAAACATCTTTATTGGAGTATAATTGCTATACAATGGTGTGTTAGTTTCTGCTTTAAAACAAAGTGAATCAGCTATACATATACATATAACACCATATCTCCTGCCTCTTGTGTCTCCCTCCCATCATCCCTATCCCACCCCTCTAGGTGGTCACAAAGAACCAAGCTGATCTCTCTGTGTCACAAACATTTTGATAATTGGCTTCAAAGGACCAATGACCTTAGGGAAACCCACACAATGGGAACCTTGCAGACTCGGGTGAACTTGATTCCCTAGCTGCCTTTCCACTTTGCTGCCTAGATGCTCATTTAATCAGGTTCCCCACCCCCCTCACTCCAAGGGGCTGTCTTCATGTTCCCAACACTGTTGTGGATGCCCTGCAACCATCTCACAAGACCTGGCTTCCCTGACCCGTTGTCAGAGTCGGTCAGCTGTAAGCAGGGCTGGCTGAGCGGAAGAAGGGAGAGTGAAAAAAGTTGTGGAATTGCTGATTTCTTCAGAAGTCATCCAAGGTTCTCTCTGGTTTCTTAAGAGGATTTCACTGAATACACACATTTATTTTAAGTATTTTTAAAGTTTCTTCTTGCAGATCAGTACATCATCTTAAGATCTCATTTTTGCCCAGTGACATAAGGTAGAAAATGGAAAAATGACCATAAAATGAGAGAAAACGGAGGATGCCAGAATTCTCCACCTTCACCTTGCTAGTATTTGCCCAGTTCATATTATATTTTGACATCATTACAGGGTCTATAATTTCAAGAAATGTATGACACGTGGTCTTTCATCACTAATTATTATTTTTATTTACTTTGTTAAATATTTTTTAAAGACAATGTAATAATATGAGGTAAATAGATAATCAACAAGGACCTACTGTATAGCACAGGGGACTCTACTCAATATTCTGTAATAACCTATATGGGAAAAGAATCTGAAAAAGAATGGATATATGGACTCCCTCTTGCGAGAGCACTGGAATCACAACTAACTGCTGAACAATCATCAACAGGAAGACACTGGAACTCACCAAGAAAGATACCCCACATCCAAAGACAAAGGAGAGGCCAAAATGAGATGGTAGGAGGGGTGCAATCACAATAATATCAAATCCCATAACTGCTGGGTGGGTGACTCACAAACTGGAGAACACTTATACCACAGAGGTCCACCCACTGGAGTGAAGTTTCTGAGCCACATGTAAGGCTTCCCAACCTGGGGGTCTGGCAATGGGAGGAGGAATTCCTAGAGAATAAGACTTTGAAGGCTAGCGGGATGTGATTGCAGGACTTTGAAAGGACTGGGGTAAACAGAGACTCCACTCTTGGAGAGCACACAAAAAGTAGTGTGCGCATCGGGACCCAGGGAAAGGAGCAGTGACCTCATAGGAGACTGAACCAGACCTACCTGCTAGTGTTGAAGGGTCTCCTGCACAGGCGGGGGTGGCTGTGATCACCGTGAGGACAAGGAAATTGGCAACAGAAGTTCTGAGAAGTGCTCCTTGGAATGAGCCCTCCCAGAGTCCACCATTAGCCCCACCAAAGAGCCGGGTAAGCTCCAGTTTTGGGTCGCCTCAGGCCAAACAACCAACAGGGAGGGAACCCAGCCCCACCCATCAGCAGACAAGCAGATTAAAGTTTTAATGAGCTCTGTCCACCAGAGCAACACCCACATCTACCCACCACCAGTCCCTCCCATCAGGAAACTTCCACAAGCCTCTTAGATAGCCTCATCCACCAGAGGGCAGACAGCAGAAGCAAGAAGAACTACAGTCCTGCAGCCTGTGGAACAAAAACCACATTCACAGAAAGATAGACAAGATGTAAAGGCAGAGGGCTATGTACCAGATGAAGGAACAAGATAAAACCCCAGAAAAACAACTAAAAGAAGTGGAGATAGGCAACCTTCCAGAAAAAGAATTCAAAATAAAGATAGTGAAGATGATCCAGGACCTCGGAAAAAGAATGGAGGCAAAGATCAAGAAGATGCAAGAAATGTTTAACAAAGACCTAGAAGAATGAAAGAACAAACACCTAGAAGAATTAAAGAACAAACAAACAGAGATGAACAATACAATACCTGAAATGAAAAATACACTAGAAGGAATCAATAGCAGAATAACTGAGGCAGAAGAATGGATAATTGACCTGGAAGACAGAATGGTGGAATTCACTGCCATGGAACAGAATAAAGAAAAAAGAATGAAAAGAAATGAAGACAGCCTAAGAGACCTCTGGGACAACATTAACTGCAATAACATTCGCATTATAGGGGTCCCAGAAGGCGAGGAGAGAGAGAAAGGACCCGAGAAAATATTTGAAGCGATTATAGTAGAAAACTTCCCTAACATGGGAAAGGAAATAGACACACAAGCACTGACAGTCCCATGCAGGATAAACCCAAGGAGAAACATGCCGTGACACATAGTAATCAAAATGACAAAAATTAAAGCCAAAGAAAAATTACTGAAAGCAACAAGGGAAAAATAACAGATAAGATACAAGGGAACTCCCATAATGTTAACAGCTGATTTCTCAGCAGAAACTCTACAAGCCAGAAGGGAGTGGCATGATATACTTAAAGTGATGAAAGGGAAGAACCTACAACCAAGATTACTCTACCCAGCAAGGATCTCATTCAGATTTGATGGAGAAATCAAAAGCTTTACAGACAAGCAAAAACTAAGAGAAATCAGCACCACCAAATCAGCTCTACAACAAATGCTAAAGGAACTTCTCTAAGTGGGAAACACAAGAAAGAAAAGGACCTACAAACACAAACCCAAAACAATTAAGAAAACGGTAATAGGAACATATATATCGATAATTACCTTAAATGTGAATGGATTAAATGCTCCAACAAAAAGACACAGGCTTGCTGAATGGATACAAAAACAAGACCCATCTATATGCTGTGTACAAGAGACCCACTTCAGACCTAGGGACACATATAGACTGAAAGTGAGGAGATGGAAAAAGATATTCCATGCAAATGGAAATCTAAAGAAAGCTGGAATAGCAATACTCATATCAGATAAAATAGACTTTAAAATAAAGGATGTTACAAGATACAAGGAAGGACACTACATAATGATCAAGGGATCAATCCAAGAAGAAGATGTAACAATACAAATATATATGCAGCCAACATAGGAGCACCACAATACGTAAGGCCACTGCTAACAGCTCTAAAAGAGGAAATCGACAGTAATGCAATAATACTAGGGAACTTTAACACCTCACATGCACCAATGGACAGATCATCCAAACAGAAAATTAATAAGGAAACACAAGCTTTAAGTGACACAATAGACCAGATAGATTTAATTGATATTTATAGGACATTCCATCCAAAACCAGCAGATGACACTTTCTTCTCAAGTGCACATGGAACATTCTCCAAGGTAGAACACATCTTGGGTCACAAATCAAGCCTCAATAAATTTTAGAAAATTGAAATCATATCAAGCATCTTTTCTGACCACAACGCAATGAGATTAGAAAAAAATTACAGGGGAAAAAACGTAAAAAACACAAACATATGGAAGCTAAACAGTATGTTTCTAAATAACCAAGAGATTGCTGAGGAAATCAAAAACTACCTACAGAGAAGTGACAATGAAAACACGATGATCCAAAACCTATGGGATGCAGCAAAAGCAGTTCTAAGAGGGAAGTTTATAGCTATACAAGCCTACCTCAAGAAACAAGAAAAATCTCACATAAACAACCTAACATATCACCTAAAGGAACTAGAGAAAGAACAAACAAAACCCAAAGTTAGTAGAAAGAAAGATATCATAAAGATCAGAGCAGAAATAAATGAAATTGAAACAAAGAAAACAATAGCAAAGATCAATAAAACTAAAAGCTGGTTCTTTGAGAAGATAAACAAAATTGATAAACCATTAACAAGACTCATCAAGAAAAAGAGGGAGAGGACTCAAATCAATAAAATTAGAAATGAAAAAGAAGTTACCACAGACATGACAGAAATACAAAGCATCCTAAGAGACTACTACAAGCAACTCTGTGCCAATAAAATGGACAACCTGGAAGAAATGGACAAATTCTTGGAAAGGTGTAACCTTCCAAGACTGAACCAGGAAGAAATAGAAAATATGAACAGACCAATCACAAGTAATGAAACTGAAACTGTGATTAAAAATCTTCCAAGAAACAAAAGTCCAGGACCAGATGGCTTCACAGGTGAATTCAGTCAAACATTTAGAGAAGAGCCAACACCCATCCTTCTCAAACTCTTCCAAAAAATTGCAGAGCAGGGAATACTCCCAAACTCATTCTATGAGGCCACCATCACCCTGATACCAAAACCAGAGAAAGATACTACAAAAAAAGAAAGTTACAGACCAATATCACTAATGAATATACATGCAAAAATCCTCAACAAAATACTAGCAAACAGAATCCCACAACACATTAAAAGGATCATACACCATGATCTTGTGGGATTTATTCCAGGGAGGCAATAATTCCTCAATATAGGCAAATCAATCAATGTGATATACCATATTAACAAATTGAAGAATAAAAACTATATGATCATCTCAATAGATGCAGAAAAAGCTTTTGACAAAATTCAATACCCATTTATGATAAAAATGCTCCAGAAAGTGGGCATAGAGGGAAGCTACCTTAACATAATAAAGGGCATATACGACAAACCCACAGCAAACATCATTCTCAGTGGTGAAAAACTGAAAGCATTTCCTCTAAGATCAGGAATAAGTCAAAGATGTCCACTCTCGCCACTATTATTCAACATAGTTTTGGAAGTCCTAGCCACGGCAATCAGAGAAGAAAAAGAAATAAAAGGAATACAAATTGGAAAAGAAGAAGTACAACTGTCACTGTTTGCAGATGACATGATACCATGCATAGAGAATCCTAAAGATGCCACCAGAAAACTACTAGTGCTAATCAATGACTTTGGTAAAGTTACAGGATACAAAACTGATGTACAGAAATCTCTTATATTCCTATACACTATTGATGAAAAATCTGAAAGAGAAATTAAGGCAACACTCCCATTTACCATTGCAACAAAAAGAATAAAATACCTAGGAATAACCCTACCTAGGGAGAGAAAAGACTTGCATGCAGAAAACTATAAGACACTGATGAAAGAAATTAAAGATGATACAGACTGATGGAGAGATATACCATGTTCTTGGATTGGAAGAATCAATATTGTGAAAATGACTATAATACTGAAAGCAATCTACAGATTCAATGCAATCCCTATCAAATTACCAATGGCATTTTTTACAGAACTAGAACAAAAAATCTTAAAATTTTTATGGAGACACAAAAGACCCCGAATAGCCAAAGCAGTCTTGAGGGAAAAAAACGGAGCTAGAGGAATCAGACGCTCTGACTTCCGACTATACTACAAAGCTACAATAATGAAGACAATATGGTACTGGCAGAAAAACAGAAATATAGATCAATGGAACAGGATAGAAAGCCCAGAGATAAACCCATGCACCTATGGTCAACTAATCTATGAGAAAGGAGGCAAGGATTTACAAAGGAGAAAAGATAGTCTCTTCAATAAGTGGTGCTGGGAAAACTGGACAGCTACAAGGAAAAGAATGAAATTAGAGCACTTCCTAACACCATACATAAAAATAAACTCAAAATGGATTAGAGACCTAAATGTAAGACTGGACAGTATAAAACTCTTAGAGAAAAACATAGGAAGAACACTCTTTGACATAAATCACAGTAAGATCATTTTTGATCCACCTCCTATTGTAATGGAAATAAAAAGAAAAATAAACAAATGGGACCTCATGAAACTTAAAAGCTTTTGCAAACCAAAGGCAACTACAGACAAGCCTAAAAGACAACCCTCAGAATGGGAGAAAATATTTGCAAACGAATCAATGGACAAAGGATTAATTTTTGAAAATATATAAACTGCTCATGCAGCTCAATATTAAAAAAACAAACAACCCAATCAAAACATGGGCAGAAGACCTAAATAGACATTTCTCCAAAGAAGATATACAGATGGCCAAGAAGCACATGAAAAGCTGCCCAACATCACTAATTATTAGAGAAATGCAAATCAAAACTACAGTGAGGTATCACCTCACACCAGTTAGAATGGGCATCATCAGAAAATCTACAATCAACAAATGCTGGAGAGGGTGTGGAGAAAAGGGAGCCCTCTTGCACTGTTGGTGGGAATGTAAATTGATACAGCCACTATGGAGAACAGTATGGAGTTTCCTTAAAAAACTAAAGAATAGGGCTTCCCTGGTGGAGCAGTGGTTGGGAGTCCGACTGCCGATGCAGGGGACACGGGTTCGTGCCCCGGTCTGGGAAGATCCCACGTGCCGTGGAGCAGCTGGGCCCGTGAACCATGGCCGCTGAGACTGCACATCCGGAGCCTGTGCTCCACAACAGGAGAGGCCACAACAGTGAGAGGCCCGTGTACCGCAAAAAAAAAAAAAAAAAACAACTGAAGAATAGAAGGACCATATGACCCAGCAATCTCACTACTGGGCATATACCCAAAGAAAACCATAATTCAAAAAGACACATATACCCCAATATTTGTTGCAGCACTATTTACAATAGCCAGGTCACAGAAGCAACCTAAATGCCCATCGACAGGTGAATGGATAAAGAAGATGTGGTACATATATACAATGGAATATTACTCAGCCATAAAAAGGAACAAAATTGGGTCATTTGTAGAGATGTGGATGGATCTAGAGACTGTTGTACACAGTGAAGTAAGTCAGAAAGAGAAAAACAAATATCATATATTAATGCATATATGTGGAACCTAGAAAAATGGTACAGATGAACTGGTTTGCAGGGCACATGTAGAGACAGAGAAGCAGAGAACATACGTATGGACACCAAGGGAGGAAAGTGGCGGGGAGGGGGAGGTGGTGGTGGGATGAATTGGGAGATTGGGATTGACATGTATACACAAATATGTATAAAATAGATAACTAATAAGAACCTGCTGTATAAATAAATAAATTAAATAAAATTCAAAAATTCAAAAAAAAGAAAAGAATGGATATATGTATAACTGAATCACTTTGCTATACACCTGAAACTCACACAACATTGTAAATCAACTAGACACCCATATAAAATAAAAATTAAATTAAAAAATAAATAAAAATCTTAAAAAAAGAAAAGAAGATGGGAAATAATCTAAAACCCTACTGGCCATGCTCTACAATTTCCAACCTTTGTCTGCCTCTCCACATATTTTATTTAGACACAACCATAGGCTATGCCTGACCTTGTAATCATTTATTGTTTACTTAATATTACAACAAATTATAAGTCCTATATTGCCTCATAGTCCTTTCTCTTTTTTAAAAAATATTTATCTATCTATCTATTTATTTGTTTATTTGGCTGTGCCAGTTCTTAGATGCGTCATGCAAACTCTTAGTTATGGCGTGCTGGATCTAGTCCCTGACCAGGGATCAAACCCGGGCCCCCTGCATTAGGATCGTGGAGTCTTAGCCACTGGACCACCTGGGAAGTCCCTCATAGTCATTTCTTAATTCTAATATCATTTACATTCACCTGTGTATACTCCCATATCATTCTGCTTTCATGGGACAATGCCATGCATATTAGGTGTTCTGGAAGCTTACTTTTCCTTTCTTTTTTCCCCTCCTCCTTTTCCTGTCCTTGTCAAACTGCTAACCCAGCAACTAGCCCCAAATTTAGCTTTCTTAGCAACGTCATGTGAGTTCTTCCCTGCTTTCCTCCAAGCTCATAAAATATAATCATACACACACATAGTCCTCTGGCTTTGTTTTACAAAAATGGAATATTACTTTGCATCTTCTTTTCCTGCTCAGTACAGCTCTAATTCATTGTTTGTGATGGTTTTCTAAAACTCCATGGAGTGGATGTCTCATAAATTATTGAACAATTTCTCTATTCATAGTTGTATACAATGTTTATGAATTTTTTAACTCTACAAATAACACCTTATATAAACATTTTATACATCTGACCTTATGATATGTTGATACTTTTTTTCTGTGGAAAATATTTCCATGGGAGGGATTGCAATTTATTTTATTTTTAATAGGTATTGCCACATTGCTTTCCCCAAAAGGCTATAAATATTCACATTTCCACCAGCAAATTAGAGAGCATGCTCTTTTCTTCATGTCTGCAGCAAAAGGCTTTTGCTTTTTTTTTAAGGCTCTTCCTTAAACCTGGCATTATGGATGTAAGTCATTTTGTCACTGTTAATATAATTTGCAATTTTCACGCTACTCATGAATTTGAATGTCCTTTCGTTATATATGTCAAATATTTGGAGTTGCTTTCCTGTGAATTGCTTGTTCATACCCTTTGCCCACTTTTCTATTGAGTTGTAGGTCTTTTTCTTGTCAATTTGTAAGAGCTCTTTGTATAGTATAATTTTATTTTGCCATCAGATTTCAAATATAATTTCTATTTACCTATATTGTATCTTCTCCTACATAGAAGTTTTAAAGTTTTATGTAAATATAGCTATTTTTCCTTAACAGCTTCTGAATTTCCTGCTTTGGTTAGGAAGGTACTCTCAATTTTGCATGTGATCTCTTAGATCTGTTTTCCCAGAGGAAATGGTTATGTTTACATTTCAGTCTTTGGTCCATCTGGAATTTAGATGTCCATGTGATTTGAGATGGGGGCACAATTTTACTTTCTTTCATACAGGTAGGCAGTTGTGATAGCACATTGACTAAATGAACCATTTTCCCACAGAATTAAAAAATCACTTTTGATTATTTTACATTCTTGTATACACCTGGGTGCTTTTCTAGCTTAACTAACTACACTGTTTCACTGATCTATGTTTCTTTCCCCAAACCATTGCCATATTTATTTGATTGGATGCTTTATATAGTTCTGTAGTTCCTTCCCTTCTTTAAAAAGCAAAGCAAAACAAACCAAAAAACCTTTCTACTTTTCTATTGGTATTTATTTTCCCCTTTAAACTTTTATATGATTTTATGTAATAACTTTAAAAAACACTGTTGGGATTTGCATTGCTTAGGATATAGTTTCAGGTGCTGTAATTAAGAGCCATAGTAACTGTGACTTGAACAAGACAGGAGTTTTGGTTTTGTTTATACTTTTCTTGTCAAAAATGCCAAATATAAGCAGTCTAGGGTGGTGTGTCAGATTTAAGTGTAAGAGACCAAGGTTTTTTCCATCTTCCATTTTACCATCTGCATAGTACAGGATTGTGTGCTACTCACCTACATTCCAGTAGAAAAGGGAAAATGGTCCAGGAGAGGTCAACCCCATCCCCACTTCCTTTTAAGAATGGAAGCTGCACGTACAAGCAGTTCCCCGTTATCCAGAGGGGATACGTTCCAAGACCTCCAGTGGATGCCTGAAACTGTGTGTAGTACCAAATCCTAAATATACTATGCTTGTTCCTATACATACATACCTATGATAAATTTAATTCATAAATTAGGCACTGTAAGAGATTAACAACAATAACTAATAATAAAATAGAATTATAACACTATACTATAATAACAGGTATGTGAATGTGGTCTCAAAGTATCTTACTGTACCAACTTAATGCCTTTTCCATTTAACTAAGCACTTATCATTCACCTTGGCCGTAACTTTTGTGGTTTGAGGTGTGACAGCAAAAGTAGCACAAATTTCTCGGGATTTCCTTGGCAGTCCAGTGGTTAAGACTTCGAGCTTCCACTGCAGGGGGGCTCGGGTTCGATCCCTGGTCGGGAAACTAAGATCCTGCATGCCACAGTGTGGCCAAAAGAAAAAAAAAGAAACTAGCACAAATGTCTTCTTCCTTTTTCACAATTTCACAGATCGAAGATTTGTTCTTACTGTAAATCTTAGCAACCTCAGCACATGATTTTTTTCATTCCTTATTAAGTCAAGAACTTGCCCCTTTTCACTTAAAGGAAGCACTTCATAGCTTCTCTTTGGCATATCCAAATTGCCAGCATCATTATGCTTGCGCTTTGGGACCACTATTAAGTAAAATAAGGGTCTCAAACACAAGCACTGCGATAAGGGTGACCGTTGATCGGATCACCCAGGTGGCTACTAAGAGACTAGTGGGCAAGGTACACGGGACAAAGGGATGGTTCACATCCAGGTGGGATAGCTTGAGATTTCATCACACTGCTCAGAATGGTGAGAAATTTAAAACTTATGACTTGTTTATTTCTGGAATTTTCCACTTATTTTCAGACCGTGGTTGACTGTGGGTAACTGAAACCACGGAAGGTGAAACTGCAGATAAGGGAGGACTACTGCTCAACTTCTATCTGCATCTCACTGGCCTAAACTTGATCACATGACTGCACCCCATTGCAAGGGAAGCAAAGGATACTGTGATACTGTGATCTGTAATAAGAAATATACATTTGGTCATTGTCCCCATCCCTGACACAAGGCTTCTAAAACCCTTGTAAATTCCCAGGTGATAAGAGTGCCAGGAGCATCTTCTGTTCTATTGAGGTGACCATGGGTGGGCTCCTGGTGGCTCCTGGCTGGGGGCTGGTCATCAGCAAGACCAAGCCATGATTAGAAGCTTGGAATTTTCAACCCCGCCCCCAATTCTCTAGAGAGAGAAGAGGGACTAGAAATGGAGTTAATAATTGCTCATGATTACGTGAGGAAGCCTCCACAAATCCCAACAGTATGGGCTTTGGGGAACTTGCAGGTGGGTGAATGCAGCCGTTTACCAGGAGGGTGTTGCACTCCAACTCCATGGGGACAGAAGCTCCTGTGCTCTGGATCCTCCCAGATCTCACCCTTAGGTATCTCTTTATCTGGCTGTCCTCTGTATCCTTCAGCATATCCTTTAGTAAGTTGGTAAATGTGTTTCTGAGTTCTGTGAGCTGCTCTAGCAGATAATCAAATCCAAGGGGGAGGAAGTCATGGGAACCTCTGATTTGTAGCAGGTTGCACAGAAGTTGTGGGTAACCTGGGGATCTACTACTTGCGGTGACTTCGGAAGTGGGGGGCAGTCACTCATGAGACTGAGTCCTTAACCTGTAGGATCTGACGCCATCTCCAGGTAAATAGTGTCAGAATTGACTTAAATTGTAGCACACCCAGCTGGTGTCACGAGAATTGCTTAGTGTGGTAAAACTTCCTACACATTTGGTGACCAGAAGTGTCAGAAGTGAAGTGTTCCATATGAAAGTAAAGGAGAAAGAGGAGGAGAACTGTGGGTTTTTCCAGAACACTGGCAAATACAGTGTTATTACAAATAGCCCCGGGTTCTTACTAAGAAAGGAAGGAGAATGGACCCTGGAGGATGAATCCTTCTCTACCACCAGATTCTAACTGGAATTGCATTAACCATGCAGTATAGTAGTAACATAAAATTGTAAAAATATACATTTTATGAAATTAAATTTTTCTAATTCAAAAAGTTTATGCCTTCTCATTTATTCAGCATTTGTTTTACCTTCTTCAATATGATTTTATCACTTCCTTTATTTAGACCTCTACCTTTCATTTTACATTTATTCCCAGCTTTCGCTAATTTTTTTGGAAATATTGTAAACAAAATAATCCTTTTTTTCCTATTTTCATTTGCAGGTCTTTATTGCTAATATAAAGAAAAACTGTTGAATTTTGTATTTTTAACATGCGTCCAATTTTCCAATTTTTCTTTTTCATTAAAGCTGCTTTTTAAAGAGAATATTTTGGGGTTTTCTAGGTGTAAAATTACATTGTCAGTGAGTATAGATGCTATTATTGCTTCTTTTCCAATGTTCTTGTGAATTATTTTATTGCCTTGTTACTGCATTTACTAGAACCTACAACATCATATTGGTTAATAACACAGATAGAAGGAATTCTATGATATTTATGATTTTAACTGAAATGATTTTGTTTCATCATTTGAAATATTTTCTGTTGGTTTTTGATAGGTCAATTTTTCAAATCATCATCAAGTGGTCACCATGTATTATTAATTTATTCATAGTTTTTATTAAGAATGACTATTAGGTTTCCTAAATGCCTTTTTAGGATTTATTGATATGAACACATTTTCCCTTAATTTATTGATGTTATGAATTATGTTGACAGATTTTGTAGTATTGAAGCATCCACGCGATGCATGTATATATAAATCCAAATTGGCCATAGTGTATTAATGTTTGGAAACATGAAAAATATTGAAGTATATTTGCTATATTTTTGTTTATAATTTTGTTTCTATAGTCATACATAATATTGCGTGAAATTATTAAAAGATTAGTTGGTGTATTTCAAAATAATTATCTTTACCAGAATCTGGTACTAAAATCATGCCAGCTTCATAACTTTAGTCATGGGGGCCTTTCCATCTTTTCTTGTGGTTTCGAGCTGAGAGTTTAAGGAAGAGTAAAACCATCTGGACATGATGTTATTAAAGGTTAGTAACAATAGCTCTTTAGTAACAATAGCTCTTTAAACACCTTTCCAAGCCTCTGTGTCAGTTACTCTGTGGCTGTTCTCTACTTTATCTTGGGTCAGTTTTGGTAATGTATTTGGTAATGTAGAAAGTATTTCCTCTAGATTTTCAAATTTGTTACCAAGAAGTTGTATGAGGTATTACACGGTTGTTGTTTTTTTTAATTTCTTCTCTGTCTGTGGTTGTGTTTTTCCTTATTCCTAAACAAGCATATCTTTTGCCCATTTTTATTTCAACATTTAAAAAATGTTATCATAATTAAATTCATAAGGGTTTGATATTTTCACAAAACTAGGCTTCGGATTTAGTTATTCTTTAATTATTTAGTTATTCCATTTTTTGTTTATTATTATTATTTTCCCACTTTTATCTTTACTAATAATGTCTTCATATTTTCTTTTGGTTGATTTTATTGTTGTTTTCCTAATTTTCTATAATACAAAGTTTCATTATTAGTAATCTTTCTTTCTTAAATAAAACATTTCAGTTTCTAACGTTTCCTCTGAGTACAACTTATGCTGCCTTTCAGTGTTGATTGCCTCACTGTTCCAGAATTTGTCTAAGGCTGTATTTCTTAATTTCTAGGTACTCATTTTATCATTTTGTATTATTTATTCTAACACTATTGAATAATAAGAAATATGGATTTTCAAATCTTTCTTTGTTCCATCAACTTAGAAAATAATTTTTACTCTCTATATGAGGGTTATGGGTTCATAAGTTTCTTTATGTTTTCAATTTCTGTCTGTTACTTATGACTGATTTTAAAAGGGTTGTGTTAAAATCTCTGATGAATATTACCTTTTTATGTAATTCCTCTTCTATTCCTAATAGGTCTTGCTTCATAGAGTTAGCTGCTATTTTTGTGTGTGTGCACAGAGGTTTATGAGTTACTATAAACTTTGTAATAGTTTGTCTGGGTTATCTGAGAAGCAGACGCCAAGATAGGTTTAAATATGGAAGAATTCTATTAGGGGAAAGCCTGTGAGAGAAAATGGAAGGGAGCTGGGAAAACCTGGAAGGGGCATCAGACCATGCAAGTCTGACCCTGAGTACAGGAGAGACTGAAGGAAGCTTCTAGACTGCCCTCAAGTCTAATGAATTATCAGCTCAGCAAGCCTGCCAGGAAATCCCTGAGCCAAAGTCGTCGGTCAGGGAGTCTTGTGTCTTCCAGTAATGGGCCTACTTTAGACCCCTTTCTCTCGGTCATGGTCATTGCCTGCGAGCAGCCTCAGGGAAAGCTGGCTTCCCCACAAATGTGAGCATGGTTTTGGAAGGCGGCAGCGGGGATTCGTGGTCAGTTATGCTCTCTGTAGTTGGAGGTCAGCTAGGTATATTCTAACAACGCTCGGTTTTAAGAAATACATTCAACTTTTATTAACTGAGTGTTTTATTATTTTCCAAATCTATTTGATCATGGAATCTTTCTGTTTTTTCCTACTGAGCCCATGAAGCACACTGTGGGAAATGTTCTTCTAGTTGCACATCCTTAGGCATTGTCCTTGGTCATGTCTAACATCTTACCAATGATATTTATGAAGACAGAGAAAGCATTTATATCCAAATTTGCAGCCGATATAGAACAAAATGGAAAACAAATTCAATAGATGCACAGAAGTTCCTCTTCCTATGTGCCAATCCAGTTCTAAAAGGCATTTTGCAAAGCCATTTGCTCATAAATTCATGGGGAGGGAGGCCATTTTAAGTTTTAAATCCCTGGATACATTCCCACTGAAATGAGCATGGGGCACGACTTTGAAGCATAATAATTAGGCATCCATTTTTCCTAGCTGATATTTGTTCTGTTGGCACTGGAAGTTTTGGAGGCAGTTAATCCCCATCCCAATCCCTGGGGATCTTTGAAAGTGCTTCTGTTAACTCCTTAGATGCCACACAACCTACATCTGCCATGTCTGTCATTTCTCACTTTGCTTTTGTGCAGATACAAGTGGCTGGAAACTCACTCAACCATTCACAGCTTGTGGCAGAAGTTTCCTTGGACAGCATCGTTACCTTGTTTTCCCTTTAAGTTTTCTAACTTTAGATGATATAGTCAAATAAACTAAAGCTAAAAAGCCACTTAGCCGACTAATATAGCATCTGATCTTTCGACCACATCAATCTCTTTTCTTCAACTTGCCTGTTACTGCCAGTGATTCACCTCATCCTTGAGAATAATTCCTACAGTCAAATGACTCTTCTCAGGTGCATGTGCTCCATTTGTCATTTCCTCCCCACTTTCCTTTTTTTTTTTTTTTTGCAGTACGCGGGCCTCTCATTGTCGCGGCCTCTCCCGTTGCAGAGCACAGGCTCCAGACGTGCAGGCTCAGCGGCCATGGCTGACGGGCCCAGCCGCTCCGCGGCATGTGGGATCCTCCCGGACCGGGGCATTAACCCACGTCCCCTGTATCGGCAGGCGGACTCCCAACCACTGCGCCACCAGGGAAGCCGGACTTTCCATTTTTGAAAGTCACTTCCTCTGTTTTCCTTGTAATTGTAAGCCTCTGTTATGAACCCTTTTGATATTTTCTCAGCGATGCTTTAAAAATATTATGGGTTTAATGATGTTCTTAAGACAGGTCAGTAAGAAACAGGCTATTGAACTTTGTGGTGTCTGAGTCTAAAATGAGTATGCAGACCACTAATGGCATTCATTGGTGGCAGTGGGACCTGAAACAATTTGCTCTGGATGAAAGCTTTGCTTACGTCTGTAGAAATTTACTGGTTAAAAACTTGTAAAGAGGGCTTCCCTGGTGGTGCTGTGGTTGAGAGTCCGCCTGCCGATACAGGGGATGCGGGTTAATGCCCCGGTCCGGGAGGATCCCACATGCCGCGGAGCGGCTGGGCCCGTCAGCCATGGCCGCTGAGCCTGCGCGTCTGGAGCCTGTGCTCTGCAACGGGAGAGGCCACGACAGTGAGAGGCCCGCGTACCGCAAAAAAAAAAAAAAAAACCCAAACCCCCCCCAAAAAAAACAAAAAAACAAAACTTGTAAAGAGAGGTGATTCTGTATTCATTCATATAGCTAAAGGGGATACATAGGTAATGTCATATATGGCTATCTGGTCCCTCTGGGAATCAGATCCTTTTCATACAAATAGAGGGAAAATGACAGCTCTGGATTTCAGATAACAAACCAGTTCACCCCTAAAGCCTCTTTTAAACAACCTTTAGTCTGCCAGTCCTGGCTCATTGGTAACCTGGGTCTTATTCCTAACTTACCTTTAGCCTTTATCTGAAAGGCACCAATTTGCTACTGATAATCTGACTTTGCCACTGATAACCTGACATTGCTACATACAATTCCTGATTTCGTTCTTGTGGACAAATAATAAATCCTAACCTCAACTGAGTTGGTGATATCTAGCCTTAGGTTCCAGATCCTCCTTTACTAAAAGGCAAATGTTTCATTAATAGATAATAAACTTAACCTGGGTTCCTGGTTCTTCCAAGACCTGTATTTAGTTGTCTGGTTGTTAGGTGCCTCCTCAAATAGCCAGTGGGACTCTCCCAGGTACTTCTTGCCACTTAAATAGTGGTTCAAACCTCTCAGAGAAGAAAGGAAATTAAAACCACTAGTCTTCTATATATGACTCAATAAAAGGCCAGGGGCTTAAAGAACTCTCAGCCCTGGCATCCCTTATTTTACCACTCCTGGGAACATTTGGCCCCATCTATTGGCCTAGGCCTACCTCAGTCTCTATGACAAATCTTTAGGCAGGAGAACATTAAGTGCCTCCATTCCCAAAACATTCACATACCCTGATGCTCAGCATTCACCCCGTGATACAATTCTTGACCTCGTGTGTCTGCTCTGATAACTGGGCTCCAGTCCTGTTGCCATGACTCCACCTATGCTTTGTACCACTTCTGTAAATAATCCTCTAAAAAGACAATGTAAAATAACGTCAGGAGTACTGATTGCATCATAAGACACAATTAATAGAGTGAAAAGGCAACCTATGGAATGGGAGAAAATATTTGCAAATCATATATCTGTTAAGGGGTTAATATCCAGAGTATATAACCTCACAACAACAAAAAGCAAACAATCAATTAGAAAGTGGACAAAGACTTGGATAAACACTTCTCCAAAGAAGACGGGGAATTCCCTGGTGGTCCAGTGGTTAGGACTCGGTGCTTTCACTTCTGGGCCCCAGGTTCGATCCCTGGCCTGGGAACTAAGATTCTGCAAGCAGTGTAGCATGGCCAAAAAAACAAAACAAGCAAAAAACAAAACCAAAAAGATATGAAAATGGCTGATAAGCACATGAAAAGATGCTTAATATTACTAATCATTAGGGAAATGCAAACCAAAACTAAGTGAGGTACTAACTCACACCCAGTGGGATGGCTACTATCAAAAAATAAGAAGTGTTGATGAGGATGTGGAGAAATTAGAACCCTTGTGCACTGTTGGTGGGAATGTAAAATGGTAACGCTGCTGTGGAAAAAATTATGGGGGCTCTTTGCAAAATCAAAAATAGAATCACCATATGATTCAGCAGTTCCACTTCTGGGTATGTACCCAAAACAATTGAAAGCAGGGACTCAAAGAGATATTTGTATACCCATGTTCATAGCAGCACTATTATTCACAATAGCCAAACAGTGGAAGCAACTCAAGTGTCCATCAACAGATGAATGGATAAACAACACGTGGTGTATACATATGATTGTATCAATAATATGTACATATGATTGAATATGTACACACCAAATGGGAAGCTTTAAAAGGCAAGGAAATTCTGACATGTGTTACAACATAGATGAACCTTGAAGACATTATGCTAAGTGAAATAAGTCAGTCACAAGAAGAAAAATATCGTCTGATTCCACTTGTATGAGATACCTAGAGTAGTCGAATTCATTAAGATGGGAAGTAGAATGGTGGTTGTGAGGGGCTGGGGGACAGAGGGAATGAAGAGTCATTTAATTGGTATAGAGTTTCAGTTTTGTAAGGTGAAAAGAGTTCTGGGGGTAGGTTGCACAACAATGTGAATGTACTTAACGCAACTGAACTATACACTTAAAAACAGTTAAAATGATAAATTTTATGTCATGTATATTTTGCCACAACTTAAAAAAGGTACCCAATTGAATCAAAAGACCTAAATAGATGTCATGGCTCTGGTCTTATTGTGCATATCACTAACCTCTTCAGAACTTAGTTGCCTCACTGTTGAATGGGAAACCTAATTTATTCCTACTTATATCCCAGGAACATAGAGACTTAAATGAGATAGTCCATGGAAAATTATGTTGTGAAGAATTTAGGATTATTTTAGCGTAAGATATCAGTTAGTAAAGTGTAAAGAGTTGGGGATGTTTAGGATGTCTCTAAGAAGCCAATGGAATTTGAAAGAAATTTATAGAATTAAAAGAATCCAAGGGACAGGAAGTATGGCAAGGACATGTAACTCAAGTCAGTACATTTCACCGAGGACTTTCCCTACATCAGGCACATCCTAGACACATGACACGAGAACAGCCCCTGTCTTTGCTGAGCATATTGAAATTGAAGATAAAAACCCAAATATTCATAGAACACCATACTGAGGAAGAAACACAGAGGGCCGTGAGAGATTGTGGGCTTCCTGAACAAGGCAGAATTCTCAGGGGAAACATCTAAACTGAGGTCTGAATGTTGAGTAAAGTTAAACCAGGCCAAGAGGAAGGAAAACACATTCTAGGAAGAAGAAACAACTTGTGAAAATGTGTGAAGATAAGAGAACACCTGATGTGTTTGAGGAGCTAGAAGAAATTCCTCAAGCAGTTTGGGAGGGAAAAGCTACGAGTCAGCAGGAATCAGAACACCCATGGACTTGCAAGCCACATTAAGTAATTAGCATTCAATCCAAAGGGCAGTAAAATGTCACCAAAGAGTTTTAAGTAGGTAGTGACATCAGCAGATTTTCATTATATGAAGATCACAGGTTATAGGGTAGAAGAGTGTACTAAGGTGGGCATGGAGGAGAAGACCAGACATAGAAAGAGCATACAATAATCCAGACACGTATGATAGAAAACAACACAGACATTCAAGGTACATTTAGGAAGAAGAATCGACAGGACATGATGTTATATTGGAAGTAGGGGAAGAAGGAAAGAAGAGAGTCCAGGCTGGGCAACTGTGAAGTTGGTGGTACCATGTAGAAGTAGAGATGATATCAGAAGATGAAAAAAGAGGGTATGTGATATGGGAACTACAGAGTGGGAATCAAAACATACATAACCATTCATGATCAATAATACAAAATATGTATTAAAGGGAATGAAGAACAAATAATGGAAATATTGGAAAAAGAAAAGGACATGGTTTCATAAGAAGTTCAGTGCAATTCATTGTTTATATTTTTAGTTGGGAGAAAATGCCATATAGCAAATGTAAAATAGGAAATGAAGGGGAAAAAAAAAAAGGTGTAGTTGGGACTTCCCTGGGAGTCCAGTGATTGGGACTTCGCCTTCCAATGTGAGGGGGGGAGTGGGGGAGGAAGTTGGGGAGTGGGTTTGATCCCTGGTCAGGGAGCTGGGATCCCACATGCCTCGAGGCCAAAAGACCAAAGCACAAACAATGGAAGCAGTGGTGTAGCAAATTCCGTAAAGACTTTAAAAATGGCCCCCATCAAAACAAATCTTTAAAAAACAAACAAAAAAGGTATAGTAAATGAAAAAATGCTAAATAAGGTGGCAGGAATATGTTCTAATATAATTAAAATGTTTAGAGTGAATGTAAATGGATTTAAAACACCCATTAAAATTGACCCTGGATTTAAAAAAAAAAGGAAAAACCCAATATGTTGCTAGCAATTGACAAACTTGAAATAAAAGCAAACAAATATTTGAAACAAAGTTTTATTTTTTTCTATAGCTTCTTACTTCTATAAGCACTTACTATGTGCCAGGCACTGTGCTCCGCACGTTATAAGAATTAACTAATTTAGTCCTCATAATGATATTATTAGGTAGTCACTATTAATATCCTCACCTAATAGATGAGGACATTAAAGCATAGAGGTTAAATCATCGATCCAAGATGAAAGAAGTAGCAAGTGTCACAGCTGGGATTCAAACCCAGTGGTAGAACAAGATCAAGAAAGCTATGCAAATATGGATTGAAAGAAAACAGATGTTCAAATTTTAACATCTGACAAAACAGAATTCAAGACAAATAATATCATACTAACTAAAAAGGGACATCACATACTTGTGAAAAGAAAAACAATTGTATTTGGTCGCTTTTAACAAACCCATTTCAAACTAATAGATCAAACAAAGAAAAATAAACAAATGTGTAAAGATATGTTTAAATACCACTTTCTCAGAAAGGTCTTCCTGACCCACCCTTTATGAAGTAACTATTGCCACGTAGACCCTAAATTCTCTATCACCCTTATTCTGCTTTATTTTTCTCCAAAGCTTTTATCACTACTATGTGTGTGCGTGTAACATATAATATGTTGTTATTGTTTATGTATTTATTATTAGCCCCACTAGAATATAATCTCCATGAAAGGCAGGGATTTTGTTTTGTTTAGCACCGTATCTCTGATGCTTAGAAGAGTGTCCAGCAAATAATAGGTGTTGAATAAATATTCACTGAAATAATTAACAAATAAATGAATCCAAATAACACAATTAATAAGATTGAAGTACTGTGTATATAGCTTACTATGTGTACATATCCATACCCAACGGATATAGAATAGAGAGTGAAAGTGGAATAGTCACAAAAACCAAGAATGCGTTGTCATAATGAAAGTTTCAAAGAAATAGATGATGTTTTCTAAAAGAAAAAATCATAAATCAATACAAAAGAATATCTAAAATCTATGTAAAGTACTAAAAATTACACTAAATAATTACAAAATCTAAATAATTAAAAAACTGAATAAAATAAAAAATAAATTAGTAACCAACTAAGAAGTAATAATTAAACTACACTAACAAACTAAATGAACATTCTAACTACATGAAATGGAATTAAATAAATAAAGCTAAATGACTTACCTAATAAGTTAATTAAATACCTAAATTATACAAACTAAATAAAATACTACCAAAATCTCCTGAGATAAAGAGAAATCATTTAAAAAATGCCATAATACTTAGAACTGAATGACTGTAAGGCACTTACTTGTTAAAACTAAGAGGACAGGCTTCCCTGGTGGCGTGGTGGTTGAGAGTCCGCCTGCCGATGCGGGGGACGTGGGTTCGTGCCCCGGTCCGGGAGGATCCCACATGCCGCGGAGTGGCTGGGCCCGTGAGCCGTGGCCGCTGGGCCTGCGTGTCCGGAGCCTGTGCTCCGCGGCTGGAGAGGCCACAACAGTGGGAGGCCCGTGTGCCGCAAAAAAAAAAAAAAACTAAGAGGACATAATAAAAGCATACCTAGAGAGAACTTGAGGAGAATTTTATAGTTTTAATACATTTATCGAAATAAAATAATAAAAGCAAATGAAGCCAACCTTCAACTCAGGAATTTCATAAAAGAATACCAGTACAAACACAAAGAATGAAAAGGAAAATAATATTAAAGATAAGAACAGAACAGAATTCAATTCTGCTCCTGCTTAGAGAGAGGCTTAATACTATTTGAAGGTAGACTACAATAAATTAAAGATGTATATTGCAAAACCTAGAGTAACTTAAGAAAAGTAAAACAAAAGGCATACTTAATGAGCCAACAGTGGAGTAATCATAATGGAATCACAACATATAATTTATTAATCCACAAGAAGGCCAGAAAGAATTTAAAATATCAAAAAAAACTGTAGGTGCTTTCTCATCTGATAGTAAAACCTAGCTGTCAACAGACCCGCCCCACACATACAGAGCTTGCTTTTAGCCTTTTAATTCCTTCTTCTTAACCATAAAAAGGTGGCCAGGTTAACTGGGCGTTTGAGAGAAGTCTTTACTGTGAAAGACAAAAATAAGCAGAACAATAGGAAACAAAGAAACTCAAAGAGAAGAAGCCTTTTAAATGTACAAATTTTTAACCCTCAGAGAACACAGAAAAGATACCATAATCATAAAACAAGAAAGGATGTTCTGTTCTAAGAGCAAGATTGGCTTTTGAAAAATAAAATTATGTTAATGGTGTTTTTAAAAAAATTAATAGAAAGATTAGAGGGAAAAGCAAAGAATTCTCTCATAAAGTAGAACTAAAAGACAAAAACATGAAAAAAGGAAGAGAAAAAAGATAAGTAAAGCAGAGGCTTTCTCCAGGAGATCTCATATCTAACTAGTAGATATTCCAGAAAAAGAATATGTGGAAACTGGAGGAGAAGGAAGTATCTTAGAAATAACTCAAGTTCTCAAATGGCAGCAATGAGTCTCTAGATGGAAAGATGATTATACAGGATAATGAGTGGAATTTCAAAGGACTACTCCAGGGCATACCAGCTAGAATTTAGTGATAAAAGAGATCCTAAAATCTTCCAGAACAAAACAAAACATCAAAATCAGGTCATATATAAATTATTGAGAATCAGAATGGCATCGTTTCTCAAAAAGAACACAGGAAACTTGAAGACAATTGAGTAATGCCTCCAAAATTCTAAAAGAAAATACCTTCTAATCTATAATTCTGTACCTAGCCAAACCATCAATCAAGTGTTAGGACACAATACAAATATTTTCCAACATTCATGCTCTCAAGAAAAGTTATCTCCATTTGTTCCTATTATTGCCCAAGAAGCTAAAAATTAGTTCCACCAAACTGAGGGAGTAAACCAAGGAAAGAGGAAGATTTGTGGTTTAGGAATCAGGGATCCAACACAGGAGAGGAAGGGGCAAAGGGAATTCATGTGATGGTTGATAAGGAAAGTCCCTGGAGATCAGATGAGCACCAGGCCTAGCACAAGAGCAGGACAGATAGGAACTGAGAGACCGCTGAGGGGGAGATGTAGTCAAACAATAACAGTAATAATCATGAATTAACATATCAGAAGGAGAGAAGATTATCTGATGGCTTGAATACCTTGAGAGGAAATTTAAATTTGTGGGAAAGTGTGGGGATGATTTAGTGTAATATAGAAAAATAATTAAAAGATTAATTTAGTTAGTTAATTTCTTTCACTTCAAAAAGGAAATGACAGTGTTTTATAAGATTCAGCTGTAAATAATAATGATGTAATCAGATGTTAGCCATCTGAATGTAAACCTTCAATCTTGATTTGAACAAAGTAAGAATATAATTGGGTGCAGGGACAGTAGGGTGTGTGTGTGTGTGTATGTGTGTGTGTGTTTGGGGGGCATGGGAGAGACCCAAATCCCCTTTTTATTATAGAAGGTTAATAGACAATATCTAAATTTGAAAATAAAAGCCTTTTTCTTACAGGATGCTATTTTGAAATAGCGAGACATAAACCAGAAGAAGCAGCTGAAAGAGTTAAAACTGAGTCCACCTGGGGAGTGGTGACTAGGAAAGAGAAAAGTGTGGTGAGGGGACTGCTCTTTTATGATAAGCCTTATGGTACTGTTTGACTTGCTAAGCTGTTTCTGGGTTACTTTGATAAAAAATTAAAATTTAATTACAATTAGATGAAATCGTGGGATTGCCGATAATGAATCATAGTTATACTCCTGAAAGATCTATCCAAATTGCTTCCAACTTTTAGAATGAAGAAAATAAAATAAGCCTTAGCAGTGAAGTAATATGTGACATATTCCGGGAGAGTGATGAACTAGGTCTTGAAAAAGAACAGCTAGGCAACTCTGCCGTGTTCCACACCCACACAGGGACTAGCCAGTCATTACGCATGTCCTGTTTTCCAAAGAAATATTGGCAGAGGAAACATTGATTTATCACTGTTTTATGAGGCGATAAATTGGCAAAGGCTGTGGAGCAAAGAGTATACAGAATATGGGTTTGAAACTGGAAATTTTCCACCCAGATTTGAAGAGAACTGCTGTAGCTAAAGGGGATAGTTATTCATTCAATAAAAACATAAGGGATAACTAAGTATAAGGCACTGTGCTAGACTTTGGGTGGGGAGGTGCTTATAAAGATGAATGGGTTGCAAGCTCAAGTCACTTAACAATCTGCTGGGGATGATATGAGCACATGGCAATTAAATAAGATGTCACAGTCAGTATATCAAGTCACTTAGGCAGGGTCTCTGGAGCAGCTTAGTTTGACCTGATACTCTCATACATTTTGAAAAAGGATGATATGTACATGGTGATGTTTTTTACATTCCTAATGTGTAGGTCTCAAGGAAAAGAAAATGGGAAAGGATGAAAATACATCCTGTAAAGTCAAATAGAACTGTCTGCATGGAAGGAAGGAGAGAGAAAGCCAACAACTAAACAACAGAAGAAGAAGAGGAATCAAAGAGAGAGAACTTTAAGAGAGGAATAAGAACCCTGGAACCTGAGGTTGGTAAACCAATGGTTACAACACACAGATCCAGTTTTAGGAAGTAAGTGGATGGAGGGGCTGGATCACCATGTCTGTGGGTG
Source organism: Mesoplodon bidens (assembly GCF_964165515.1). Taxonomy (NCBI): domain Eukaryota; kingdom Metazoa; phylum Chordata; class Mammalia; order Artiodactyla; family Ziphiidae; genus Mesoplodon; species Mesoplodon bidens. The sequence continues at coordinate 111,228,721 of NC_138176.1, read as the reverse complement.
TTGACATTTAATTTCACAAAGCATCACAAAGCAATGTGACATAAATCAAGTCCTGGCACGACGGACAGCTGCCAGGGGTGGTCTATCCATACCTTGAAATTTTCACATACCGACTTTTTGCTTAAGATAAACAGGCTGTAAACGGATGCTTGTCCATTATGATGTTACTTTTGTAGTTTGTTGCCATAGATATTTTATTCTGGATCTTCATTAATAGTTGAGTTATACTTGGAAAACATCTTTTCACTGCTTTTTACTTAAGTAAAAAGATGAGTTAAATGTGGCTTTCAGCAAAACAGAGAAGACCATTAAAATCGTAACATTTGAAGATAAAAAAATGAAAGGTTGATAACTGGTAAATCAAGATGGCAAACTTTAAAAAGGAAAAACAAATGTAACCACACAGCAGGGTGGGAGGAAGTAGTGTTGGAAGGCCTTGAGAACTTGGGAAAATACTTGTTTGCCCAAGAGCTGTCCTGGTTTGGGGGTGAGAGAGATTGCCAGGGTAGCCAGATGGCTCAAAGAAGGGTCACAGAATGTGACTCCAGGAAAGTAAAATGTGTCCGAAATACCAGGACATTTGTAATGTAGATTAGAAAAAGGCATCTGACAATTCCTCAGCTAAAGATTTTATTAAGCAACCATAATACAAGCGAGGAACACAGAAACTTCAAGAAAGAAATGCAGATAACTTCAAAAATCTAAATATCATAGTACCCACGTCTCAAGGATAACTAAAACTACAGAGCTTTTGAAAGATATGGCCACAGTGGCCACCAGTTTATCCAAAGGGGACTAGTCAGAAATGAATGAAGAAAAACAAGGAGCTTTACAATCAAGACAAATAAAGTAGCGGTGATCTAAGTAAGAAAAAGCGGTACTGGGAAAGTGCTTTGTAATATTGTTTTTGTTTTGTTTTTCTGTTGTAGCACTTTGGCTTTCCTCTGTAGTATAGAGAATCTAGGAACAAAAATATGTCATTGGAGCCAACATAAAATTCATACTCATAGGGACTAAGTCACTATGAAAGGTTGTGTAGGGCTGCTGTTAACCTGGTCTGAACCACCGTTTTATGACTACGTTTAAAGCCCTGATGGGTTAACAAGGACCTGTTCAGTTTTGTGGGCTCACCGGTTAGAGCAGCTGGGTGAGCACTGGATATCATGTCAGGCTGGACCAGCAGATTGCATTTTAGCCCCGGAGCCCCAGAAATCAGCCACACAGTTAGACCGGGGGTGCAAAAGCGCCATGAAGAGCCAGAGTACCAATCTCCGATGACCCGAGAATAGGGAGAGGATTGAGAACAGGGGGAGAGAATTGAGAATCATCTCTCAATTTCCCAGACTCCTTGTTCTGTGCCCAGGACAGTCTGCTTGCTTCCTCCCCCAACTCCATCCCCTGATCTGACAGCCCCCATCCTCATGGTGTAGCTGATGCACTAAGGCAGGGTGCAGCGCTTCCTCCCAGGGCCGCCATCACCCCAGGATGCACCTGGTCATAGTTACTCAACGATCTTCCTGGAAGAGGTCCCTAGTGTTTCTCCCACTCCCCCAGCTGTGAATTTGGCCAGGAAGCAGGGAAATGCCCTGTGGAACATTGATCTCAACAGATGAAGCAGATCGCACAGGTCAAGTGATGACTCACGCTTTGGAGCTCATGTCATCCCAAAGGGAAAGTCTATACTCTTTCCCCGAATCCTCTGACATAAATTGCAAAGGTTTAGAAAGTCTAAAAATAAATGCTTCCCCAGTGCAGAGTTGTCACAAGGAGAGAATCCCCAGACTGGTTTTAGTTTCCTGTCTTGTAATGCTTTCTATATATGAAACCCTGTGCCATCTCTTTTAAAGCTGCCATCACAACTTCATTTGTGTTTAATGAAGAAACTGAGTCATAAAAGGTGAAGTGATGTTTCCAAGGTCACACAGACAGTAAGGAAAGGGGCTGGAATTCTAGCACGGGTCTCTCTGCCTCTGCTTCTCCTTCTTTAAGCCACCTTTCCCACTGATTTCCAGCTGCATCATCCCTTGGTCCTCTGAATTACTAGACAGTTATGGCTCACGCTACCCAATTCAGCTTCCAGTGCTCTGCTGTCTCTGCTTTTTCTCTTGTTCGAGTTTGGTTATCGCATCCTTCCCCGGGGCAGAGGGTCAAGGAGAGCAGAGTCTGAGGACATAACCAGAACCTAAGTTAAATGCAGTCGTGTAGTCTGAGGCATTGGCTGGTCCAAGCCCAAAAGTAGGAGCAGGCTGGGGACGAGTGACTGTCTAGCTGAACTCTAATCCCCTCAAGGGCAAGGACCACCCGTCCCCTGCCACTAGACTCTACTTGGGTATACACTGCAGTACCTAGCTCAATACTGAGTGAAAATACGTGCAATTGATGTTTCCATATTTGGATTTTAATTATGCTTCTAATTGCTCTGCTACTCTAAATTTAAGTAAATTCCATTATTACTCTAATTTTGAATAAATTTATTAACGATTTAAAAAATGTTTATCCTATTCAAGATGCGGGTGAGCTTTTTTTTTTTTTTCCCAGTATGCGGGCCTCTCGCCGCTGTGGCCTTTCCCGTTGTAGAGCACAGGCTCCGGAAGCACAGGCTCAGCGGCCTTGGCTCACGGGCCCAGCCGCTCCGCGGCACGTGGGATCTTCCCGGACCGGGGCACGAACCCGTGTCCCCTGCATCGGCAGGCGGACTCTCACTGCGCCACCAGGGAAGCCCGTGGGTGGGCTTTTTGAGGAGCTGTATTTCAGAAGGATGACTGCGGTCTCATAGAAGTCACTGGGGTCTGTTTCTTTGCGAGCAGACAAGATGTGAGGACATTGGTGGGGCACAGTGCTGGGTGCATCACCTCCAGCTTCACAACGTTCCCAGGGTACCAGGAGTGAAAGAGCCCCCGAGGAAGCTCTGCCTGCCAGCTGGCCTGGTTAGTAGATACCTCCCTTCACCTATAGGACTCTGGGGGAGAGAATGCCCAGAAAAGAGTAAAGGTTTCAATCGACCTATGAAAACTTCATCCCAAACATTGGCAATATTTCCTTTTAGATGCCAGTGGAAACTTTTCTTTATCATGGTGCTACTAATAGTTCTTTCAACAGGACATCATGCGAATGGATCATTGATCCAGCTCACCTTTTCTGCCTCCCACTTGCATCATTCAGAGCAGACGTGTGAGGAATTAGACCGTCAACAGACTTTTCATTGCTTTTTTATGCTCTAGAACTGTCAAATCACAGTCTGATTGAAGGCAAGTACCAATAGTGCCAATTGGCTACAGACTTGTGATCGTCAGTGTCCTAGATCTGTGATGGCCCTAGGTTGCAGTACTTTCCAGCTCCCCTCCCCCCTCCTGGTACCATCAGCAGCCCCTCAGCATAGCTCAGGTTCTTTTATTCTGTTCCACCCCCTGTAGGGGTCATTACACTCTTATGCAGACATTTCCTTTTGGAAGGACTTGAGGTTACTGTATTAGTTCCTCACCCATAACTGATTCTTTCCTCTTTTCCTGGCTTGTTGGTACCCTTACCTCCGTTTCCAGGAATGTTCTCATTCTCCATGTCTCTTCCTTTTCATATAAACTTTGCTCTTCCAGCAGATGGGGCACCAAATTTTGAATCAGGAAAGTTGGATTTTAAGTGCCAGCTTGCCACTTACCAGCCAGTGTACCTGGCCAAGTCACTTCACGTCTCTGAGTCTTGATTTCCTTATCTATAAACTAACGATCAAAAATATATTCCTGTGAATGCATTAGTCCCAATGATGTAATACATGTGAATACCTTTAAAATTATAAAATGATATACAAATGGAAGGAACCATGTCTTTACAATGTCTTGTCCTCCATAGACTATTAGCAGAATCAGAGTACCTATGAGTGTCTAGGGTGAGACACCGTCGGGGGTGTTAGGGATGAGAAAATGCCTCTGCTTTTCTTGTTTCCTCTTTCACTTGAGCTACTTCAACTGTTAATCTTATCTTCTTAGATTATATTCATTTGTGTGAGCTACCACAAATCTTTTGTCAACTGGGGGTAATAAATTATTTAATAAATAAGTAATTAGTAATATAATTAGTTAATGGTATAAGCCACAATCCCTACTCGTAAGTGGTATATATATCATAATGGAAAGACATCTCATGACACCAGGGATGACTTTGAAGCCCTGGATTTGATACACATTTGTTGTGAGATGATCACCAAAATAATGTTAGTTAACACCTCCAACCCCTCACATAATTATCATTTTTTTGTGTGTGGTGATTACATTTAAGATCTATTCTCTTAATAACTTTAAAGTATAGGATATATTTAATTATAGTCACTATGCTGCCCATTAAGTCCCCAGAGCTTATTCATCTTCTAGCTGGAAGATGAACCAACCTCTCCCCATTTCCCCCACCTGCCAAGACCCTGACAACCACCATTCTACTCCCTATACCTTACGTTCAGCGTTTTTAGCTTCCACATACAAGTGAGATCATACAGTATTTGTCTTTTTCTGTCTGACTTATCTCACTTAGCCCAACACTCTCAAGACCCCTCCGTGCTGTTGCAAAAAGCAGGAGTGGGTTCTTTGAAGATGGAAGGCTTTACACAATGCATTAGGTCATGAGTTCTCAGCAGGGACCAGAAGGGACAAACTCACAGAGAAAGGCATCATTTTCCTCCAGCAGGTTCAGGGAGGAGGAGGCCTGCCCTGCGACTGGAGCAGTGCTGAGTCACTGAGAGGCTGACCCATTAGCAGCCGTGAGCCAGCCCACATCGTCACAAAGTGAGGACAATTGTGCAATCTTCAGGGGAGAGAATTTACAAACCAGGTTGGCAGCCAAACTGACAGACCTAGGACTGTTATTAAACAGACAAGACCTTCTGCCTGCTGACTGTTTTGGAGACGTGAACCCAGCAACATGAGTGTTTATACCCAAGAAGCTGTTGGTCACCACGGGCAGTCAAACAAGACTCCTTTAGATTGATGTTTCTTTCTCTCTCTCCCTGTTTGAGCATCGTGTGAGATTATACAGTTATGTGCGTGTGCTAAGCAGACAGCTGATACTAGTTAGTTCTGATTTCATTTGGCCCCTGAAACAAGAAGCTATTTACGAATGGGGCTATTTTAGTGCATATCGACTCTTTTGAGTGTCATGCCAAGACATAGGTGGCCATGGCAGTTGGTAAATGAGCTGAGCACAAATGGCCTGGTAGGATCAGAACAGGACATCTTTCAGTTAGGGAGAAGAAAAGAGAGTCACAAAGCCAGCCAAGGAAGTACAAATTGTGACCCTGCCTTTTAAAAGCGTGAAGTGCTAACCTGGGATCCCCACTTCATTCTTCTCACTCTGGGGACCAACTTTTACTTGATCTGTACCTTCCCCTGTGGTGGGGCTTCACTGGCAATTAGTCAGTTAGATTTCTGGCCAGTTCTGCCCGTACCTTGGTACCCCACTCCCCAAATGTCTGGGGGTCTCTGGGTCTCGAAGCTCCAGCCTGTAAGGGACTGAGCACCTGTCTAAACCCCAGGTCCTTACTGATGGGTTCTTCTAACATCCAACTCAGGCTTACATGTTAGTGTTCAGTGCCGGGTACCAGGGTCTCCCAGCTACCGGGCTTCCTGCCCATGAACTCCAGTCCCTCTGTCACTGATTGGCTGCGTATGCATCCTCTCGATCACCTATTATGAGCCTGCCATTGTTCTAGGCATTTTACAGACAAAGCTCACACTTGCATGGAAATGAATTCACATGTTGTCTGGGGGGGAGGGCGGGGGTGAGAGACAGGAAATACACAAGCAAATAAATAAACTTACATGATCATTTTAGATAGTGGTAAGTGCTAAGAAACAAAGAAATGCAGCAGAGGGTGATATGAGAGAGTGACGGGGCTGAAGGTGATGTGATCTAGACGGGGGGTCAGGAAAGGTCCCACTTGGTGGGGGGGGGGTGGATAGCATTACCATGAGACAGCGTGGAAAGCAGCCAGCTTTGTGAAGGTCTGGAGGCAAAGGGAAGAGTAAGAACAATTGTCCTTAGGCAGGAAGGAGCCGTCGCCGTGCTCCAGAAACTTGTGGGTGGGGTGTAGGGAACGGGGTGAGACGGGGAGGATGGGTCAGGGTGTGTGACAGCAGGTGGAGTAGAGGCAGGGCCTGCAGTGAGGGGCCTTGGAGGCCCTGGCAAGGAGCTGGGGTCAGTCTACCTGCTGTGATAGACTGAGCCATGGGAAGAATTTTCTGCAGGGAAGTGATGTAATTCAATCTGCTTTTTTCAAAGATCATTCTATCTGCTTTAGAAGGTAGAGGTGATACAAGGACACGAGTACAAAGAGAATAGCTAGGAGACTGTGTATAATCAAGAAGTTCTAGTAGCTTGGCTTGGACTAGAATGGTAGCCTGGATGGATTCATCTTGGACATAAAGCCACCAGGTTGTGCTGATGGATTGGACGTGAGAGTAGGGGAAGGGAAGGTATTAAGGATAATGCCTGATATTTTTGTTTGAGCATCTGGGTGGATGACGGTACCTGTAACTGAGATGGGGAAGACCGAGTCAGGACTGTGGGGGGAGACCAGTGGGTGGCAGTCAGTGTTTCTAAGGCCATGTTGTTTGGTCACTCTTCTTAGACAGCCAAGTATGACTGTTAGATTGGCAACTGGAGCTACTGTATGTTTGCAGCTCAGTGGAAAAATCAGAAATGGAAATGTCTCAGTACCTAGATTGTTTTGGGCCAAGAGCTGTGCTACACATTTATATAATCATTCATTCATTCATTCATTTGTTCAATGTCCCTGTCCTAGGCACTGGGATTATAGCAGTGAACCAAACAGACAAAAATCCCTGCCCTTGGGCTTTCCTGATGGCGCAGTGGTTGAGAATCCGCCTGCCAATGCAGGGGACACGGGATTGAGCCCTGGTCTGGGACGATTCCACATGCCGTGGAACAACTAAGCCTGTGCACCACAACTACTGAGCCTGCGCTCTAGAGCCCACAAGCCACAACTACTGAGCCTGCGTGCCGCAACTACTGAAGCCCATGCGCCTAGAGCCCGTGCTCTAAAACAACAGAAGCCACCGCAATGAGAAGCCCGCGCTCGCCTCATCTAGAGAAAGCCCATGTGCAGCAACGAACACCCAACACAGCCAAAAATAAATAAAATAAATAAATTTATTAAAAAAAAATCCCTGCCCTTGTGGACCTGACATTCTAGTGGGGAGAGAAGGACAACAAACAAACACATGGTTAAAATGTATGTCAGGAAAAAACATAGGAATGATAGAGATAGGGGAGGAGGCTGGGGATAGGAGAACAAAAGTGAATCCAGAGGTTAGGAAAGGCATGTTTGAAAAGGCTAGGACCTGAGTGTGGTGAGGGGGTGAGGGCGTATTCCCTGGGGAACGTTTCCAGGAGGAGAAGGCTGTGGAACTCAGGGAACAGGCAATGAAAATCAAAGGAAAAAGCCACAGCCTCAGCTTCCACAAGGCTTGCAGTCCAGCTGGGCTGACAGACAAGAGGACAGACAATTTCCACAGGAAGATAAACCCAGCCTAGTTCCTCTTTATCATCTGAAGCCTTCAGGAATTCCTTGAAAGCTTTTAAATGAGAAGCTATAATAACAGAAAGAAGTTGTACTCATGCTGTGAAAAGAAATAGCAATTTGGGTTTAAATGCTTTCTATCCCTTCCATCACAGCTACAACTTTGGATTTTAACATTGTGACCTCAGATTCACACTTGCATAGTTGTGTCATCGTCACTGTCCTCTTGGGAATTCTGTGAGGATAAAATGAGGAAACGTGTGGGGGGTGTCTGCACACAGGGAAGTGGTGGCTGTCTGAGGAAGGATGGGTATTGGTCAGATGGTGTCCACTCGCTCCTGGGCTGGCTCTGAACTCCAGCCTCAGGGACTTGGGGAGTGCAGGTGGGCGTGAGTTCTCTTAGCCCCAGCCCTCCCAGTGGGACTTGGGTTGCTCACCAAAGCCTTTGCTTTCACCTCTGATATCAGCAGAGGGTCACGGTGTAGCCCTGGTCCATTGGGTGAGCAACACCCAATGGACCAGTCCAGTGGCTATTGTGCCCCGCACAGACACACTGCCCAGTCAGTGGTGGGCTGCACTGACCTGCTGCTTCCCGACTCCTCCTGCCGGTGTGAAGAGTGAAACCTACAGCCCCCAGGGATGGGCTTGCTCAGAACTCACCTGAGAGCACTGCATGTGTTCACTGATCCTGTGGACGGTAGATTTCCACCAGCAAAGAAGTAAACCAACAACAAAAGAGGGTCCCTCTCTCTTTGGTGTGAGCTTGATCATTTCTCTGAACTTTATATCCGCCCTCCATTCCTGAGGACGCAGCTGAGATGCGTGCCCTGGAAACCAAGCAGGGCTCAGAGGGATGCAGGTCGAATGACCCTTGATTTTGTCACCTGCCTGGCTGAGCCAGGCCACCACGCTAGCCTTGGCTCACCATCCTGGATTCGTGGCTGCTGCTGGCCATTTTCACGGGCATCCTCAACTTTTCGCACTGGGGCTGGGCAAAACAAAGAGCTTGGGAGCCAGCCGACCTGGCTTTGATCCTGACCGGTCTCTTATCAGCCATGTGACCTTGGACCAGCGTCAACCTCTTTAAGGCTCTGTTTCTTCATCTGTCAAATGGCAAGAATAATAACTCCAACAGCGTTCTTGTAAGGGGCAAGTGAGTTACTACGTCTGCAATGAGTGGGCCCATACTTGTCATGCATGACTCAAAATAAAGTGCTCAAAATAAAGTGTTATAATTGTTGGGCCGTCATCCTCTGCCTTTTTATAGCACAGTCTGTTACTGCAAGGCAGTCGTCTGCCCCAGCTGTGTTTAACCAACTTTTTTTTTAATACTAATAATATATTTTATTTAACTGAATATATCCAAAATATTACCAGTTTAACATGATATTTTTATCATGGTAAAATACACATACCATAACATTTACCATTTTAACCACTAAGCATACAATTCAGTGGCATTAAGTACATTCACTGTTGGGCAGCCATCGTCACCATCCGTTCACGAAACTTTATTCATCTTCTCCCCAGAGTATGGAACGCTTCACAAGTTTGGGTGTCACTCTTGAGCAGGGGCAAAGCCAATTTTCTCCACATCCTTTTCAATTATCACCCGCTGCCCAAGCCAGTACAGAACCATGGTGTTTTAAAGGGGTTCATTGATGGTCTGAAAGTGACCAACGTGTGTTAAAGCACCTTACAGAGTATCTACACTTTAAACGTAATGCACTTCTTCAGAAACTCAGCACTGTGAAATCTGTGGACACACATTTTAAGAGACAACTGTAGCTTGAACATTTTAATTTTCACTCAGCCACTTGAGGTGGGCTGCCACCAATGTGCTTTCTCACAGATTAGATTCCTGACTAGTTGGAGGCACTGGTTAATAAATTCTTCCCAAACAAAATCATGCCATTTGCAGCAACACAGATGGACCTAGAGATGATCATACCAAGTAAGTCAGACAGAGAAAGGCCAATACCACCATATCACTTATATGTGGAATCTAAAAAAATGATACAAATGAACTTATATACAAAGCAGAAACAGACTCACAGGCATAGAAAACAAACTTATGGTCACCAAAGGGGAAAGCGGTGGGTGCGGATTAATTAGGAGTTTGGGATTAACCGATACACACTACTGTATATAAAATAGATAACCAAGAAGGACCTACTGTAGAGCACAGGGAACTCTACTCTAATTTGTAATAACCTAAAAGGGAAAAGAATCTGAAGTTATATATGTTATAACTGAAGTTATAACATTCAGTTACATATGTATAACTGAATCACTGAGTTGTACACCTGAAACTAACATGACATTGTAAATCAACTATACAATAAATAAATAAATAAATTCTTCCCCCCAAAACATATTCTTTCCACAGATTTTAGACCTGTATCCTTTGTAGAGGAAGTTTTAAGTCTGTAGTGTAAATATGGTTGTTCAACTTCAGGTCAGATAAAAAATGGTTATTTAGATGAGGTGCATAAACCCTTGTGTTTGTTTTTTTCTATGCCACATGGCAATTTGGAAGTCAGCTCAGAATAGAAAAGGATGCCTGAGACAGGATTTGGGGATTAAATACCACTCAGGGCGCACTTCTGGGTGCACATCCCTGCCTCTCTTGATGCTGGGCTTGGCCATGTGACTTGCTGTAGGTAAAGGAACATAAGCAGAAATGACCTTGCTGCAGTCAACTCTGAAATCTTGTGTGAAGTTGGTGGTGTCATAGAATGATGGAGCCCCCATCAGCCTGGGTCCCTTAGCAATTCTGAAGAGCAGAGGCCCCTGCTAGCCAGTGGTGACTGTAGTAAAAGCAGAAATAAACTCTTGTGGCTTTAAACCCCTGCGATTTGGAGATTATTCATTACAGCAGCACGATCAACCCTATCCTGATTAATACTCATTTTAAGTAACAAATACGAAAAATTCACTAAATCACCGAAGGCTTTCTTCTCTTTCTCCCATATCTCCAAATTCTCCGCTAACCACCACCACAAGCAATTGAAAAAAAAATCTGAAAAAAACCCTTTTGGGCATAATTCTAATATTACTAGCTCTTTTATTTGTTTTCCAGCTCAGATTTGGTAACGTAATGAGCCTTTAAAGCAACTATTTTGGTGATTCTCTAAGGTAATATAGTTACTGGCGGGGATGAGTGTCCAAAAGCATCTGTCTTTCAATCGTCTTCATGACATTCCCATGTCGTTCTCACTTGACAGAGATATTTTAGGTCTGAAAAGTTATTTGCTTTATTTTTTTTCAAGTTAGAAAAAATACATTCCTATGTGAGTCAGTTCTCTTGATTTGAAACTACAGGCTAGACACCTTCCAAAGTTGAAGATGTGAACACAAGGAGGTCTTGAGGATTCTATCCATTCAGAAAAGAGGGAAGGAGACCCTTTTGAAACCCAGGGAGATTTTCCCCAGCAAATGCACATACAAAAAGTGTGCATTCATCTTCAGGGGCTCACGCACTCCTGAACCCAAGTGTCACATTTCTACCTGCCCTAGAAAGATGTCATATGGCGGAGTGGCTTCATGTAAAGCAAATCACACCCAGTTCAAAAACCTGAGTCCAAGTTCCAGAGCTGCCACTTACTAGCCATGAAATCAGAGCCCCACGTCCTTTTAGAAAGGAGAAATCCCTTCTGAGCATACTGTGTGTCACACAGCGATCAGGATGGAAACAGAGCTTCAAGGATGGTTAAGGCTGGAGTCTGCCCTCGACACCCTCATGGGTTAGTGTACAAATACAGAGGAGAAGACACCTCTCCTCCTCCCTCTCCCCAGTTCTAATCCCAGAGAGCTGGTTTCCAGGACACTGACTGGGTCTCCTTTGCCAGTGGGTGTGGCCACCAGGTTTTAAAAAGTCCTGTTTGGGCCACCCTCTGATGATTCCTGCTCCTGGCTCACTCCACCCTGCTGCTCTGTTGGCTAGAGAGAGAAAGGCAGAGCTTGCCCCGCTGGGACGGAGTCTCTTGCTCTTTTCTCTTCTTCACAAATCAATAGGCTTTTGCTTGGAGTTGAAGGCTGGATTAATGCTTGGGGAGTGGGAGAGGTCCCCCCCATGACCTGGAGGCTCATCCGTGTGCTGTAGCCCCAAAGAAGCCCAGCTAAAAAGAGAGTGGGCCTGGGGTCTCTCATCCCTTATCCCTTATCTGTACATCTCCCTGAGGGGATCAGGAGAGAGGAAGGGATTTGCTTGGTGGATCAAATTTAGGTATTCCTGAGTCCTCTAGCCAAGTATCAACAATGCCCACCATCATTAAAAGTCTGGAAGTAATAAATGCTGGAGAGGGTGTGGAGTAAAGGGAACCCTCCTACACTGCTGATGGGAATGTAAACTGGTACAGCCACTATGGAGAACAGTATGGAGGTTCCTTAATAAAACTAAAAATAGAACTACCATACGATCCTGTGATACCACGCCTGGGCATATATCTGGAGAAAACTCTAATTCTAAAAGATACATTCATCCCGATGTTCAGAGCAGCACTATTTACAATAGCGAAGACATGGAAGCAACCTAAATGTCCATCAACAGGGGAATGGATAAAGAAGAGGTAGTACATATACACAATGGAATATTAGTCAGTCACAGAAAAGAGTGAAATAATGCCATTTGTAGTGACACAGATGGACCCAGACATTATCATACTAAGGTAAGTCAGTGAGACAAAGAAAGACAAATATCATATATCACTTATATGTGGAATTTTAAAAAAATGATACAAATGAACTTATTTACAAAACAGAAATAGACTCACAGGCATAGAGAACAAGCTTATGGTCACAAAAGGGGGTAGTGCAGGGTGGGGTGGGGCAGAGGGGTAGACAAATTAGGAGTTTGGAATTAACATATGCACTCGTAAAAAAAAAAAAATGCCCCAACACCACGTGAGCTCTTTAGGGAAAGTAGTCAGAACACTATCTGGTCAGTGCTTTGGAGGTAGAGGTGGGGAAACCATTCACTGTGGGGTGATGATGCCTGATTCCGACCTGTCTCACCTCCCTGATGTGTGAGGAGGGCATGGAATGAGCTGTGCACACAAGTGTTTTGCAGATTGTAAAGACACATGTGAGACATCATTGTCATGCTCCCAACGATGGCATCGGTCACCCCAACTTATCCCAAGGAGGATGGGGCTGGCTTGGGTGTGTGCTCTCTTCCCTCCCCAAACCCAAATCTCTCCTGGTTCTACCCTCCCTCCAAGAGGACTCCAAGAGGACTGTTCTTCTGTCCAGGGGAAATGAATACCCGCCCTCCAATATGCTTTCCCGGCCCCCTTGAGATCTTGCTTCTTTCTTTTCTTTTGGGAGTTAAGATTCTAGGTCAGAAAGTCTTCTGAATTTAAAGAATTTACTCGGAGAATGTCTTCTTTCTTTGCTCAGGATAAAAGCAATCCTGAACACCAATGCTGGGTCATGTTTGGAAACTTCCTGGGAGTGGGCGGGAAAGGAGGGTCTGATTTAACTAGAAGTAACTTTTGCTCAAATGATATGCAGTCTCTTCAAGGCAATGTGTAACTCAACTACAAGCTTTCCTCATCTTTTCTCTTTTCCTCATGTGCTCTCCTACTCAGATTCCCTGGGCTTTCAGATCACAGGACATTGGAAAAAGTCACATCACATCACAAACCTAGACACGCCTTCTCTCCAGCCACCTGCAACCCAGCCAGTGTTCCCTGACTCTCACCACCTGCTTCACAGAGACCAGGACATTTGCACCTTCTCTCATCTCTTTATCTTTGCCAGGTTCCTAGGATCCCCTAACCTCTGATTTCCCAGATCTGGGGGCTCGTCATTTACATGCTTGGCGTTCTACTCTCTAAAGCGTTTGTGTGCCACAGGGAGCAGAAGCCCTGTTTGTTCGTGTGCCAGTTTGGAGAGCCAGGACCTAACTGAAAATAATTTAGCACGTGTGCAGGATTCTCAGAAGCCTTTATGTGAGCCTTGAGCCTCCTCAGCTGAGTTTCTAGTAGAGTCTGCAGCCTAGATCACTCTTGATCCCAGCAGAGGAAGCTGGAAGCTCGGGACCCAGGTGGGTGGCACTGAACTCAGCCCAGAGCTGATGGCACAGAGAGAAGGGGAAACAGCTTGGTTTTTTTCATCTCATTCTGCAAAACAGGACTAAGGCTGACCCTATCCTTTTGAAATGAGAGAAGATGAGAATTTACATCAGTTTACAAATTAATTGTCCAGAATATAGAAAAAGCCATGCATACTGGGCATTTCTGAGGGTGGGAACAGAAGTTCAGTGACTATGAACGCAACTTAGAAGGGTACAAACTCCCTTGTGTGAAAAATCATTAAGACCAACAGCCATCTTGGCTTAGCTGAGAACCTTATTACAAGCCCAACACCGGGCTTCCCTGGTGGCGCAGTGGTTGAGAGTCCGCCTGCCGATGCAGGGGACACGGGTTCGTGCCCCGGTCCGGGAGGATCCCACATGCCGCGGAGCGGCTGGGCCCGTGAGCCATGGCCGCTGAGCCTGCGCGTCCGGAAGCCTGTGCTCCGCAACGGGAGAGGCCACAACAGTGAGAGGCCCGCATACCGCAAAATAAAAAAACAAAACAAAAACAAGCCCAAGACCCTGCCACTACCATATCAAACATGGTGTCCATTTATTCATTCATTCAATCAAAACTTTAGCACTGAATTACGTGTGCCAAGCTGAGAACAGGGGACTGCCAGGAAATTCACTCTCATGGACGATTGAGAAAGGTGGATAGAAAATCACAACACAGCGAGATAAGAACCAAATGATGGGCAATCGACAACAGCACAGCAATTGTGAGACATCGGAAATGACACAACCCATTTTTATAATTTAAAATATTCCGAGGCAAAGAATCCATAGAATGTTTAAAGAATCCATGAAGGTATCTATTTTTCATGGATTCTTACTTATGTATTTATTAAGATATTCATAAAAACAAAGTTTTAAAAGCAGATGCTAGAACACATTTCTGAGGTTCAGAGCTATGCTCTGCTTCTTCCTAGTGACATCATCTCCCATTTGCTCAGCACTCAACAATCCTGCCCCACCCAGGCATCTCCGACCAAGGCTCTGTAACAACAGGCAGGAGGCTTGAGTGGGGATTCGCAGAACTGGAGCCTTAACTGGGGGAGGAAGATGACTGGCCACACACATCCCAACCACTATGTGGTCAATTCTAGAGAATGTTCCACGTGCACTTGAAAAGAAAGCATCTTCTGGTTTTTTGGGATGTAATGCCCTGAAAAGATCAATTAAGTCTAATTGTTCTATTGTATCATTTAGGATCTCTGTTGCCTTACTGATTTTCTGTCTAGAAGATCTGTCCACTGATGTGAGTGGGGTGTTAGATCTCCTACTCTTATTGTATTCCCATCAATTTCTCCCTTTATGTCCATAGGTATTTGTTTTGTATATTTGGGTGCTCCTATATCAGGTGCATATATGTTGATTGACAAGTGTACTATTCTCTTCTCTTATTGATCCTTTTATCATCATATCATGTCCTTCTTTACTTTCTTTATGGTCTTTGTTTTAAAGCCTGCTTTGTCTGATATGAGTACTGTGAGCCCCACTCTCCTGTCATTTCCATTTGCACCCTGAACACTATAGATGGTCATATATTTGAGTCCATGTTTGCCTGTTGGGAATGAGGTTATCGTTGGCCAGGCAGTGCGTTCTCCAAAACACCTGTGTGAGCACCAGAGCCTCATGGGCCTCTGGCCAGGGCAGGGCATCACCCTGCACCCTGCTTTCCCCCGTGTCCACCCCATGGCTCCCTGGCCACTGTTTGATGTAGTCAGTGTCACGTGGTGGATTTTCATATTTTCTCAGCACCTTCTTGGAGTGCTACTGGGATCTGAAAGCTATTCTGGAAGCCTGGCCCTCTCTTGTACTTTTCTCCTTTATTAGGTTGTGATGAGGAGTTCCTGCATCTCTCTTACCATCTCTTTTTACCTACACAATGCTTTGGCCTCACTGCTGTTAGCTCATCCTCAGAGCACCTCCAGGGTCTCTCCATAGCACTCCTATGCACAAAGAAGCAGCCGGCCTTTGGATTTACAGCTCGACTGCAAGCAGATGATTCCGCTCAATGCCAACATGGGGCGTGAGAGAACAAAGGCTAGATTTTTTCCATTCCAGGGCTTCAAATGTAGCTTGAGACAGAAAACATTTACAAATTTTAAAAAGACAAAAATGCAAAACCAATTTCAACTCATAAGGAAGTGAGCCATCTTCTCTGCTGCAATTGCCCTTTTTGCTGCCCTAAGACCATGGTGGCGGTGTTCTTCTTACCCTGAAAGGCTTAGCTCCTCTGTCTTGTCTGAAGATTCTCTCTATGAGATTAGGAACCAGGTCTTTTCAGTTTTACATCCCCAGGGCTCATCATGGTGTCTGTTACAGTGAGGTGTTCTACCGGATGCTAAATTTGTTGAGGGCTAAAGGGGCGGATCCACCTTCTTCACATTGACTGCCATGGGACAGTCAGTCTCACTATTCAGTTACCTAATGATTCAGAAATCTGTTGAGAATCATGTGACACATTTCTCCAAAGAAGACATACGGATGGGCAATAGGCACCTGAAAAGATGTTTAATATCACTAATTATTAAAGAAATGAAAATCAGAACTACAGTCAGGTACCATCTCACTCTAGTCAGAATGGCCATCATTAAATAGTCTACAGGGACTTCCCTGGTGGCGCAGTGGTGAAGAACCCACCTGCCAATGCAGGGAACACAGGTTCGATCCCTGGTCCGGGAGGATCCCACAGGCCACAGACCAACTAAGCCCGTGCGTCACAACTACTGAGCCCACAGACCACAACTTCTGAAGCCCACGCACGTAGAGCCCGTGCTCCACAACAAGAGAAGCCACCGCAATGAGAAGCCTACACACCACAACGAAGAGTAGCCCCCGCTCTCCACAGCTAAAGAAAGCTTACGTGCAGCAATGAAGACCCAATGTAACCAAAAATAATAATAAAATTTTTAAAAAGTCTACAAATAACAAATGCTGGAGAGGGTGTGGAGAAAAGGGAACCCACCTACATTGTTGGTGGGAATCTAAGTTGGTACAGCCACTATGGAGAACAGTATGGAGGTTCCTTAAAAATCTAAAAATAGAACTACCATATGATCCTGTGAGCCCACTCCTGGGCATATAATGGAGAAAACTACAATTCGAGAATATACATGCACCCCAATGTTCATAGCAGCACTATTCACAATAGCCAAGACATGGAAGCAACCTAAGTGTCCATTGACAGATGAATGGATAAAGAAGATGTGGTACATATACACAATGGAATATTACTCAGCCATAAAAAAGAATGAAATAATGCCATTTGCAGCTACATGGATGGACCTAGAAATTGTCATACTGAGTGAAGTAAGTCAGACAGAGAAGGACAAATATCATATGATATCGCTTAACTGTGGAATCTAAAAAAATGGTACAAATGAACCTATTTACAAAATAGAAGTAGAGTCACAGATGTAGAAAACAAACTTATGGTTACCAAAGGGGAAAGGCGGGGGGGTAAATTAGGAGTTTGGGATTAACAGATACACACTTCTATATATAAAATAGATAACCAACAAGGACCTGTACTATATAGCACTATATTCAATATCTTGTAATAACCTATAATGGAAAAGAATCTGAAAAAGAATAGTTTTATATATATACATGCGTATATAACTGAATCACTGTGCTGTATACCTGAAACTAACACAATATTGTAAATAGACTATACTTAAATAAAAATTTTAAAAAATTAAAATTAAAAAATTAAAAATAAAACAGAATCATGCAAACATCGTAGTGTTAATGTCAGCCAACATTTCCTCATTCTCCAGGAAGCATCACCTGGTCAGGGCAGTTAAATGACCAAGGACAGTTCTACTCATTAACCACGAGGTGGCATATGTATTATTTAGATTTGTGTGTGTGCAGAGATTTATGTGCATATATATATATTCACATATATACACATGTATAATGTGATTTTGAGGAAATACTGAGACAACCTCTAAGAAAAATATATTTTCCTATTACGTCCCCGTAGCCAAGGGGTGGTTCTTACGAGGAAGAGAGGCTGATGTAAAGGGGCAGGAGATGGGTGTCCAGGAGCAGAGACATCGTTCTGGGAAAGAAAAGCAGGAAGGACGGGATTCCGCGTGGAGAACAAAGCCATTAAATCTCACCCCAGATTCCAGAGACACATGGCGAGGGCTGACACCGATCCTGTGTTTTTAGAGGTTCCTGGAAGAAGAGGGTCAGAGGCCCTCACCCCTGTGGGCAGCTGAGAGGGCTCCTGCAACACCCACCTGCTCCAGCTGCCGGGTGAGAACCGCTGCTACCCAGCCAGGCTGGGCTCCCGGCAGAAAACATGCGGAGTCATGAAAAGCACACGCTCTCAGATTCTGTCAAAGCAGCTCTGCCATCCATCCGTTGGGAGTTAACCACTCCTCAAACTGTTTTCCTCATTTCTAAAATGGAGCAACTATTTGACCTCATGTTGAGAGAATTAAAGAACAGAATGCACTCAGTGTAGTGCCTGCCACATAGAAAGAAAAGTGATGCATGGTCATTCTTACTAGAAGTTATCATTGCAGGGAGAGGCTGGGTTCTCACTGGAAACAGCTGAGATGGGGGTAGGTCTGGGTCAGCCACGAAATTTCAGGAGACGTTTTACACTTCTTCACATTCAAACACTCCTGGGAAGGATAACATTCTCAGCTTTGTACGTTGGTTGGGAAGAACTTGTCCTGACAGCTGGACTTTTTGTATTTTGGGTTTTTTTTTTAATTGAAGTACAGTTGATTTACAATGTTTTTTTGTTTGTTTGTTTGTTTATTTTTGCAGTACGTGGGCCTCTCACTGCTGTGGCCTCTCCCGTTGCGGAGCACAGGCTCCAGACGCCACAGCTCAGCGGCCATGGCTCACGGGCCCAGCCGCTCTGCGGCATGTGGGATCTTCCCGGACCGGGGCACGAACCCGTGTCCCCTGCATCAGCAGGCGGATTCTCAACGACTGTGCCACCAGGGAAGCCCTACAATGTTGTGTTAGTTTCTGCTGTACAGCAAAATGACTCAGTTATACATATATATATTCTTTTTTATATTCTTGTCCATTATGGTTTATCCCAGGACATTGAATATAGTTCCCTGTGCTACACAGTAGGGCCTTGTTGTCCATCTGTTCTATAGGTGAGATGTCAAGTGTGAGAGGATACTGGCCATTGGATGGGGTGATATCACAGGAGGAGTGTTAAGGTACAGGATGTAAAGGGTTGTCAGGAGAAAAAGCAAGCTGCAAATAAGCTCCTTCTACTTGACCATTTTGCTGCTAAGAGGACGGCCGGCCAGTACCACCCCCAGTCCCCAACCCAGCCTAGTCTGCCCGGTAGGCATGACCCAAAGCACGACTTACTCTTTCGAGGCCCGTAACAGAAATTCCTCGAGGGAGTGGTTAAATCCTGCCTCTGTTGTCTCCTTTTGCTGCCCAGATGTGATGCAGAATACCTCAATTCTCCGTAACTCTCCTTTCCCAGGCTGGAATTAGGACTGAATAGATGGGATTCAGCCAACTTGAATCTCTGTCAACTTGGGAGTCAAATCTTATGATATTTTCTTGGAGACTATGGTGAAAAACCCAAAATACTCAAAAGACAGTTATTCTTGGGATCTTTCTGATTTATCTGGAGCCAGAAAATTAAAGACATTTATAAAAGGCAGATTTCTACGGAAAAAAAGATTTTTTTTTTTATCATGCCTTTACCTGAAAGCCAGATTGTGTTTAGAATGTGCAAATTGGAAGCAGATTGGGTAAGTGCTGCTGCTTACGGCTTGGGCCTCTTGAAGTTGAGAAAAAGCCCAAATATGAACCAATCGATTTGTCTGCTCTTAGGAGGCTTATCTGTCATGAGCTATTAGCTTATATTGTAGTAATAAACACGCCTTGCCTACTGAAGAGAGAGGTGTGGAGTTCTGCAAACTTCCAAGAGGATATTCACTAAGGCAACATTTCCCTCAACAGATGTGCTTAAGACGAGCTGGTTCCCTGAGATGAAAGTACATTATCTGTGCTAATCAAGCTTGGAAACACACCAGATTAAACAAACTCAACTCAGTTTCTTTTCCTTGGGAAGTTTCAGTCTTTTATATAAACTTAATATATACATTTAATATTTTTCATTATGATTTTTCAAGGGTGAGAAGTCAATACTTAGCATTTCCTAAATTTATTTGACAGGAGTCTTTTTCTCTGAAAATAATTTTCACATAACACATGTTGGGAAATATTGCACAAAAGTCATTCATCAGTCTACTGACGGTTAATGCATGGTCAGCTCTTTAAAATAATAAATTTGCTAGCTTTCTAGAATCTTTAGCCTTCAACTCTTTGGGAGACAAAAGCCCATCACTAATTCTAACCAAATTAACCACCACTTGCTGGAGCTAAGGGAATATAAAATCAACATAATTTCTGAGTGGAAGAGATATAAAATAAATATATAAACTATATAAGGTATATAAAATAAAATAGAAACAACTTGTTGTTTTGGCCTGTGGATGGGGAGAATGAACCTGGCAGTTATCAACTGAGCAATAATTTTTCTTTGTAGACGATTTCAGCCTGTAGAGACATATGACAGACTTCTTGAAACCCAAAAGGCAGTGATTTCCTTTATACTGATTAACATTCATTTCAATCCAAAAGGAGAAATGCAGGGTAATGTATATCCTGATTGAACAGAGGAGTGTAGAGTCCTATAAGACTCCAAGATGATATTCATTCGAATGACACTGCCCAAAGATATAAATGTTCTCAGATCACCGTTACATAGTGGGAAACAATGAGCAAACACATACACGGGCATGCATGCACATGATTGTGCATGCACACACACACACACACTCACACACATACTCTACTCCAGGCTGAGAAAAGTAAAACCTAAATATCCTGGCCATTAGAGCAGCAAGAGCTGGGATTTTAAGCTTACTACATCTGATTCTCATTCCACTGAAAGTAGAGTTTTTTCTCTTAGAGATAGACATAATAAAACATGAGAAAACCAGAGTGTGTTTCTCACTTTCCTGCTCAGTGGATTATGCTGCCCCGACTCAGCAGTCAGATCCCATACACAGAAGAAGCCACTGGAGGAAAAGAAGCACGTGAAGTTTCCTCTCAATGAGATCCGCACCTCGAGGTAAACTATGCAGAGGCAGGGCTGAGGGATGTCGCAGAAACAAACCACTCCCTGGTCTGGAGGAGGGAGGGACTAGGTCACACATGGACATCGTGTTTCTCTCGGAAGCTGGGTAGGATTTTATGATGTGAAAGAAGAGCATGCTGGCTTGGCAGCCATCCAGAGGGTACAGCGATCAGAAAATGAGTGTGTCCTGCGGTTAGTACCCGGACACCGCTGGTGACGGACCAAACCAGCCTGAGGAGGCAAAGGCGGCTGCCGTGTCCATTCCCAGGTATCTAACGGGGAGTTCAGAGCTAGTGGGGGAGGGAGCACACTTGAAGGCTTGGAAGTGAATCCCAAGTTCCCAAGTTACAAACGACTTAAGACCCAGGAGGTACAGGAGACAAGCACATGGGGCGCTGGGGTAGCGTTGAAGAGACAAGAGAAGGAGAAGGCAGCCTCTGGCATGATTCTGATGGGTGATCTGGGTTCCTGGCTTGGTCTTGACTTTAAGGAACTGGCCGCTCTTCCCTTTCTCTCTCTAAGGCACCTTCCAGGCACCCCTGGGGAAGTGCCAGGGCGAAGGACTCAAGGAGTAACCTCTTGGGCTGTGTCCTCCTCTGCTCTGGAAAAAACCTGCATGTGCCTCTGAGAGAAGATAGTGAAATTACAGAGCAGACCCAGCCTCTGTTGAGGGAATGACCCTCTCAGCCCTCTCCAGCTCTCAGCCAGACGATGCCAAATCCCTCTCCCAAACGAGCCTGCACCAGAAGCTGCCTTCGCGGGGTGGGGGGGGGGTGCCCAGAGAATGACCTTCACACCTGGACTCTGAGTCATTTTGGAAAAGTGAATGCTGTTATTCAGGGTAAGAAGGGTGGGTCCTGAGGGAAATTAAGAAGGATCCCTTCCTCCCTCACCCCGCCCCAGGGTGCGAGAGGCCTTGAAGGACCAGCCCAGTCTGTCCCAGGTCTCATCTCTCCAAGTAGAAAAGGCGTGAACAATGTCACAACATAGGAGAGCCTCCTACCGGCATTTGGTCTGGAAAGACAGCAGGAAGAATTCAAAGGATGAATTATAATAAAGGGACTTTAGGCATGTGACTTCGGGGTAGGAGAGATCTGATGGGGTGAGAGCCCTGCCAGCCTCAGGACAGGCCTGCTGCCCCCAGCACTCGGATACAGGCGCCACGTGCCAGGGCCTCTGCCCACAGGCTCGGAGGGCGGGGAGGAAGTGATGATCTGAGTTTAGCTGATGCTGCCTTTGAGCCACTGTGGCCACCGCTGAGCTGAGTCCCAGCCCTGAAGGCGATACCGACCGGGGTTCTTGGCCTTCCGCCCTCCCCCAACAGAAATTGACTAGATGCCAGACAAGAAATTCCGCCAAAGCTTTATTGGCAGCAGGGGGGAGCGAGAACAAGTAATAGCTTCCCTTGCTGGCTCTCTGAGGGGGCGTGGCGCAAGCTTGTTCCTTATGGGGGTGAGGGTAGCGGTGCGTCCAAGGGTCAGGCCGGAGGCGTGGCTTAGGTGTTTTGCCCACCCCTTAGGTGGTGTTGCGTGCAGGGGGCGTGCGCAGTACCCTACTTTTGCTCCCAACACCCAGGTTTTGCTGTGGGCTCTTCAGAAGTGGCATTTGGGGTTTTTTGGTCTCTTTGTATCGTTTGTCCAGAATCTGCCCATGCATGCACGCAGTTATTTTTAGTCCCTTATAGTTTCTTTGTGTTTTGTTGCCGGAGGAGACGTTTGTCCAGGTGCAAGCACTGCGGCAAAGGGTCCCAGGTCCCAGCCTGACTCAAAAGGAGCGTGCAGCTGACGGGGACACGTGGCCCCCAGGGAGGCCTGGAATGTGAGGACCGCAGTTTCTTCTTTGCTCTGAGTTAGTGCGGATGACTTTTACCGAGTGTGTGTTTCAGGGTTCACAGAACAGCCTCGGTCCGCCCAGGTTATGAGATGCTCCCTGGGAAGGGCCACATGGGGCTTCTTGAGAAAGGAAGTCAGGCTTAGAGGAGGACACGGACCCCCAGACTCAGCACTCTGCCTGCCAGCCGAGAGAACTATGCTGGGTCTCTGGGGTTAGCTTTTCTGAGGGTTCACATCCTACTCAGAAATGTGTTTCAGTCATGTCCTAACCAAGAGACACGATCATCAAAAAGACCTGCAACCAGGCCACACGGACACTTGGTTTCCCCGAAGTTTGTTAATGAAAGAAGGCCAGGAAAGTCAGCATGGGGCAGGGTCATCTGGCTGCCACTCTGGGGTCTTGAAAAAGCCCACTGTGACTAGGTGTCCCCTGCAGTTAGAGTAATGTCTCTCCCAAGAAACAGCTCTCCCTTCTGGAACGTCTCATGTAAAGAGCCATTTTCCAAGTCAGTCAAGTTCTTTCTTATGAATGCTTACCAGGTGTCCTATTTGGGGACATAGTGGTCTGGTGTTCCCATGCGGGTGCTTCAGCAGTGCCCTGATGACCTCGTATGGCTGAGAAGCTCTTGTATGCACATTCACCTGTTGATGCCAGGTCATGGACCTGACAGAGACCTTCTAGGCATTACTACCAGTACGTCAGGGAATTCCTTAGAGGGGGCCCTGGAAATCCCATGGAGAGCCAATTCCCCGGAAACGGGTGTGTCCAATTCCTTCATTCATTCACTCAACACACATTTAGCAAGCGCCTACTGTGGGCCAGGCACCGTTCTGGGTTGTAAGAACTCAAAGATAAATAGAACATAGTCTGTCTTGAAACAGCTTACATCTGTATAGTTTAAAAAGGGAGCGGACATCCTTGGTGGTCCAGTGGTTAAGACTCTGCCCTTCCAACACAGGGGGGTGCAGGTTCAATCCCTGGTCGCGAAATGAGGATCCCACATGCCACACGGCGCTGCCCCCCCAAAAAAATAAATAAAATTAAAAGGGACCAAAGCCTTTAAAATGAAGAAGGTGGGTTTCCCTGGTGGCGCAGTGGTTAAGAATACGCCTGCCAGTCCAGGGGACACGGGTTTGATCCCTGGTCTAGGAAGATTCCAACATGCTGTGAAGCAACTAAGCCTGTGCGCCACAACTGCTGAGCCTGCCTCTAGAGCCCACGAGCCACAACTACTGAGCCCACAAGCCACAACTACTGAGCCTGAGCTCTAGAACCTGTGCTCCACAACAAGAGAAGCCACTGCAATGAGAAGCCCGCGCACTGCAACGAAGAGTAGCCCCCGCTTGCCGCAACTAGAGAAAGCCTGCGTGCAGCAACGAAGACCCAATGCAGCCCAAAATAAAAAATTTTTTTAATGAAATAAAATAAAATGAGGAAGGTATTTGATGATACTGACCAGGGCTGGATTTAGAAAGTGAGAAGCACGGTATTATTCACTCTGTGACCAGGATAAACTACAGGTATTAGGACCCAGCTTTTTCCTTTTTCAAAATAAGGGGACTGGGCTAGGTCATCTACTTCAGACCTTCTAATCTCTTGAGACCTACCCGTGCCCTGTGGGGAGTCTACTGCCAACACAGCCTTTTCATTTCCTCTAATGCCAGCCCTCTGGGACGACACTGAAGTTTCCTGTCATCTCAGCTGTCTGGATAGGACCCTGCCCTCTCCCTATATGAAGAGAGACTTGCGGTTTCCCAGCAGGCCTCAGACAGGTGAGGGCCGGCTCCTTAGGAAATGAAGAAGCCCCTTACAGGCTTACTGAGCCCCTTCTATGTGCCAGACTCCTTCTTCGCTTCGCTTATTTATGTGAACATCAAAGTTAAGAACGCTGAGACCAGAGAGGCTTAGCCGCCTGCACAGAGTCAGGCAGAGCTGTGAAGCCCCAGAGCTTGGGATGGGCTCCACACACCGCGAGTAAGGGAGTCAGTGAAAATACCCCGAGAAAATGAATGAGCAAGCTCTGGGTGACCGAACAGACTGTTTCCTGCTGCTCTGCACCTGCTGCTGGTCCAGTATAGCATCGCACCTGGTTTGGGTTAGGGTAGAGATCACGGGCGTTAAAATATTCAGTTGGAAAAGCAGATGAGGCTAGGCCGAGAGCACCAGGTTGGTTCTGACTTCCTCCAGTGATCGGTGGACGCTGTGGAGGGTTGTGAGTGTAGGGGCAGGGGTGGTGGGTGTCACCGTGCGGCCTAGGAAGGTCACCTGGCAGCACTGGGTCTGAGGGAGGTGGAGAGGCTGGGAGAACTCTTCTGAAGTGGGCAAAGAGGGACTGAGTCGAGGAAAGAGGAGACACAAGGGAAGAAGCAGCCAAAGTCAGATGTATTATGGGGAATTCAGAATTCATACTTCCTGAGTGAGGAGGAAATATAGGGGTGAAAGGGACCAAATCTAGCCTGGTAGTTATTTCTTTCAGTTATGCTCATGAGCGCTTGCAATGAACCAAGTGCTGTGACACCTTACTTACCCCATCTTTTTTTTTTTTTTTGCGGTATGCGGGCCTCTCACTGCTGTGGCCTCTCCTGTTGCGGAGCACAGGCGCCGGACGCGCAGGCTCAGCGGCCATAGCTCAGGAGCCCAGCCATTCCGCGGCATGTGGGATCTTCCCGGACCGGGGCGCGAACCTGTGTCCTCTGCATCGGCAAACAGACGCTCAACCACTGCACCACCAGGGAAGCCCACTTACCCCATCTTATCTGGCCTTCCCAAGAGCCCCCTGAGACAGGATCTGTGATTATCCCCATTGTATGGATAAGAACACTGAGGCACACAGAGCTCATATGAAATGTCTAAGTGCTGGGAGACGTCACCATCTGGAGGGCTTGCCCCTCACACTCAACAAGCTAAATTCACCATTGCCCCCGCCCCTGCTCTTCCTCTAAGTTTCCCTGTTTGTTTGTTTGTTTGTTTAATATTTATTTATTTATTTGGCTGCACCAGGTCTTAGTGCAGCATGCGGGATCTTTGTTGTAGCATGTAAACTCTTAGTTGCGGCATGCATGTGGGATCTGGTTCCCTGACCAGGGATCGAACCCGGGCCCCCTTCATTGGGAGCACGAAGTCTTAACCACTGGACCACCAGGAAAGTCCCTTCCCTGTTTTAATTAACACCGACACCATGCTTTTAGAGACTCAAGGCCAGAGCTCAGAAGAAATGTGTTATGTCTGTCCTTTCATTGTCTGTGTCTCTTATGACTCAAGCGCTGCGTTAGGTGCTAGGGTTACAGGTATCAAAGGTGTGCTCCTGGCCCACAAGACAGGATGCTGGGGGCCAGCGGAGGAGTGTGTCAAGTCCAGGGCAGGGAAGAGAGGCAGGGAGGTTTCCAAAGGAGGCCCGGTGCCCCCCGTGCTTCCTCTCTGCACACTGCCCCTTGGTCGCAGTGGTGCCATAGAGATGGGCCTGGCATTTTCCACCTGCCCAACTCCACCTCCAGTTTCAATTCCTGTAGTGAATACCATTAGAAGTCTCCAAAATAAAACTATGACTTTTTAAAGTCCTGAGCAATTCAGTTTCCTGCAAGAGCGTTCAAAGAGAGTCACAAGTTTGATAAGTAGGCAGCCTGGGTTCTAACGTCTTCATCACTGTTGTGCCTTTGAGAAGCATTCGTTTGTCTTCCATTGATGCCCTGCCTAACTTCCCAAAATGTTAAAAGCCCAAGTACAGTAAAACTCTTTAAATGATATGTGTAGATTAAGCTCTGAGTAATGGAGTAGGGAGCATGGGAATCCCAGAAATCTAGAACTAAGACAAAACTATTGAGCAGAGACCTTAACTCCAAACTTCCTGGCAGCCAAGAGAAAAATAAGAAAAAGGAGCTTTTTAAAAATTAACTAATTAAAAAAAATTTTATTGTGGTAAGAATGCTTAACATGAGGTCTACCCTCCTAACTAATTTTTTAATGTATTTTATTGAAGCTGATTTACAATGTTGTGTTAATTTCTGCTGTACAGCAAAGTGAATCAGTTATACATATATATATACATTCTTTTTAAAATTCTTTTCCATTATGGTTTATCACAGGATACTGAATAGAGTTCCCTGTGCTCTACAGTGGGCCCTTGTTGTTTATCCATCCTATAGATAATAGTTTGCATCTGCTAATCCCAACCTCCCACTCCATCCCTCTCCCTCTCCCCCTCCCCTTTGGCAACCACAAGTCTGTTCTCTACGTCTGTGAGTCTGTTTCTGTTTGGTAGATAAGTTCATTTGTGTCATATTTTAGATTCCACATATAAATGATATCATATGGTATTTGTCTTTCTCTTTCTGACTTACTTCACTTAACATGATAATCTCTAGGTCCATCCATGTTGCTGCAAATGGCATTATCTCATTCTTTTTTATGGCTGAGTCATATTCCACCTCCTACCAAATTTTTTAATGCATAGTCCATTATTGTTGACCTTGGGTACTATGTTGTACAGCAGATCTGTAGAGCTTATTCATCTCACTTAACTGAAACTTTATGTCCACTGATTAGTAACTCCACATTTTCCCCTCCTTCCAGCCCCTGGCAATCATCATTCCACTCTTTGATTCCATGATTTTGACTATTTAAATACCTCATACAAGTGGAATCATGCAGTATTTGTCTTTCTAAGACTGGCTTATTTCACTTAGCATAAGGTCCTCAAGGTTCATTTATGCTGCCATGTGTTGCTGAATTTTCTTCTTTTTTAAGCCTGACAGTATTCCATTGTATGTATTTACCACATTTTCTTTATCCATGTATCTGTCAATAGACATTTATGTTGTTTCCACACGTTGGCTGTTGTGAATAGTGCTGCAATGAACATGGAGTAAAGATATCTCTTTGATATCCTGATTGCAATTCTTTTGGATAAATATCCAGAAGTGACATTGCTGGATCATATGGCAGTTCTATTTTTAATATGTTGAAGAACTTCAATACTATTTTCCATAGTGACTGCACAATTTTGCATTCCACCAACTGTGTACAAGGGTTTCAATTTCTTCACATTCTCACCAACATTTACTGTCTTTTCTTTTGTTGATAATATCCATCCTGACAGGTGTGAGGTAATATCTCATTGTGATTTTGATTTGCATTTCCCTGAGGATTAGTGATGTTGAACATTGTTTTCATATACCTGTTGGCCATTTGCCTGTCTTCTTTGGAGACATGCCTATTCAAGTCCTTAGCCCACTTTTAAATTAGCTTATTAGATTTTTACTACTGAATTGTGGGAGCTCCTTATTTTTTTGGATATTAACCCCTACTCAGATACATAATCTGCAAATATTCTATCCCATTCCTTACATTGTCTTTTCACTCTGTTGATCATTTCCTTTGCTGTGCGGAAGCTTTATAGTTCAATGCAGTTCCACTTGTTTATCATTGGTTTTGTTCTCTGCGCTCTTGGCGTCATATTCATAAAATCATTGCCAAGACCAACGTCATGAAGTTTTTTTCCCTGTTTTCATCTAAGAGTTTCATAGTTTCAGGTGTTACGTTTAAGGCTTTAATCCATTTTGAGTTGATATTTGTGTATGATGTAAGATTAGGGTCCAATTTCATTCTTTTGCGGGTAACTATCCAGTTTTCCCAACTGGAAACAAGTCTTAGAATTAGTAGACGCAAACCTTTTTCCCAGCTCCGAATCTCTGAAAGAGATAGGGCACTCTATCTCCTTCACTGGCTTTTACACTGACAAAGATCTATGCGTGTGCCATGCCCTCCCAGACAGGGAGCCCCCCGAGGACAAGGACAGTGTCTCAGTCCCTTTTCTCCTCCAGATATCAGCACATAACAGACATTTGATAAATATTCTTTGATGAATAA
This sequence comes from Mesoplodon bidens, assembly GCF_964165515.1. Lineage (NCBI taxonomy): Eukaryota > Metazoa > Chordata > Mammalia > Artiodactyla > Ziphiidae > Mesoplodon > Mesoplodon bidens. The sequence goes on along the minus strand of NC_138176.1, from coordinate 111,200,266 downwards.
CTGGACAAATACTTTTTTTGTATGAGGGTCTCTTAACAGCAAAAGACAGAACTTTAGGTAACAAACTTTTAAAAACATGGATGTTATTAATTTGGTCATATCTGATGTGGATTCTCACTGCACAGCTGAGGGATGACATTAACTCCTAGGTCTTTAATCCCTTTTACCAAAGTCACCGAATTTGGTATGCAAAGAGTTATGTGACTAAAGTTTAGTTATATAACTAAAGAGTTACATATGCCCCAGAAGCTACTTTTGCCAATTATTTTAAAGATTTTTGAGTGGCTTCCTCTTCTCGCAGTACAGTGCTTAACTCTTTTTTTTCAAATGAAGAGCCATAATATTTAGTACCATTTCTGTAGCTAACACCAAAAAACATTGAATGAATGAATGAGAAGATGAATGAATAGGTGAACAAACTGCCTTCTCACTTCTCTGGGCTTTAAAAACAAACAAACAAACAAACTATTAAAGCTTCCTAAGTAAAGTTGTATCTCCTTTGAGGCAAGGCCAACCAGACATACACATATGAAACTGTATCCTTTCCCTATATATTTTCATACAGCTTGCAGTTGTCCCAGCCTTCCAATAACCACTTTTTCACAATAAGCCCGGCGCATCCTTTCATTCTGGATTTTTTTTGTGTGTGTGTGGCCGCATCTCGCAGCATGCGTGATTTTAGTTCCCCAACCAGGGATTGAACTGTGCCCCCTGCAGTGCAAGCTCAGAGTCCTAACAACTGGACCGCCAGAGAAGTCCCCATTCTTCAATAGATATATATTAAACACCTCCTATGTGCCCAGTCCTGTTCTAGACACTTGGAATCTATCAGTGAGAAAAACATGGAGCTTATCTTCTATTCTTTCTGAATATTTCCTATATGCATGACCACATCATCCTGAGTGTTTTCAACCTGATCTGTCCCTAGAAGTTGAGCACATGTTGGTCTGGTCTAGGGTTGCTTGGAGAACTACAAGATGCTCTGGCCACCTGGGGCTTCTGCAGAGCAGGGTGGCCTCGTAGAAGATGCTCTCCACTGACCATCTGCACCCCTGGATTCTGGTCCAGTCTCTGACCCCCTCACCATAACTTTGGGCAATTTACTGACCTCGGGTGGATTAGATAAGACCTTTTTAACTTGGATTCATGTTCAACTTCACCTTTGACAGCAGCCTACTGACCACACTGAGGCTCCATCCCTGGGTGCCTTTGACATTGATGCATGTCCCTAGAACTACAGAAATGATTTTCCTCATGGTATTGAGACAGCCACCTGCTCTGTTTTGGTAAGTTTTTTTTCCCACTACTGAAAGAAAAGGGAAAAAAGCACTTACCCTCCTTGATTTTCTCCCCAACTATTTTTTTCCCATCTTCATGTGCCCAGGAACCTCATTTTTGCTTTGCAAAACCCACTTCCTCAAAGTAAAAGTCATTACCAACATTCAAAGCACTTTTCAAAGGGAAACTTTTTCATAAAAATATCTCTGATGACTTTGGCCAGAATTAATTACCAACTTCCTTCTGTGCCATCTTGGTTTTTTTAACCTTTGATTATAGCACATTTGGGCATTCTGGCACTTACTGCAGTGTCGTAGCTCTTCTTTCTGTAACTCAGGTGTCCCAGGCTAGATAAGCACTAGGGACTGTGTTTACTAGCGACGTTACTTTGCCACTCATTAACCTAGGGTCAGAGTCTAGCTCCATTATAAATGGTCAAAAGAAGGTGACATGGATTTTAATGGCCATTCCACATGAGGATTTTCAAATTATGTTTTGAAAAAGGTCAGCATTTTGAGATTAACTGGAGAACTCCTCAAGGTGACTCTTTCGGGAGACCCAGTATTTGTCTGGATATATAAATTTTTGGTGTGTTTGTCTGAAAAGAAAGAAGTCTTCGTACCTAAGGTCCTTATTATTTTTGGACTCTGTCCAACTGCAAGTGAGGGAGGCCCAAACTGTGACTTTCCTGCTGAGGGACCCCAGAGTGCTTTCTCCATGCCAAGGGGAGGGTGTGTGCAGACCACGTGTAGTGAGGTCTCAGAGACCTCCAGCTCTCCAAGGGCTCCACGTCCGTCACCCAGGAGTGAAGCGGCAGACAGCCCTCGCATCTCTGTTTCTGCTTTCTTCTGAGATAGGGATTCTTCTTAAGCAGGGCCAGATGAAAGGGCGGGCCAGCTGGGCAGCTCCCCAGGGGCAAATCGGAAGAGAGAGAGCCCATCACTGAGATAAATTTAAACAACGGTGCTTATTAACTCGGGTTTCTCTGCACAGCTTCTTCTCTAGCTGGTGAAACGGAAGTTGGTCTTTTCTAATTGAAGTCTGACAGAACCTTAGGGAAGAAAAATTTTAAAACAGCTTTTACTGATGCTACCATGACTACTAAGAATTTTGAGATGAACTCAAGACAAATCAGCTTAAGTTCCGCAGTGAGCTGAAACCCTGAAACCAAGTAACATGAGGCATTGGTACTGTCATGGGGAATGACTGTCTATATGTTCAGTCATTCATTGTGTCTCCCCAAAAGTACTCAGATCAAACGAAATCTGGAAAAAGATTTTTCAGAAAAGTGGGAAAAGACTTGACAGCCATTTTGAGATTGCTGATTTGGTTTGGGGCACTCAAAGAGTATTGATTAGTAAACTGACATGTTTCTACATAAATTTATTTTTCTTTTTTCTTTCTTTTTTTGGCCACAGCACGTGGCTTGCAGGATCTTAGTTCCCAGACCAGGGACTGAACCCATGCCCCTTGCAATGCAAGTGTGGTGTCCTAAACACTGGACTGCCAGGGAATTCCCTAAAAATGTTTACTAAGGGAAAATGAGTTTCTTCCTGTTTCCCATTCATGAATGTTGAATGTGACTTTTAAGAATGTCATGCTCCAAACCACATGCCCCGGTTGACATCTCAGCACTGTTCACACCTGCAAGTAGGAAACCCCACCTCTGGCAGAGCTGCAGAGCCCAACTCCATCCTGCCAGCCCATTCCTGCCCCCCACTTAAAGCCCTTGGGCCTGCCCATCTGACACCCATGTATCTCTGGCCTCCGTCCAGTGTGGCCCTGTGGTGACTTGCTCGTGTCACCTCAGAGAACCTGCAGTTGCCTGCTGTCACATGCTTGTGTCCATGTCCTGCTTTTGCCTATCTCAGCTTTTTTAGCTCAGGGAGCATTCATTCCATTTCTATATATTCCCAAGAGCTAGCACAATGCCAAAAACATGGTAGACACATGTCTGTTGAATGAGAAAAATAAGTGGATCAATTAATTGTGCAGACTTGACCCTTTGCCTGCTGACACTTGTACCTTCTGCCAAACCCTCCTACATCTTAGTCTTTTCAGGCCCTCCAACTACCTGCCGTGCCCGGCTTCATTGCCGTCTACACCCTGGATAAGCCTAGTCTTCAGCCAAAGGGAGTGGTGGGACTCTAGTCATCCCTTCAAAAGTGGTGAAGATTTGGATGGGATGGGAATGGGCTGAGGAAGAGAAGTGGGGACAACCTTCTGGGGTCCCCGACAGGCCTTTTTGGCATCTACTGTTTCCTCTGGTTCAGATGCATTTTCCATCTCCTCTCATTATCTCTCTGCCCACTTTCCCACCTCAAAAAAAACCCCCAGTATTACTGTCCTTCAAAGCTTTTATCAAATGACAGCTCTTTCACGAACCTTCCCTGATGTCCCAGGCAAACTTGTAACTAACCTCCTTCCTTGGCCACCTTAGTATCTTTTCTGAACTTGCCAGCACTTTCCAGTGCTGATCCCAGGGCCTTCGTTGTCTGTGTTCATGTCTCAGCTCCACAGTGAGATCACAGCCTCCCTGCATTGGGTATTTTTTTCATCATTTTATTCCCATAATGGCCAGCACAGTTAGTGTTCAATAAATATTTCTCGGATTCAACTGATATCACCAAAGCCTTCCATAGTGACTGCTTTAAAGGGCAACCATCGACTGAACACTGATTTACTGGATGTTTGTTGAAAACCATGCTGATCTGTATATACCACGAGCACTGTAACCCCATTGCTGGCTTATTCATGGACTTTTAGCTTCTAGTTACCCATCTATCAAGTTTCAAAGACTCTTAAGTATTTTAATGACTTTTCATGTTGGATTAGATTTACAAACAAAGTGACTTCCTTTAAAATACCGAAATGGGTGCCTGGCAGAGCCAGGAACCCAGGAACCCTGAGAGAACTTCCAGAGCCCTCCCTGCCACGCCCCTTACAACTGAAGCCGGACAGTAATAATCCCGACCTTCCTGTCGGCTTCCCATGGAGTTCTATAAACAGTAATTAATGCAGTTTAGACATTAGTCTCAACTGCTTACCCTGGCTCTCAATTAATTAGCTAACTGCCAAGCTAGGAAGACGTGGTTTGCATATAATTTTATCAGCGTGCACACGCACGCACACGGGTGACTCAGATTTGCAGATCTGCCCTTTACTGAAGCGTGGAATACACATATGCTATGGCAACAGAAACAGTGGGAGAGCCAGCCAAGCCTCTCAGGGCCTCGGGAGGCAGGTGCTGTTTATTAAAACCTCCCCACTTCACAGAGGGCTGAATGAGTCACCCCGAGGCCAAACAGCTTTTCCAAGGTGTGAGGAGACCTCGCTCTAACTTTGTTTAAAAACTGTTGTGTTTGTTCAAACGTGTTTGAAAGTGTTCAGAGGAAAGGGCTTGTCCTCCTAAAACAACCTGTGTTAACAGAAAACAAACTGTCCCTTCCGCATCTGGCTGGACAGTGTCCATGGAGCATCCATAAAGCAGGTGGGAGGCTCCCAGCTGAGATGCCTCAGTCTCAGGGGAGCTGAGCCTCCACGGGGTCTGAGGATGTCGGGAGGGAGGGGAGCTCGGAGGAAGCCCTCCTGCTCTGCCCTGGACGGAACGCCAACGGGAGTGCCCAATGGGCTCCAGAACTCAAGACCAGGAGGCAAAGCTCTGCCTGAGGGGTCTTTTTTTTTTTTTTTTTTTGCGGTACACGGGGCTCTCGCTGCTGTGGCCTCTCCCGTTGCAGAGCACAGGCTCCGGACGCCACGGCTCAGCGGCCATGGCTCACGGGCCCAGCCGCTCCGCAGCATGTGGGATCCTCCCGGACCGGGGCACAAACCCGCATCCCCTGCATCGGTAGGCGGACTCTCAGCCACTGCGCCACCAGGGAAGCCCCCGAGGGGTCTTTTAAAGCAGGATAGTGCCAAGAGAGTGGGAGAGAGCAGGAGGCTCTGGGCAGGTTCACAGTGGGACTCTGGGGCACTGGAGTGAACATCAGGGGGCAGGGTGGGGTGACTCTGAACCTTAGCCGCGCATCTGTGTTCTTTTAGCATGTGTATTCCACTCACAGCACCAAGGACTACAGCAAGCTGATTTTAATGTATTTCACATTGAGCATTTTAATGCTAACCATTATGAGAAACAAATTATAGACATAGCTACAGATATGTAAAATGAGAGGAGGTTCTGAATACTCTATTATCTTGCTAAATTCTTGATTATTGCCTTCAGCGCTTGACAACATTCTGCCTACAGTTCTCATTCCATTTTATTCTGTTACATTTTTTAACCAAGCAGAGAGAGACCTTCCCAGCTGCTCACTCTTCTGATTTTATTTCTGAATGAATGGGAGGGACGTTGCTATGGTATGGACATGTTTTTTCATAAATGTTGACAAATTGCCTAATAACCAATTGCGCCATTTTCTAGGATATTTTCGTAGCTTGGGCAAGCTTGGCTGTGCGTCAGGGTGAAACCTCACAGACCTGAGTGGGTAGAGACACGGAGGGAGACAGGACCAGGACACAGCCTTGATGGCAGAGTCAATCCAGCCACGGGCCTTGTCCCTGAGCCCAGAGTCAGTCTAATCTCGGTGCCTGAAGCACGGGCATTTGGGCTTGCTTAGACTGGCACCGCGTTTAAGGCAGTTCAAGATAGAGGGAGGATCCGGGCAGCAGACGGGGGCAAGGATGGCTCTCCATGTCAGGCAGGGAGCACCCTTAGGGCTCTGAGAGAGAAATCTTCTGACAGCAGAACCGCAGCTGGTGGCCCTGGGTTCAGGGAATGGAATTAAGATGCCTGAGTGGGGAGGCTGGCGAGAATTAGGCAAACTATTGAGAGTCTCAACCAAACAGGTTACAGGGCTCAGTGAGATTCATCTGCATAAGAAACCAGGTACACATGTGCCCAAGGCTCACTTTCTGGGTCCTGGAGATGGAGACCAGGTCCCGGGCTTAGGGTCACAACCCACTCACTTCTCTTTTTTTTTTGGCAACACTATTGTTTTCATTTGGAAATTGATGTTCTTATGGTGCTCCATATTTTTTTTAATTGAAGTACAGTTGATTTACAATGTTGTGTTAGTTTCATGTGTATAGCAAAGTGATTCAGTTATACACACATATGTATACATATATATATTCTTTGTCAGATTCTTTTCCATTATAGGTTATTATAAAATATTGAGTATAGTTCCCTGTGCTATACAGTAGGTCCTTGTTGGTTACCTATTTTATATATGGTAGTGTGTATGTGTTAATCCCAAATAACTAATTTACCAAATCCCCCCCCCCGACTTTTCCCCTTTGGTAACCATAAGTTTGTTTTATTTTTTAAAATAAATTTACTTATTTATTTTTGGCTGTGTTGGGTCTTCGTTGCTGCGTGCGGGCTTTCTCTAGCTGCGGCAAGCGGGGGCTACTCTTCGTTTCCGTGTGCGGGCTTCTCATTGCGGTGGCTTCTCTTGTTATGGAGCACAGGCTCTAGGCACGCGGGTGTCAGTAGTTGTGGCACGCAGGCTCAGTAGTTGTGGCTTGTGGGCTTAGTAGTTGTGGCTTGTGGGCTCTAGAGCACAGGCTCCGTAGTTGTGGCGCATGGGCTTAGTTGCTCCGCGGCGTGTGGGATCTTACCGGACGAGGGCCAGACCCCGTGTCCCCTGCATTGGCAGGCAGATTCTTAACCACTGTGCCACCAGGGAAGTCCCCATAAGTTTGTTTTCTATGCCTGTGTTGACACACTAGCTTCTGATGTCATGGTCAGAACTGGTGAGGGCTGGGGAGGGCTGGTGGAAGCAGAGCTGGGCAGCACGGAAGCAGAGGCCAGCAGTGATTCATGTCAAGTCTAAATGCTTTGCCCTTTCACAGCCTTGAGAATCCAAACGGTATTTACCTTGCACGAAACTAATTCTCAACTGCATCTTTCTTTAAGTGTTGTTAGTTAAACAAGATAGCAGTTAGTGTTTAACGTGATGTTGTGATCTTAATGAAGGGTTATATCTTTATAGAGAAAGTAATAATGGTTGAATAGGGGACTGTTATTGCTTATCTCCATGAACCGCACACGAAGAAAACAGGTTTGCTGGACAGATGCATCCATTAACATTCCCCACCGGTTGTTCACCTGGGTGACATTCTTTAGAACTGGAATTCAAAATTAAACCTCTTTAGAGACAACAAGTCTTAGTGTTCAGCATGCCCTTCCTTCTTTCCCCCTCTCTTTATGTTTTCCTTCTCGCCTTTCATTTTTTCCCTCCCTCCCTACCCCCCTCTCCTCTCCCTCCCCTCTCCCTCCCCCTCCCCCTTTTCCTTTCATCCCTTCAGTGTCTACTTCCTGTATGCCAGACTGTCGGGGACCAGGGACAATGACCTGCCTGAACAGAGCTGATGGAAAGAACCACTAAGTACGATGAGAAAAAGAAAAGGAATGTCTGTCTCAATCTGGAGGATCAGAGAAGACTCCCAGGAGAGTTGAATCCTTCAAGGGCATAGGAATCGACCAGGTGGAGAGGAGCATTCTGAGTAGAGGGCATCACAGACGTGGAGACCCAGCAGCATGAGAGAGCAGGGCACATTCGAAGACGGTCAGGTGTGGGCCTGGTACAAAACCACAGTGAGAGGGAGCTATACCGGGCCTCCAGCTTGTGGTGCAGGTGATTTTAAATCCAGCCCTGGCTGGGGTCTCCTCTCTTCCTCCTAGTCTCTGAGTGCAAGCCTTTATGATAAAAAAAAATCTTTTCTATGTCACATTTATTCATAAAAGACATAATGGAAAAGCTCCCATGATGGAGTATAACTTCTCTCACATCCTGACTTATCCTTATCTAAGCAGGGAGATCTCTGACAACCTTGGCATGACCTGTTTATTGACTTCATGTATGATCAGGGCAGAGTGAGGCGGTGGCTCCTTTCCCATGACCTGCTGGGTAGGGTGCAGGTAACGTGGACACACTCCTTTCACGTTGACGAATGGTTCCTGCATGTTGGGGAAGAGCAGGCATGAACTTGAAGAGCACACTGAGCTCCGAGGTGTCAGGAGTGCCCAGCAGGATTGGCACCTTTAGTTCTGCTGGGTGGTGTTCCTGATCTCCAGATGCCAAGGGCCCACGAGTGGATGATGGGGACCCCAAGGGGAGAGCTGAAATGAATATCGAAGTCCCATCTTTTGCCTCTGTTGACAATGGCCCCCACTCTGTAACTGGGAAAGAGATGTGCTCTTGGCCAGAAGATATGGGTTAAGAGGGAACCGCAGGGACTATTATAATGTGGACAAGGATGCCATCTGTAAAATCTTTGTGAAAGTTTCCTTCTTTCAGGTGGACCTGAGCTGTTGCAGTGTCTGATGTTATCTGGCTCTTAAGATCCTTTCAGTTTCCCTTAAATTATCCCCAAGATGTAACAGAGGTCAGGACCACTGAACAGGAAGGAGATTGGCACAGTTACAGAAGGTTTTGGGAACAAGGGTTAGAGTGGGAACGTCTTAGGAGTTTCATTCACAGACACAGGCAAGGACCAGACCTAGAAGAAGGGCTCCAGAAGGTTTTTTTTCCACTTTCTTTCTTTAGTATCATCACAATTTCAGACTGCATATAACAAGGAAGAGAATTTGGGGTAGGGAGGAAGAGGCTCATTTCTGGGATAACATTCCAAGGACAAAGAGAAAAGAGCAGTTACTGGGATTCATTAATGTATAATCCCCTCAACACTAATGGCCCATTATTTTGGCCTAACATTTCTTCAGATTATTATGCTAACTTGCTTTTCAAAAAAAAAAAAAAAACCTTTAGGTTTGGGTTTATCAGTTCAATATTTTATTTGAGAAACAAGAATTTTTTTAAGATTAACTAGGCCCTATTAGTCACTGTTACATTGTCTATCAATTTTTAGAGAAATGTGAAAAGAACAGCATAAGATAATGCAGTTTTTGACAGCTTTCCATCATCTTTTGGCTCTCATACCAGGAAAGGGGTGTTATTTTTTTACGCTAATACAGATCACAAATTTTACTGCCATTGCAAAAGTAAGGCTTGGCAAGATTAGACTTCTGATACCAGGTAATAATCATCAGTGACAGAAAACAAGGCTAGGTTCCACTCCTTTCTGTTTTACTTCCTTTTTAATGATATGAAATCACCCTCAGATGAATTGAACACACACCCTCTGCCACAGAGAAATGGAAACAGTATCCTCCTATCTGCTCATGGAACCACAGAAATGTGTCTCCAGGGGCTCTGAGGAGCTCTGGTTCTCAGCACAGAAAGAATTCAGCGAGAGGCAAAATGAGAGCTAAAAAGTGATTTATTAGAATAGGACACTTGTGAGTCTTACAAGTGGGCGGGCAAGAGGGTGACATGCCCGAGAACTTAGAGGTCTACAGTCTTATAATCAAAGGAAAAGTGGGGAGGGGAAGAAGACCACATCCTTCCTCATTCTTAAGTAGATGTCACTCTTCCATCATCAGCTCCTCTTCCACATCAGGCAGGGGAGCTTTCTGGTCCCTACATGGTAAAGCTGGGACTGTCATGGCCCAACAGAAATGAGCAAAAAGGCGGTAACATATACTAAAAATGGTAAATCATTTCAGGTTTTAGTACAATGTCACCTTTTCCTTATATTTTTGCTTTTAGTGTACCCCCAGGAGCATGTCCTAGGAATCATTAATTTACTAAGCTCACTGGGCAGGATGTAGGTCTCATTCCACTATTGTTTTACTGTTTTCGGTCATGTCTCATGCTTCTGCTGCATGATTTTGTTGCTAAGCAAGCCTGCTTGGTTTTGTGATTAAGCAAACCTGCTTTCTTGAGTGATCATTAACTTACAGGGTCTCCCATACTTTTTTCTCTGCTTACAATCCCCTAGTGGGATTAACTATTTAATCACCTACTTTGTCCCTTTACTCTGATTAACCAAGAGCAGAAGACATGAGATTCTAGTAACTAACTTTTTCATAAAGCTGGCTTGGAACTAAACATTCTTTAAAATGATCATTATTCAGGAGAGGTTTTGAGAATTCTGTTAGTTTTAATCAAATAACTTCCTGCCACTATTGTTGGTTGGGTTACCTGGTAGCACATTTTACAGCTAATCCATGCTTATGGATTCACAACAGACGTTTCACAGAAGCATTTTAAAGATTTTCCCATATCCCTGGAGGGGACCAATGAGTAAAATCCATTTTGAACATCTTCCAAGGCGATGTCATCTGAATCTTGCTCAGCACTGCAGCCCTACAGAGACACAATCAAGCGCTGGGTCATTTGCTGAAACAGACCCAAGACTGCTTCCTGAGGAAAACTGTGGCCTTACCTGCAGAAAGAAAGGGTAAAGGCATTTGGGGCAGAAAACCAGAAGCCTAGAATAGATCATATATACCAGGGTTGCTAAGAAGTTTAGAGCAGTTAGAGTTTTAAGGTACATTTCTCAGAGAAAGAGGTCAATATTCCATACTAGGTCTAACACCTAGAAAGTTAGTCAGTCACAGGGGGTAATGGAATTCTTGCTGGTAGATGAGAGCACCTGGAGCAAGACAGGCTACATAATCTGTGGGATCCAGTGCAAAACGAAAAGGCAGAGGCCCTTGTTAAAAAATTAGGAATTTCAAGATGGCGAGCGCAGAGCATCCATCTAAGGGCGGGGCTCTTCTGAGCACAGGTAACTGCACAGGTTGAATGCCTATCAAGTGCCTGCAGGGAGGAGATTGAGTGAAAACAAGCCTTAATGATGGAATTCTAGGGAAAACCAACTGTTAAAGGGAAGGTAAAAGAGAAGCCAGCAGACCCTGAGATGGGGAGGTCAAGGAGATAGAAAAAGAGCCAAAGACAAATAGACTGTCAGAAGCCAAGAGAAGTCATACATTTAAACACAAACCACATGAAACTTCTTACTTGTTCTTGTACTTGCAGCATGCTGGCAGAGAATATGCAGCCAACTGATGCATGATGTAATCACCAGTCTAATGTTCTAAAGGCCATCTCATAAAAGGACTCAAAAGCATCCTTGGCATTTTGCATCTAAGAGGTCATCATTGATCTCTGTATTGAGTAATAAAAGAGGAACAGCCAGATGCTAGATTGTGCTAATGATCGACAGGAAGGTGAGATAGTGGAGACAGCTCCAAAGACCTGTCTGATGAGCAGGAGGAGAAGGACTGAAAAGAGGGCAGTACCAAAAGGGAGATGTTGAGCTGAGACAGAGGTGGTGGTGATAGTGGTGGTGATGTTGGTGATGGTGATGGTGATGGTGGTGATGGTGATGATGTTGGTGGTGATGGTGGTGATGGTGGTGGTGGTGATGGTGGTGATGGTGGTGATGGTGATGGTGGTGATGGTGATGATGTTGGTAGTGATGGTGGTGATGGTGGTGGTGGTGATGGTGGTGATGGTGGTGATGGTGGTGATGGTGGTGGTGGTGATGGTGGTGATGATGGTTGTGGTGGTGATGGTGGTGGTGGTGATGGTGGTGGTGGTGGTGATGGTGGTGGTGGTGGTGATGGTGATGGTGGTGGTGGTGATGGTGATGGTGGTTGTGGTGTTGGTGGTGGTGGTGATGGTGGTGGTGGTGGTGGTGATGGTGGTGGTGGTGGTGGTGGTGGTGGTAGTGATGATGGTATGTTTTGTGTCTGTTTTGAAGATGGGAAAGACATACATATTTGTGTACAGAAGAAAAGGAGGCAGTGGTACTAAATGAAAAGGAGGAAGAGGGGAGAAAGGAAAAGAAGAGAAAGGGAAAGACCAAAGCCTGGAGGAGAACATTCCTATGGGTTTGAATGGCATAGGATTCAGAGCTCTGAGGAAGCTGTTCACTTTGGGGAAAAAGGAAGATATATTGAGGAAAAGAAAGTAAGAATGGGGGTGAGTGTGTAGATACATTTTCAGGAATATGCTTACATTTGGGGGCAAGAGACTTGGAGATCGGAACGGAACATGCTTTTGTGCTTCTTTTACCTTCTGTATGAGGTAGGAGACCAGGTCAGTAGCTGAGGTTAAATACTGAAATTCTTGCCCAGTAATAAAAAGCTGACTTTGATTTCTATAGTTCCTTCCCTGCAGACACTTCAAAGTCCTTTAGTAACTGCTACTCTCAAGGATCCTCTTCTGGTATTTTGATAGACCTTTTCATTGTGGTATTAATTTCTTTTCCAACTAATTATTCCTTTATATCAAAGAAAAACTTAGAAACTTGAAATATTTCTCCCAAGACTTATCCAATATCAAAAAGAGATCTCCTTTCTATAGCATTTTATAGGGCAATCATTTCAGAACACATAGAACTTAGAATCAGAACACAATGTCTGGAAATTTAAGACTATTGGAGAAGACCCCTTGCAATGCTAGTTTCCCTGAAAAAGAATATTCTATTTGAACTAGAGCTCTGGTGGGGGAAATATTCTGTTAATTTTTCTCCCATAATACAGTGGCTTCAGTTTCTTTCTTGCAGAGGACTATAGCTTAGTCCAAATGGCAGCTCATCCACAATGGTTTAATATGCACAACAACTAAGTAAAAATCACAGCCTGAGAGGGCTACCCTGCCAGTATTTCATACTGAGTCTTTATTGCTCTTGTTACTATTATCTGATTGATGTAATATCTTTCCTTGGCTCAGAAATATTTACAAGTTACCAACATAATTAATTTTCATTCATCAGCACTCCCAATTGCTTAACTGTGTTATTTTATAGACTTAACCACCTTTTAATTTATATATAGATTAAGGTCTGTGTCCTCAACACCTAGAAGGATTTCTGGCTATAATAGGTACTCAGTGAATATTTGTTGAATGAATAAATAAAAATACATGTGTAATATTTTCTATTTCAGTGTATCACCTTAACTTGCATATAGATGATACACGGGATAATTTTCCATTCTGATCCCGTTTTTCTTTGCGGAAATCTATGTCAGTCAGCCTTTTAAAAAACTTTGTCTGGGTTAAGAGGTAGTTACTGCAACTGCTTTGCCCCTTCCAAATCACAAACAGTAGAGGGAAGTTCAACTTGGAAAGGGACTCTTATGTTTGTTAAGTCCATTATTGTTTCTCCCAATAACTTTATGAGCTAATTATTATTTCCATCTTATTGGAGGTAGTAACTGAAACCCTAAGAGGTTAAGTTGCCCAAAGTTAGAAAGTGAAAAAGCAAAAACCTGATTTTGAGCACAAACTTATTCCCAAACCAGAGCTCTTCCCAAAACTGTTTTGAAAATTATTCGATGACTCATGTTGTGTTCAGAAAGAAAGAACAAACAAGATGTATTTCACCTTTAAAAAAGAAAAGGAGGTGGGGGGGGGAGAAAGTAATGCCTGCAGTTTTCATCAGTAATTCCAACTCAGAAAACAAATCTATTTCCAATTTGGGAAAGCAACCAGCTCTCTTAGAGAACTGATATTTTGGCTGGGATCTGAGAAGCTGTAGAAATACAGTTTAAAAATTATGAGCAATTGAGAAATCATTTCTAGATACAAAGAAGTCTGAGGCAAACGTCCATTTTTCCTCAGTACAACAAAGGTCACTCCTCTTGGTTCAGGGCTAAGTTCCAAAATTTCTGATCCCTTTCATTTCACCTCCTCATAATGATTCACACAGATTCATCCCCTGCAGGCTCTGAGGAGGTGGAGGATGTGGGTGGGTAGCTACATCTTAAGTCCCTGCCCACTCTCTGATCCTTTTTTTCTTTTTCTTGTTTTCTATTTGGCTTTTATTTATAAACCACCAAAACATCTGGCCAATTCACTTAATATCCAGATGTTTTGGTCTAATTTACATCATTATTTTTTTTTGTTTTTTTTTTTTTACTGAATGTATTGACTTTTTGGGTAAATATAGCCTGAGTGAAAGTGCATGAAGTTGCCAGATGATGGAAAATGGGACTAGCTGGTAATCAACAATCAACATCTGCTCCTCATTTCTCTATTTCTTCCTGTCTCAATCAAAAATAATGTGCCTAATCTTTGAAGAAATTTCTAGAGAAGAGAAAAAAATCATTTGACAATATTTACCTTACCAGTATCACAACCATAAAGAAGCTAGACATGGCCAGAGGCAAAAACAGGATCCCTATCTGGGAAATGGCTTGAGTAGATGCACACATTGCACCACGGGGATAAAATTAAGATAAGAATTCAGATCCCAAATCCTCAGAAGCATTTGTCACACCATCCCCACCATTCATGTTTCCTTTCCGACTTATCCCAGCATGTTCATGTTAAATTTCTTTTTTTTTAATATATAAATTTAGTTATTTTATTTATGGCTGTGTTGGGTCTTTGTTGCTGTGTGCAGGCTTTCTCTAGTTGCGGCGAGCGGAAGCTAATCTTCGTTGCAGTGCGCGGGCTTCTCATTGTGGTGGCCTTTCTCGTTGTGGAGCATGGGCTTAGTTGCTCCGTGGCATGTGGGATCTTCCCAGACCAGGCTCGAACTCATATCCCCTGCATTGACAGGCGGATTCTTAACCACTGCGCCACCAGGGAAGTCCTAGGTTTCTTTAAGTATCTTGGTAAAATGCTGTCCTGGAGGAACCATAGACAAATGCCTCTCCCTCCTCTTGCACTGAGAATTGAAGCATCACTTCATCCTTCTGGTGCCATGTTTTAATGAAAGTCCAGTCCTGTGCTATACAGTGGTGTTAGTCTTTGACCCCAGAGCCCAGCCCAGACAGACAATATGGCAGCTGGTTGGAGTACTGAGGTCTAAACTAAATCGTATTTCATGCCCTTCCACACAATTTAAAGGTGGCAATTAGATTGATATAGGTGTGGCCATTCCTATTGCCCTCAAGGTAATTGATTTCTGGTTGATAGGTCACCAGAAGAAAAAAGTCAAAATTCTTTTCCAATACATACAGTGTTATCATTGTAGTTCTCTTCCTAGAATCATGTTTGATGTCACAGAGACACCAAGCTGGACCACAAAAAGTCAAAAAGAAAAAATGCACATACATGATTTTATAACTATTTATTAATAGTATAAAACAAAGGACTTTGTTTTATCTATTTACTCTTTGTGAACTTTGCATGTAAGTACAACATACAAGCAGAAAAATGCAAAAATTGTACATTAGTCGCTTGAATTATCATAATTTAATACACCTGGGTCACTACCACCCAGGTCAAGAAGTAGAATGTCACCAGCACCTCAAAAGACCCCTCCCTCCCCATTGTCCACATGGTCTATTCCTCCATTTTTTCACTTCTATTTCATTTCTCTCAGTAATGCTTTATAGTTTATAGTAATGTTTTTATAGTTTTTAAAGGCCTTGCATCTCTTTCTTTTTATTTATTACTAAGCATTTGGTAGTTTTTAATGATAACCTAAACAGTACCATTTTATATGTTTCATTTTTCTCCTTATTGTTGGTATAAGAAAAGCAATTTTTATATTGAATTTAAGATCTTTGATAAATTCATTTATTAATTCCAATACTTTGTCTGTAGATCCTTTGACTTTTCTTCATAACAGTCTTGTCACTGATGAATAACAAGTTGTCTTTTTTTTTCCCCTGCCAGTTCTTATGTCTCTTCTCTTCCTTGTCCTACTTCTCTGGCTAGCTAGAACCTTCAGGGAAAGTTTGAATAGAAGTGGCAATAGTGGGCATCTTTGTGTCTGGAGGAAAGTTTTCAACATTTAACTGCTGAGTAACATGTTTGCTCTGGGACTTTTTAATATACTCTTAGTATCATGGTTAGCCTAGTCTCATTAAAAGACATGGAAAATTTCCCTCTTTATTCTTGGGGAGGATTTGTATGTAATAGGTATTACTGTTTCTGTTTATGTCTGGAAGAAATCACCAGTGAAGTCATCTGGGCGAGCAGTTTTTGTTTTGAGAAGGTTTTTAACTATGAATTTATTTATTTATTTATTTATTTATTTATATTTTTTCTCTGTACGTGGGCCTCTCGTTGTTGCAGCCTCTCCCGTTGCGGAGCACAGGCTCCGGACGCGCAGGCTCAGCGGCCATGGCTCACGGGCCTAGCCGCTCCACGGCATGTGGGATCCTCCCGGACTGGGGCACGAACCCGTGTGCCCCGCATCGTCAGGCGGACTCCCAACCACTGCGCCACCAGGGAAGCCCTTTAATAATTTTAAACCATGAGTTTTCCTTGAAACGTGGCTCAAGTTCCATCTTACATGTTTTGTCAAGTAGTAATTTTTAAATCATTCGGTTCAAAATAGTAGGGACTTCCCTGCTGGTCCAGTGGTTAAGACTTCACCTTCCAATGCAGGGAGTGTGGGTTCGATCTCTGGTCAGGGAGCTAAGATCCCACATGCCACGTGGCTGAAAAAACCAAAACATGAAACAGAAGCAATATTGTAACAAATTCAATAAAGACTTTAAAAATGGTCCACATAAGAAAAAAATCTTTAAAAAAGTATTATCTAATTTCCAGTGTGATTCCTTATTCTACTAATGTGCTATTTAGGCATTAATGCTTAATTTTCATACATGTGGAGATTTTCTAATTTATTCTACAGAAATCAGAGGACAAAATCTGTAGGACAGTCCATTATAATTTGTTGAGATCGCTTTATGTCTAAACATATAGTTGATTTTGGTATGTGCTCCATGTAAACTTGAAAAGGAAGTATATTTTTCAGTTGTTGGGATCAGTGTTCTATATATGTTACAAGGCCAAGTCTGTTAATCACATTGTTCAGATTTTCTATATCCTTACAGATTTCTGTATGTGCATTCTATCAGTTACTGAGAAGTGTTAAAATCTTTTAAAATCTTCCACTATGATTTCAAATTTTCCATTTCTATTTTTTGTTCTGTCAATTTTTGCTTTATAGATTGAGTCTTGTTATTAGGTAGATATGACTGTAAAACTTTTATAACTTCCACATCATCTCTTTCCCTTTAATAATACTTCTTGCCTTAAAGCCTGTTATGTCTGATAATAAAATAGTTATTGCACCTTTCCTTTCCTTGGAGTTTGCATAGTTTATCTTTCTCCATCCTTTTACTTTCATCCTCCCGTGTCTTTATATTTAAGATGTGTCTCTTGTAAGCAGAATATAATTGTTTTTATCCAGCCTGAGTTCTTTTGTTTTTCAATTGAAGCATAAGGTCTGTTTACATTTATTGTAATTACTATTTGTTTCTATTTGTCCCAACATTTTTCTGTTCTCATTTCCTTCTTTCTTACCTATTTTTGGATTAAGTACTTTTATTATATCTATCCCCCATCATCTCATTGTTTTACTACTATCATGGTAATTATCTACAGATTAGAACATCCCTCCTTGGCTTATTAAATCTAAATATAAACCAGTACTTTTCCCACTTCCTGGACAATATAAAGGCCTTAGTATTCTTTTTTTTTTTTTTTTTTTTTTTTGCAGTACGCGGGCCTCTCACTGTTGTGGCCTCTCCCGTTGCAGCAGAGCAAGGCTCCGGACGCGCAGGCTCAGCAGCCATGGCTCACGGGCCCAGCCGCTCCGCGGCATGTGGGATCCTCCCGGACGAACCCGTGTCCCCTGCATCGGCAGGCGAACTCTCAACCACTGTGTCACCAGGGAAGCCCGGCCTTGGTATTCTGTAACGTCTTTTACCCCATCCCATCTTATATACTATTGTTTTCAAATTCTCCATATATTTTAAACCATATGACATTATTATTGTTGATTTTTATAGCCAATGTTCATTTAGATTTACCCATTTGTTTACCATTTATATTGTTCTGCATTACTCCCTGAATCTCTAAGCTATCACATAAAATCATTTTCCTCATCCCAGAATTGCTTCCTTTAATGTTTACTTTATTATGGACCAACTGGTGTTGAATTCTCTCAAGTTTTTGTTTATCTGAAAATATGTTATTAGATTAATTTTTGAAGACATTTTAACTGGATGTTTTCTTCCAGCACTTTGAAAATACAATTATTTTCTTGAGCAAACAAATGATTGAATGAATAAATACTGAATGAATAAATAAATGAAAACAGTGAAAGGATGGGATTATATACATGACAATGAGTAATCCCATTTGGCTGGAGTATAAGGAATTCAGAAGAGGAAAAGGAGACCAAAAGCATGTGGAGATGTACACAGACACAGGCACACACACACACACACATACACACACATGCAAGAAGGTCTCATATCTAATGCATTCATCAATAAATGTTCATTAATTTATTAAATAATTCATATTTGTAATTAGAGTCTTACTATAATAGAGTCTAGCAATACAAAATGCATAAAATGTTCCTTTAATTGTTCTGGGGGGGTGGTAATAATCTAGTAGAGAAGTATATATTTGCTTATTTAAAAGGTAACCTTATGCTACTTTGAATCTTTCTTAAGGACCTACCACACTTTAATAACTTTAAGAAAAAACTTAAATAACTTTAAGAAAAGTTTTCTTAAAACTTTAAGAAAAAGTAAAAAATTTACTATATAGACCCATATAGTAAATCTACAGACTAAACCAGTATAAATATTCACTTAATTGTGGAAGGAAAAAAGGAAGTAATTCAGTATTTAGCTTGTATGAGACAGTCTGATACTTGGAAAAACAATAATGCATTTTAAAAGCATGAAGGAACTAAGACAATACGAATGAAATTAAATATGTTTTAGAAATAAAAAATATAATGTGCTTATTTAGTTTTTAATTTTACCATGCATTTATTTATAACAATAGTTTTTACAAATACTTATCTTTGGATAAAGATAAGACGATATGGAAAAAGCTAGAGTATTTCTAAGAATATGTGCATTCAGTAGCTAACTCACACTTGCTCAGATAAACTTTGAATTGGGCAAAAATGTGGGGATACATACCTGATATAGTATACTTGTTGAGGAGACAAAGAATGAATATTCAGACAGAATGGAAGAGAGCTAATGAGAAAAGCCCTCGTAGAGGGAGTACATCCAGAGCAGGTCTTTCTGGGAGAGAGGCATGCTACAGGCCTAGTGGAAGATAAGAGTCTTCCAAATAAAGTGTTTCCATCCTGTTTCCTTTCCACGGGTGACTGGCTGCAAGGGCAGTAATCAGCTGTCTCAAGCACCACACAATGGTCCCTCCATTCTCACTTGCTTAAGGCATGAGTCCTTGTCTTGGTTCTCAGTGTATCTCCAACATTTGACTCCATGCTCTAGCTTTTCCAAACCAACACAAGCCCTTGCTTGTTTGTTTCTCATTTGGGGCGCTGCTCTAGCACTGACTGTTGGTATTGTCTCTTGGACACGATTTGGTGTTTGTTCCCTGGCTCCATGTACTGTGGCTGCAGCTAAAGAAACACTCCTGCTTTCCCTCCTACCCACATATGCTTCATGGGGAGATGGGTTGGAGAGTGGGAATATGTGTTTACAAAAGACTTTTCCTAACTCAATAGCTTGGATATGGGAAAATTAACACTAATTTTATCTTTTGCTTATTTTTTCAGGTCTGTGAAATTAATATCCTTTATCTGGACATTGCTATCAAAAAGAATATATGTTAGACTCTTGTAGTCCCACTGTCAAAGATATGAAAACAATTGAATACAAAAAGTCTAGTTTAAAAAAAAAAGGCTTTAGTGACGGAGTTGTATTTTCTTTATAAGTAAAAATTCATGTCAAGAAGACAGAGCAGTCTTTAAACTGATCATCTTCTTTTTCTACCCTATATTTAGGTTTTAGTGAGCTCTTTCAAAAATAAAGGATAAAGACCTACAAGCCCTACCTCACATTGTTTTAATAGCCTGGATTCTTCTGTTTCCTCTTCTCCATGGTTTTATGGCTC
This sequence comes from Mesoplodon bidens, assembly GCF_964165515.1. Classification (NCBI taxonomy): domain Eukaryota; kingdom Metazoa; phylum Chordata; class Mammalia; order Artiodactyla; family Ziphiidae; genus Mesoplodon; species Mesoplodon bidens. The sequence goes on along the minus strand of NC_138176.1, from coordinate 111,180,275 downwards.
TCTCTAGGCCCATAAATTACATGGTAGTAATAGGCCCTTCCAGAAGAAAGTGACAATATGAGATAATTGACATCTCCCCCAATCTTACAGCACTTGGGTTCAATTACTCTCTTCTTTAATGGACCTTTCCCCCAGTCTCCCTTCCCCTCACATAAATCATATGCTATATGCATTTCCAATTAGCTATAGGGCAGTCAGCTTCTGGATCGAAATGAGACAGCAACAGGAGAGCTGATTCCTAGATTGCCATTCAGAGCAGAACTTTAACAGTTATCTAATAACCTGCTCTGTGCCCACCAGCCTCATGTCAGATGTACTTTCTGTTTGGTGGATGTGTTGAGAAGATTCCCCCCGCACCCTGGGCAAATAGCATGGCACCTTTGATATTGGTTCTTGATTATCTTGCCAAACGCTAATGCAATGGCACCCAGATGTAAAGGGCTGTTCATCACAGGGAACTCCAGTCAGTTGTGTTGGATACTGCAGCCCAATGATAACCATTTTTCAAGTGGCTTGCTAAGTTCTACATAGACTAGTTCAAAGCTCAGGTTTCTCCCCTGAGTATCTTATACTACGGTGGGGGAAATCCACTCTTCTGTCATTATTAATGTAATGGGACATGGCTTGTGCCTGAGTTTAGGAAGGTAAATATCTCTAACTTGAGGTCATTCATATATTAGGTGGTTCTGTCTATTATAATGAATTTTAGCTGTTGGCCAAGCAGCAGTTAGGTTATTTAAAATATTCTTCAAGTCAATAGTTGCTGTACCACAGAAACCCCTTAGGATACTTGAGGGCAGGCTGAGTCAGGTAGACAATTCCTTTGCAGTCAATTATTAATAAGCTCATGTCAATGCAATGGTCCAGGGGATAATGGTTTACAGCCTGCAACAGCACTGGTTGCTAAACCACCTACATCGACCATCTGAGACCTCAGTCTAACATACGTCACCATAAAATACTGGAACTGCCCAAAGCAGAGGTCTCAAAGTCACAAAATGGCAGTTAATACTTAAAAATGATAAGATTTCACATAAAAGTTTTCACTTATAGCTTGTTTTTAAAAAATGAGGAGTTCTGGGGGACTTCCCTGGTGGTCCAGTGGTTAAGACTCTGCTCTTCCAGTGAAGGGGGGATGGGTTCAATCCCTGGTCAGGGAACTAAGATCCCACATGCAGCACGGCGCGGACAAAAAAACCCAAAAAACAAACAAAAAAATGAGTTCTGGTAGCATTAGGCAGCAAAACCTCCACCAACTGAAGGAAAGAAGGCACCACCTCCTCCAGACAGGCATGGGCTCTAGGACCCATGTCTGGCTTCCCTTGACACTTGAGGCTGTGATTCCCATAACTCCCTTCCTGAAGCCCAGGTACTAAGTTTGAACTTGACTGCATAGAATTGGGGTTCCTGATAGTGTATAGGAATGGACAGACATACATCAAATCTTGAACTGTGTCTCAAGCTCTACTCACAGGATCTGGCTGTTGTGACCAGTTCCTCTCATGGAATTACAGAATCACAGAGTTTTTTTGTTTTTGTTTTTGTTTTTGTTTTGCAGTACGCGGGCCTCTCACTGCTGTGGCCTCTCCTGTTGCGGAGCACAGACTCCGGACGCGCAAGCTCATCGGCCACGGCTCACGGGCCCAGCCGCTCCGTGGCATGTGGGATCCTCCCGGACTGGGGCACGAACCCGCATCCCCTGCATTGGCAGGCGGACTCCCAACCACTGCGCCACCAGAGAAGCCCTCACAGAGATCATTTAAATCTCCCCATCCCTCCACCGCATGGGGCATCTAACCTCACTCTCCTTCGCTGCCATAGGATTGGATTCTGTGACACCGCTTTCCTCTCCTTATTATTCATGCATGCTGGCTTTGCCATTTTCAACATAAACACAAGATCACGAGGTAAGAGACTGTATCTGAGAGTTTCTTTGTAATTCCCATATTACTTTGTACATTTTAAATGTCCACTAGTTATTGAATGGGTTGATTTAAGACAAGTGACTTCACTTTTCAATGCCTCAATTTATTTGCTCACAAAAGAGAGTGTTCATTTTCAGCCTCCTGAATATCATTTAAATCACTGAACCTGAGGGACACAGTGAGAGATTATTTTATAGAAATTGCTTCTTTACAGAGAGCTACTTCATACATGCAATGCATTGAATTAAAAATAAAATCCGATATTTCAGTAAGAGTCTCTGTTCTAAATGCGGTAGAAAGCTCTGGTGGTTAAAATGAATCTTAAATATGGGAGTAAATGTGATTTTTGTGTTCATTTTGAAAAAGAGTCAGTTGTCCTGGAGGAAATAAATTGAAATAATGGGGAAACGTGCCTCCCTAGGTATGTTGATGATTTTAAGTGTGGGTTGTAAGAAGCTTCTTGGAGGGAAAGGAATAAATGAGTGGGGTACAAGATTTGCCAAAATTTGGTGGACAGGGGTTTTGTATGCCTCCTTTTTCCAAGTCTCAGTTCTTTCTGGGTCTAGCTTGGATGATGACTCCAAACGTCAGCATGGAGATTTAAATTCCTCTTATGTTTTTCAAAGTATGAGGTCAAAAACTTAGACCTGAGTGGGAAATCTCACGTCATTCAGTAGTTCTCCCCAAATATGCTGGACTGTTACCTCCGCTATTATTGTCAAGTTGATTTGAAACCCTGTAAAAAGCATCAGTTACCACCAAGGAAAGCTGACTCACTGAGCCAGGAGCTGCTCTGAAACGTTCCCCCCATGTTAAGTAAAGCCATTTTTCTTCTTTTCATTCAAAGCATGTGGCTTTCACTGAATTAATAAATCAAAGTTTATTTCATCTGTTAACAAGATTGTAGTGGTTAGAGGTTGGGGACAGAATGGAGAAAGGATACATTTCCCCCGCTCTCATAAGAATGGACTATGGTTATCAGCCTATTGCTTGACTGCTCCCAGTTCTAGGGAGATACCTCTTTCTGCCTAAGTCACTCTCCTTTCTCTCTGAAAGTGAGCAAAGGGTCAACTCAAAGCAAAAGAGTGGGAAGGGATAAATGAGGAGTTTGGAATTCACATAGACACATTACTATATAAAAAAATAGGTAACCAACAAGGACCTACTGTAGAGCACAGGGAACTATACTCAGTATTTTGCAATAACCTATAAGGGAAAAGAATCTGGAAAAAGTATATCTGAATAACTTTGTTGTGCACCTTAAACTAACACAAATTGTAAATCACCTACACTTCAATTTAAAAAAAATCAGTGTTGAATCTGTTCTGCTCAATACATATTACTATGTGACTTATATCCCAGAAAAGCTCCCTTTGAAATTGTCTTGAAGAAGACAAAAGTTCTAGTTTTATGAAGCACAAACTTGGTCAGGCTAATCAAGTCCTTATCTCTGAAAATAATCAGCCAGATAGAGAACCAGGGAAAACCACAAGTATTTAGCCTCACAGAGACTTTTATTCTGGACTGTGTACTATACTAAAATAGTAGGACTACATGAGCTAAGTTACATAGTTATTATGTGTAGGATCCTACCCATGATAAGAAATTCATATACAAAAGCGATATTTTCAAAATAGCAATGCTAGGGCTTCCCTGGTGGCGCAGTGGTTGAGAGTCCATCTGCCGATGCAGGGGAAGCAGGTTTGTGCCCCGATCCGGGAGGATCCCACATGCCACAGAGCGGCTGGGCCCGTGAGCCATGGCCGCTGAGCCTGCGCATCCGGAGCCTGTGCTCCGCAGCGGGAGAGGCCACAGCAGTGAGAGGTCCATGTACCAAAAAAATAAATAAATAAATAAAAAAGCAATGCTAACTTAAAATCACATGACAACTGTTGTTCCAGGGTGTTGGTTCTAGACTCAGTACCACATAACCCCTGGATGCTGGGATGAGACCACCCTTTATTAGTTTTGCACTTAACACTGAGACAGCTGGGACAGAGGCCTTAGAATACAGGAATTCAACGTGTGCTTGGTAAATTTGAACTGAGAAACGTGCAACAAGGACAAAGGAAAATGCGTAAGTACAAGACAAAACAATTATGTGCATTAAAGGCGGGACAATATTGAGAGGTTACAATAGATACGGAGCTGACACTCTGTCAGTAGTGTAAGGCGGCTGAGAGGATCACAACTGGGAAAAAGGAAGTGCTGCAGCAGAATGAGAACTGAATTCACACTTACAGAATCCTGGGACCAGGAGAAAATGAGCTAGAGAGACTGGAGGGAGCATGACACATACCTACAGGCATGATTTTAAGAAACAGAGTTTTGGCAGGATTCTGTCTCTAAAAGAGTGACCCTACAGGCTTCATGAAAACAAAGGCCATTAATCACATAGTAACTTCTTCATCTTAGGTGAGAAGAAAGAAATGGAGACAAGCCATGATGTGAAGGATTTGGATAGCACATATTTGCAATGTTGCCAAAAACCTTCCATGCTGCAACTTTCTCAACTTGTTTAATTCAGTCCATGAAAACTGAGCTGTGATTCTGCTGAGAGCTAGAGGGGTGGCTAAGATGATTTTCCATGGTCCTTTTCAGAGCAATATTTGCATATTATTTTCAGAGGCTTTGGGACGTTTAATCCTCAGAACATCTCCATTATGGAGGGATTGTTAGTCCCTGGGTGTAAATGTGGATACCAAGTCTCAGAGAGATTAAGTTCCTTATTTGGCCTTGAACCCAAGTTTACTGAGTGCAATTCTCATGCATTTTCAACTGTGTCATGTTGCCTACAATTATGTGAAAATATATGTGTCTCTTTCTCTTTTTATAAGTTCTTGCAAAGAAGCAATAAACTGTGATATATTTCAAGGGAGAATTGCCCCCATTGGTTTCTCTCTCTATAAGGCAGGGATTGAGATAGAATGAGCAAATGGACAACCCTCTGGTTTAGCAGAAGTGCTGGTGGAATGTGGGCTTTAGGGAATAGCCTATTTCATTTCTGTTTGTTCGTTCTCCAGCACAGTCTTTTCCTGGATCAATCATATTTTTTACCCTTGGAGGACATTCAGGGGCTGAGATATATTGTGCCTATACCTTCTTGAGGATTGTCTTCACCTTCTCAGTTTGTACTGCTGGTTTTTGTTTTTTAAATATTTTCCTTTATGTCTAAAATTTAGTGATCCAGATTCTGTCTAAACTATGTCTAAGTCATGCCCTGCATGTCACATGGCTGTGCAAATATCGCCATGTCCTATTTGTTTACTTGGAGTTGATCAGAAGATATTCAAATGGTTTTTAAAATTATCTCCACAATTATTTTATGTAGACTTCAAAGTTTTCTATTATCTATTTTGGGGAAAAATCAGTTGAAAAACAGGCTTTCATTTTTGGCAGAGAGAGCAATACAACTTGAAATGCAGTCTCATTACATTTACGGAAAGATTATATGATGGCCATTTCCCAATCTGCAATATGTAGGGGAATTTATTTTCCATCCACAGCCTTCCTTTCAAATACATATACTGCAAATATTCTAAACTGACAATAGGCTCCTCTCTTACAATTATACCTTGCATTTTTCCTACTGATATAGAACCTGTCTGAATGCTTATATTTAGCTGCTAGCCTGGCTATCTACTGCCCCTCATTTGTGCCTGAAAAGTAGCCACTGTGAACGATAATACAGTCGGCCCTCCCTCTCCCCGGGTTCTGCATCCAGGGGTTGTGCATCTGCGAATTCAACCAACCATGGATGGAAAATGCTAGGGAAAAAAAAATCCAGGAAGTTCCAAAAAGCAAAACTTAAATTTGCCCAAACCTTGAATTTGCTGCTGTGCACTGGCAACAATTTACATAGCATTTACATTGTATTAGGTATTATAAGTAATCTGGAGATGATTTAAAGTGTATGGGAGGATGTGCATGGATTATATGCAAATACTATGCCATTTTGTATTAGGAACTTGAGCATCCTCGGATTTTGGTATTCCCCGGGGGCTGGGAGGTGGTGTGGGGCTTGGAACCACTCCTTCTCAGATACTGAGGGACAGCTGTGCTTCAGAATACTGGCAGTCATGGAGAATGAATGTCCAGAGAAGTGAGCTCTGGCTCCTAAATTCACAGCAGCTTCTTTGCACTAAGTATTTTCTCCCAGGACCAACCTCTACTCTGGATCTGTGCTTGGCCTCTAGCAAGTACATAGTTGTCTATGAATTTTAAATTGGTGATTGACTCATCCAAGTATGATACATTGTGGCTGGAAGTTTATGGGAGGAAGAAAGCCAACCAATGATGAATATGCCTTTTCAGATGTTTTCCAATTCTGAGAATATTTGATGCTTCACAGAATTTGTTAGTAACCAAAAGTAGCAATAAATTGAATCACTTCCTCCAATCTTCCTCAGTTTGGGGTCAGATAAGAAACTGTCTTCTTATTTTATCTTTAGGATTTTGTTCCATAATAACATGCATACCTCTTGAGTGATGCCATAGTTTATTTGCTTGGAGGGAGCTGGCTCAATACCACCATTACATATTTATGTGGTTTTGTGGGGAAGTCAAGATCAATAGAGGCCTTTCCAGCCATGTGACCACAATGATGGATTTTTCCTGCTTTATTTATTATTTATTAAATACCTCTTTGTGAGCAAAATTGTCCTCATTCTTGAATATGACTGAATGAGGGGACTCTGTACAGGCCTAACCCAGAGTAGCGCTATTGCTGTGAAACTTTGGATTTTATTGAAATGTGCTTAAAATTATAGAAGCTATGCCCATTAAAAAACATTTTATCAGTCACTACCATGTTTCAAGATAATGTTGAGACACTAATTCAATGCAGTACATCTCTATCTATTCTTTGGAAAGTTTCCAAATTTAGTTTGAAACGTTCAAGCTTTTTCTAAAGTCATGAAATTCTGACTGGCATGAGGTGGTACCTCATTGTAGTTTTGATTTACATTTCTCTAACAATTAGTGATGTTGAGTATCTTTTCACATGTCTCCTGGCCATCTGTATGTCTTCTTTGAAGAAGTGTCTATTAAGGTCTTTGGCCCATTTTTCGATTGGGTTGTAATTCAGCAATCCTACTCTTGGGCCTATACCCGGACAAAACCATAATTCAAAAAGATACATGCACCCATATGTCCATAGCAACACTATTCACAATAGCGAAGACATGGAAACAACCTAGATGTCCATTGACAGCTGAAAGGATAAAGAAGATGTGGTACATATATACAATGGAATACTACTCAGCTATAAAAAAAGAATGAAATAATGCCATTTGCAGCAACATAGATGCAATTAGAAATTATCATACTAAGTGAAGTAAGTCAGAAAGAGAAAGACAAATACCATGTGATATCACTTATATGTGGAATCTAAAATATGGCACAAAGGAACCTATCTACAAAACAAACAGACACACAGTCATAGAGAACAGTCTTATGGTTGCCAAGGGGGAGAGGGGGAGAGAAAGGGATGGACTGGGAGTTTGGGGTTAGTAGGTGCAAACTATTATCTATAGGATGGATAAACAACAAGGTCCTACTACACAGCACAGGGAACTGCATTCTATATCCTATGATAAACCATAATAGAAAAGAATACAAAAAAGATCGTATATATGTGTATAACTGAGTCGCTTGGCTGTACAGCAGAAATTAGCACACTGTAAATCAACTATACTTCAATTAAAAAAACAAATAAAAATTTTAAAAAGAAAAAGCACAGGCAGAGAAATAGTAAATGACCAAGATTGAGCTGAAGTGTGTCTCACGTCACTGGGCCAAGCTTCTCATCAACAGTGTACACTGGATTCATTCAGTGTAGGTTTTTCTCCAACAGGCATAAGGGAGAGAGCTGCATTTTCACCGAGCGTTGGGGAAGGAAGGGCATGGTGGTGGTCCTGACGTGAAAGTGGGGAAGCCTAGATATACAAACATCACCAGCACAAGCACCGAGACCCGGTGTGAATCACTCACTGGGTCTGTCAGTGTTGGAGAACTAGACAGAGAAATTCAGGAACTGGTGAGTTTCCTGAAATGGCTCCGTCCTTTCCCCAAAGTAAATGGAAGTATTCGGCATAGGAAAAGAGCCACGTGCAAAATTAGTGTGAGGGAGGGTTTTCACCAGGTGTTGTGGGATCTCTTAAAGCCAATCTGGCTTCTCGGGGGTTGGTGCACCCCTGGGTGCAGCCTCACACCTGCGGTCACCCTTTCACTTGCTCTTCGAGGGCAAGGAGGGAGCTTCTGATTTCATCCTTGTCGAGGTGATGAAGCCATTCATCATTGGTAGCCTGAGTCATTTCCTCTCCGGGGCTATGTGTGTGGAAGTCTCCTGAAGGGCTGGACTTAACAAAACATGACATATGATGAGATCTCCAAGTCAGGGACAACTTGTTTGGCTTTATTTACACATTGTATTGGTGCTGCTGGGGGAGAAGGAAAGGAAGGGAGGGGAAGACAGTTTTACAAAGATGCTCTCATCAGTCTTTGATGGCCGAAGTGGAGGCGAGTCCCGCTGATTCTGAGTTTATTCTCTCCTGGTGACAGGGACATGTCCAGCTTGCCCGCACGTCCCCGTGGAGGTGATGCAGCCTCCCTGTGGTGCTATTCGCTTGTCCCTGTGACTGTCTCCTGCAGGTCTTCCCAGGTGCCTTTGTTGCCATGGTTGTTCCCGAGCACACACAAGATGCTAAAAATAAATGCCAAGTGAAACTTTCCAGCTGCCTGGAGAAAGAGAGTTTTCTGCTCTCTCTGTATTTACATCCAATTGGTTCACAGTTGATGTGCTCTGAGAAGCCGGATCGAATACAGATGCCATGCCCAGAGTCAGCAGATGGGCTGGGGGTGGAGAGAAACTTTATGAGGTAAAGACTGCCAGGGAAGTCAAGAGCCTGGGCTCCCCGACCTTGCCTGACAGTGTGCCTCTGGACAAATCGTGTAATTTCTCCAGGTCTCAGTTTCTTTAACTGGAAAAGGTGAAGAGCATCAAAGGAGCATTCTCATTTTAAGAGGGTGCTTATGCTTTTTGATTTTGGGTTTAAAACATTTCCGCGTACCAGACCTACCTCCTACATCGACTGTGTGAGCTTTGACAGCTCATCATCATTACCTTGAATTATTATAAATAGAACTTAAAAAGTATGCTTCATGTGACCTGATGTTAGAATTCATATGACCAAAATTACACACAAACACATAGACTCTGGTCTTTGTTTTTCCGTTGTTGTTATCGTTGTTTTTCTTTTCATTCATTCACTCCTTTCTTCATTCAACAAATCATGACTGAGTTCTCACTGGGCATCAGTCTTTAAAACAGCCAGGATGGAGCTCACTGCTGTTAAGAAAAGGAAGTGCTGGAGACTCCCCTGGTGGTGCAGTGGTTAAGACTCCGTGATCCCAATGCAGGAGGCTCAGGTTTGATCCCTGGTCAGGGAACTAGATCCCACATGTGTGCCGCACCTAAGAGTTCTCATGCCGCAACTAAGGAGTCCGCCTGCTGCAACTAAGACCTGGTGCGACCAAATAAATAAATAAATATTAGGAAAAAAAGGAAGTGCTGGAGAGCCTTAGGTATCAAATAAAAAGAACAAAGAATTAGGAATGAGATGAAATTAACATAATAAACATAAAATGCAAACATAAAATATTTCAATGTTTTCTGATTATAAAGGATGTCTGTGTCAACTCTTAACTGGAAAATATTCAATATTATTCGATTTTCTGCTGGTAGTAGTTCTGACATTATGTCGTTTAACTTCTGAGTTATAGCAATTATATTAGCCTGAGCTTAAGAAGAAAGGTAAAAAGCACAAAACAAAACAAAGTATAATGAGAAATACGTTCATGAATGAAATAGAAGTATTACAGAGGCCATGTTATGTAACTGATTAGAACCAATAATACTTAATACACACGAAACGGGAAGGATTCAACGATACAACTAAAATCAACCTTGTAATCTTTAGCAGTGCCTTTCAGGGCAGCGGCTACTAGAATTCTCTAGTTACAGAAAAGAAACAGAGGCAGAAAAAGGATAAGTATGTTTCTGCCATTATCTGGTATTGTTTCCAGAAAGGATTATGCCGTCTTTTGGTTTTATATGCTCTGTATCCTTATGTGGAGAGATGAACGCCATCTTTTTAAAGAGAGTGCAAGGGATGGTCTTCTGTTATTGGCTGTATGTAAAGTAATTTTAACCTGGTGAGCTGGCAAGCTTTGTGTTCCAAAATTAACTCCTCTGGGCTTGGAAGCCCTTCCTAAATTATGAGGACTGAAGACAGTGTAAGAATCTTCATGGGAGACAGTGTGAAGACACAGACCTAGGGGAGGCTAGAGCTTGGGGACCTCGTGGATTTGCAAGCAAATTTAGAAATAGAGAATTTCTTAATAACTTTGAAAAATATTCCAATGGAAGGTCATGCTTTGAAACAGAGTCTGGAGTCTTCTGCTAGCTGCTGATATAAGGCAGAAAAAGTGCAGAGAATGAAGGTTGGCATCTCCTAAATCTCAAACCACATTCCAGTTTGCCTAGTTGAAAACCAGAGTGGAATAAGCTGAATTAATTTGGGGATTGTATCCACTTTAGGAACTGGCTAGTGAATCTGCTTCAGTCATGGAACAAGTCAGGGCCAAGGCTGGAACTCAGAGGAGCCCAGTGTACAGGGTCCTGCATGCAGTAGACCATCTGGACATGTAGATACCTCCCCTCCAAGGTTCCTCGGAACTTGACTTCTGATGTGGTATTAGACCAAGTCCTAGAAGAGGTGCCAGATGTACCATCTGAGTATGCAGATGTATGTAGTAGTGGGGAAATGTATACCACATGAATGAGTGGTGATACATCTTGTAATGTATAGAAATGTCAAATCACTATATTGTGCACCTGGAATTAACAGTGTTGTAGGTCAATTACATTTCAATTAAAAACTAGCATATGAATGACCCATGTTTGGTTGGTCAGTAGTTTATGTCAGTGCAAGCACTGTAAATTGTAATGCAGGACAAATGCCTGTACACAAAGTGGCAGATGGCGGCATCGCTGACTACAGAGGACAATTTATTAACCAGGTCATGACTACAAGCATCTTATAAGTTAGAACCTGTCTGTTTGGGAAATAGCTGATAGATGAAGGAGGTTACATTCTTTTTTTTTCAACAAATATTCACTGAGTACCAAATTTATATAAGAATGATGATAAAACTCCTATTATAAAGATGAAGAAGTGGTTTTATTCCCTTATAAATTACTTAGATAAATGAACATGCCTTCTATGACATCACACATCTTTTGAATTGGATCTTGTTGAGGAAAGAACATGGTTGAAACAGAAGAAGCAGCTTGTGAGAACCACTGACACACTGCCCTGGAGGTTCGAGGACAGCTGGATGGCAGAGAAGGATGGGCGTGGAGGGGCAGACCTTAGCCCGTCATGGAGGGGAAGCAGAGACAGGAGAAGGAGGCACCCTTAAAGGTTTGTGAGCAGAGAGGGGCCAAGACCAGAGCCATACTCAAACTTAATCTGGGAATGTTGTCTATCAAGCTGCATTGTTCCAGTTCGTTCAAGTTGATAAATCTGGAGGGAAGAGGGGTAAATATGGTTCCACGTGTTCCCAGGCTGAAGTAGACATAAGTGTTTTTGGACCTTTCAGCTGGCAAATGCACATCTGAACAAGACGCCCCCACTAACATGACAGAAGATGATAGAGAAAAGTCAGACACCCCGTTTTTCATGTGAAAGATCATGCTATCTGTATGTATTAGCCATGATCAAGTTCCCTTTCTTAGGCCCTTGGAAGTCGGGAAGGTATTTCAGTAGTAAGATTTACTGTCTCTCTGCATCCATGTTTTCGAGGTATTAAAGCTGAACCCACTGTTACATGCTTAGGACCTGCCCCGAGACCCCTTGATGAGTAAATGATGTGTTTATTTACAAAAGGGCAGATAATATGGCTGGACAAGCCACTCATATAGACCACATTATCTTCCTTGGAAATTACAGAACTATATCAAACCTTATAGAAGTCAACCCTAATATCCCAGCTGAGTATAGGATGCATTAGAAAGAAGGAGAGAGAACAGGGATGAAAAGCCAGTGGGTTTATTGCACTAGTTCTAGAGAAAGTTAGCAGGAGCCTAAGCTAAGTTAGTGGCAGAGAGGATGGGGAAGCAGAGTTCTCTCATAAAGTTACAAGAAAGGGAAACTGAGGGGGAGAGGCTAACAGATGGCTGAAGTTTCGCATTAATAGGGGAGACTGATGAGGAAGGCTTCAGTGGGCAGAGAGGTCAGTTAGATGCGCTGCTTCGGAAGTGGTGAGAGGCCATCTGACTTGAGACTGGGGCAAACAGGGGAACTTGAATTCAGGAAGAGGCTGGGCGGCCGACAGAAATTAGGGATAGATCTGCAAAGAGAAATTTGAAGACCTGGAGGAAAATGCCGATTACATATGGATATGGAGTTTTACCAATTTTTGAAAATATTAAATATTTAACAACAAAACGTAAATTGTATTTTTCCTTGAGTGGTAAAACTGACCTGGTTTCCCATTTATTTTAGTTTTTGTTTCTGGAGGCTCCTCATCTCATGCTGGAACCCCTTGCAAAGTCTTGGGGCAAACACTTTGTTTGGTGCTCCAGAGACCAACTCAACTCCCTTCTGCTTTGTCAGCCTCCCTGTACTGAGCAGGAACTCCTTATTCCTGCGTCTATTCCAGCTGGAGCTGCACCAAAATGATACAAATGAACTTATTTACAAGCAGAAATAGCCTCACAGACATAGAAAACAAACTGTGGTTCCCATGGGGAAGGGGGGGGATAAATTAGGAGTTTGGGACTAACATAGACACACTACTGTATATAAAATAGGTAAGCAACAAGGAACTCCTGTATAGCACAGGGAACTATATTCAATACTTGTAATATTGGAAGATATACAGGATATTCTATAATGGAAAAGAATCGAACAAAAGAATATATATATAAAATGGAATCATTTTGCTGTACACCAAAACTAACACAACATTGTAAATCAACTATATATTTCAATAAAAGTTTTTTTAAAATTAGAAGAAAAAAAAAAGACCCATAGGCTGAGAGAGCTTGAGGAGAAGCTTAAAGTTGCAAATGGGCTGACTTGGCCTCTTTCCCTTCTGCTTCATCCTACCTTGAACATGGACACTGCACCGGAGCCAGGACTGCAGTCCTGTTACAATGAGGCAGGAGGCATGAGGGAAAGGATGGGGGAATTTCAGAGGCAATCACCCTGATGGAGCTGAGCCTCTAAACTCATGCCAGCAGCCTTCTACTCCAGTTTTCCTGCTATGTGAGCAAAGAAAATCCCTGTCTGTGTAAGCCAGCCTAAGTCAGCATTGCTATTCCTTCTAGCCAAGTCCATTCCTAATTGATGTATTCTACCTCGGCTTTGGGGGGATTCCCCAAAGGGTGTGCTTGGGTTTCCTACCTCTGTGTAAGAAGCCACCTCAAAGCCTAGAGGCTTAAACAGCAACAACACTGTTTATTTTGCTCACAAATCTGTAATTTGTACAAGGCTCAGTGGGGATGGTTTGTTTCTGTTCCAAGTGGCGTCAGGTGGAGAGGCTCAATGGGAGACTGGAGAATGCATTTCAAGATGGTTCACTCATGTAACTATTGGTTGGTCTTGGTCTTGGCTGCTGTTTGGGCAAACATTGGGTTTGGAACCAGAGGTCGCTGTTCCCCCTCCCTGTGAACCTCTCTGCAGCTGCCTGGGCTTCCTTACAACATGGTGGCTGGATTCCAAGAGTGAGTGTAGCAAGAGAACAAGGTGCACGTGTGTGGGATTTTTATGATCTAGCCTTAGATGTCATGTAGTATCACTTCCACCGCACTCTATTGGTTGAGGCGGTCACACACACTGGCCCAGTTTCAAGGGGAGTAGACATAAATACCATCTCTTAATGGGGGTGTAGCAAGAGTTTAGAACATGAGAGACAAGAGATATTGCTGCAGCCATCTTTGGAAAATGCAATCTGCTGGAAGGTGTCTTACAACATCAGAGGGCCATTGCTTATTGTTACTTTTATAGTCACAGTCTAGAGGTTAATCTTTTGCTATTTATATTATAGAAAAGAGAAATAAGTCAATATCAGAGTATTGATTTATTGCAAAAATCCTGCCAAAGTTTTCGAATAAGAGAAGTCACAATGGCCTCACAGACTGCCCGCCTTTTCTGTGAGGTATTTTTTTTAAATTGAAGTATACTTGATGTCTAATATTACATAAGTTACAGGTGTACAATATAGTGACTCACAATTTTTAAGGTTATACTCCTTTTATAGTTATTATAAAATGTTGGCTATACTCCCAGTTTTGTACAATATATCCTTGTAGCTTATTTTATACCTAATAGTTTTTATCTCTTAATCCCCTCCCGCATCATGCCCCTCGCCCCTTCCCTCTCCCTACCAGTAACCACTAGTTTGTCCTCTGCGTCTGTGAGTCTGCTTTTTTTTTTTTTTGCGGTACGCGGGCCTCTCACTGTTGTGGCCTCTCCCGTTGCGGAGCACAGGCTCCGGGTGCGCAGGCTCAGCGGCCATGGCTCACAGGCTTAGCTGCTCCGCGGCATGTGGGATCTTCCCGGACCGGGGCACGAACCCATGTCCCCTGCATCAGCAGGTGGACTCTCAACCACTGCGCCACCAGGGAAGCCCAAGTCTGCTTTTTTGTTGTTGTATAGTTTTAGATTCCACATATAAGTGATGTCATACTTATATGTGTATGTGTCTTTGTCTGACTTATTTCACTTAACATAATGCCCTCCAGGTTCATCCATGTTCATCCATGTTGCTACAAATGGCATAATTTCATTCTTTTTTATAGCTGAGTAGTATTCCATTGTGTTGTACATATATATATATATATATATATATATATATATATATATATATATATATATACCACATCTTCTTTAGTCATTCCTCTGTTTCTGTGAAAGTATTAACTGGGTATCCCAAGACTCGTCTTGGTGATGAAATGCAGTCTATAGAGTCAGAGCTGGATCATATTCAGTTAAAGGTTATAACTGGCCTAGAGCTGTGCAGGAGGCAGGTATGTCCTACCTGCCCCCAGCTAGGTAAAGAAACTCCACTGAGAGGGCGAGAATTGAGGGGGTGTGTTCGTGCATGCGTATGTGTGTGTGGGTGCGTGTGTGTATGTGTGTGTGCGTATGTATATGTGTGTGTGTGTGCGTGCGTGTGTGTGTGTTGGGGGTTCTTTGGTGAGAAGGAAGGTTGGAATATAGCACGGGGCCATCTCACAGGAGAGTAAAAGTAATACACATTGGTCCCAGAAAGAGCCACAATTACCATTAAATAGTTCTCTTTAAGATAAAAATCCCCTTGTGCTGTTTGTCCAGTTACATCAGAAAATATAAAAGGATACTATGCAGGTCAGTAACCAGTCTGATCTGAGACCCACCCCTGCCCTTGCCCTGCTCTGCTGTACATAGAACTGCATTTCCACGGAACTGCATTTCCAAGACTCTCCTGCCCGTTGGGGGCCTGTAAGAGATGAGAAGGTGAGAGAAAGGAAGAGCTAGGATAGTTCTCCACCCTGCTCTGCTTCTTCTGCTGTCTTCTGCAGGGTCTGTGTCTCCCTGCGTGGTAGGCACCTTCTGCCATGGCCCCTGAGGACCCCACCCTCCTCGTATTCATGCTCCTGTATGATCCCTTCCCCTTGAGTGTGAGCTGGACATTTCTAAGGAACAGAGCATGGCAAGAATGACAGGATGTCACGTCCAAGATTAGGTGAAAATAAAAGACTGACTTCTGTCTTGTTCACACACGTTTGCTCTGATGAAGCCAGCTGCCACATTGTGAGTTGCCCTGTGTGGCAAGAAACTGAGGGAAACCTGTGAGCAACAGCGCAGGAAGAGCTGAGTCCTGCCCACAGTCACTTACATCAGGTCTTCAGATGCTGGTAGCCCTGGCCAATACCTAGGTGATAGCCTCAAGGGAGCCACAGCCTGGGGACCCCACTATGGCCATGCCTGGATTCCTCATCCACGGGAACTGTGAGATAATACATGTAGTTTTAAGCCATAATGTTTGGGGTGATTTGTTACGTAGCCACGGGTAACTAATACGTGTGTTTCAAGTTCCCACCAGCAGCTTCTTCCTCTGTTATCGGCAGATCGGACAGGGCCTGGGCTCTGGTGGCTTTACCCATTGTCACTCCTGCCCTGGGGACAGAATTGGTGTCTGCTCTTGCTTATTGCTATGTTGTCTCCCTGTCCTCTGTTTAGGTTTTCAGATCCCTTATCTCCTGTATAATGTCCCACCCTGAATAGTTTTTGTTTTTCTAGGTGAATCCTGACTGAAAACGTTACAGCTCACAAATGTGGTGAAATGCCTCTCTTTTGCATCCATAAGGCTTTTTCTATTTCCATAAAAGTCAGAGGCTTGAAGGTGCTTGGCCAGGGTTTGTATCCCAGTAGGAGTGAGTCCCATGGTATACAGCACCCAAAGCAGGTAGGTAGTGGCAGAGAAGGGAGTACACTTCATACCTAATTTTTTTTTTTGCGGTACGCGGGCCTCTCACTGTTGTGGCCTCTCCCGTCGTGGAGCACAGTCTCCGGACGCGCAGGCTCAGCGGCCATGGCTCACAGGCCCAGCCGCTCCGCGGCATGTGGGATCTTCCCGGACCGGGGCACGAACCCGCGTCCCCTGCATCGGCAGGTGGACTCTCAACCACTGCGCCACCAGGGAAGCCCATACCTAATTTTGTAATATTTTTCTTAAAGGGAGCACCCACATTTATTTAAGCTTCATTTCCTATAAACCTGTGTCTGCCCTCCTGATTCAAACACATTGGATACCCAAACTGTTGAAGGCCTAAAAAATCTATTTAATCCACTTAAAACAGTACTTTAATTAGAAAAAAAATCTAGAATGAATATTTTACTGCCTCTTGCCAAAGGCTTTGGCTCTTTTTTATTTTCCTCTTTTCACCATTTGAGTTGGTCTTGAAAACAAGCACATCACAACATAAAGATCAATAGGATTAACTTTTGTGGCAGGGGATAAACTCATAAAGTTAGGCATTTTCTTTGGATGACCAAACTTATAGCCTTTTGCTCAGAGAAGCAGGTCCATAAATCTTTTCTTACTTGTCATATAGCAGGTCTGATTCCTAGTTAAAATCTTTGACCTTTAGGAAGAGGTTGGTAACTAATGAAAGAAGAATGAGTGAGAGTCAGTACTGCTCCCTGGGGAAAAGTAGAAGTCATTCTAGAAGAAACCTCCATGTGACAATCACTTTATTAGTGACAGACAAGGCTGGGAGATACTATCTTGAGTCCAATACTTTGAAAGAGAAGATTCCTGCTCAGGCACAGGTGAGTGAGAGATTGACACTGATCAATACTGATGAAAAAAAAATAATGAAAAGACACACAACTACTACATCAAAATTCTTTAAGAAAAAATAATATTTTAAAGAACTTTTAAAAACGACAACAATAAAATAACAACAGTAAAGGTTCTTGTTGTCTTGGATTGATTCCTAGAGAGGCCAGGAAACCTTTGTAGTTTTCTTTTAGACTTTCAGATTCAGTGAGCTGACTCCACTGCTCAGAAATAATTTCCACTCCACTTAGTGGATCTTTAAAATGAAATAAAAATGATTACATATTCTAGCTGCAACTGCCTTAATTTGTAGAAACTAGCAAGTCTAAAGGAGGCCAACCCAACTCTTTTGAATCACTGGTTTTTAGAAACGTCCTGCCTTGAATATGCTTTTAGCAGAACAAATGCAGAAACACAACCGATTGTATTTAGAAAGTGGCATTGTGTTGAAGAATCAGAAATATTCCTCTTCCGTCCCTGAGCAGAAACCTCTCAGAGTAGAGTAGCTTCTGCTAAGCTTGAAGGATTGCATACGCCCCATCCCTTCCTTACATATTCTTACAAGGTAAGAGCCAGGAGGAATCTTAGACATTATTAATTCCCACTCCATCACTGGCAGCCAAACAAACTGAGGTGCTCAGTGATGGAGTGAAATCCCTAAATCTCATAGATAGTCTGTGGCAGAGCCAGGCTAGACCTCAGACCTCCTGGCTCCAAGTTCAATGGGAGAAGAAATATCATTGCCTGCAAATATGGCACTTATAGGCAAGGTTGGCTCAGTGCCTGTAACTTCCCTTAGAGGCAAATTCAGGACTGTACATAGGAGAGTTTCAGTTGTCACATATGGGTAGTAAGACCTGTCTTACTTGAATGAAAGAAGTTCTGTCACAAAGACAATAATCATGGGAGTGAAAATGGTCACAGGTGAATCACTGGGTTGCAACAAAGATGAATAATACTGTCATATTCTCTGAACAATTCCCAAGCTGGAAGCCAGATTGCAGTCTCTTTCCTTGATGTGCTTTATTGCCCTTTTAATTAGCCTTATCTATTTTCCTACTTATAAATGGGATAAACTTTAAGAGCAGCTACAAAAAGGAACACGGTATCATGTTCTCTGTCTTGTTTCCTTTAGAAAGAGCCAAAAAGGGTTAGTTAGCCAAGTTTTATGTACTGAAGGATGATGGAAAAGCAGGTTAAAGTTCAGTTAAGTACACAATAGTTGAACCTACACATGGCAATAGAGATAAAATCTATATTCTCTCAAACTAAAATGGAATATCCCTATAAAGTTCAATATCTCTGTTAGTACAAATCCTGACTGAAAATTTCAAGAACAAGAGGTTATGCTAAGGTTGTTATTTTTTATTAAAAAAATACTCATTCAGATTGAAATCACTGAATGGATCATATGGTATTTAAGAATTTAAGGAGTATTGAAAATTATGGCCATGCCCCATGGATGGGTTTATACAGGACTCAGAGACTTAGACTTTTACATTTCCTCATATCTGTCAATTAAATTGGATTGTTTTGCTTACCTTCCCAGCCAGAATGTAAAAATGGATGAAATGATAAAACAAAAAGATGTAACCTTAGCAAAGCAATAACTTCAAATAAAAAGACCAGCTTAAAATCTTTAGGGAGTAAATGTCAATTCAGATCCAGGAGATTTCATCTTAAAGAGTAAAAGAATTCTTTTCACATTATCTCTAAACTGGAAAATATTTCCCTGGACTTTGTTCAAAAATAACCTTGATATATTATAACGTTGAGTAGAAGCCAGTAACAAAGTTAAAATACAGGGAACTATTGCCTTGACCAGAGTTAAGGAGTGAATAGGTGAAAATCAGAGAAAAGTGACAGCTAAAAAGGAACTGGGAAAGGCATCTTAATCCAAAACAGGCTTCTTCCCCACCTGGTTAAGTAGTTGGCATTTGGGGGGCTAACTTTCACATCGTATCTCTTCCTGACCGCTGGAGTGCATTCAAATCCTAGAAACTATCCTACTTTTTAATAAATTTCTCATCTACTTCTTTTCTCTTCCACTAGGGACTGAGCTGTAGCTAATTTATCTTTGGAACCACAGTGCCTAGCACAATGCTTGGCATACAACAGCACACAAAGACTGTTTGATGGATGTTGAGGTGGGTGGATGAATGGCAAAAAAATAAATGAATAGGCATTTATTCTAGGGTGTTTTTTTTTATATCCTCGTCATGTGCCCTATCCTCTTTTGGGGTTTTACAGCCCCAAACTAGATATGAACCAGTTTCACCTATGAGATGGACCTGTGGTGTGACACCGCTACCCCCAGGAGGGTGCTCAGCATACAATAAGAGCTCAATACATACTGACTTGATAAGTGACCACGCTAAAGGGAGGTTCTCTGACCTCCAAATAGCAAATAAGAAACCAAGAGCACTGATATTTCTTTCCAGGAAAGAGGGAAAACAGACTGTTTGGAATGAATGAGCTCAGTGCTTTAACTATATGTTTACAATCGATACAGATGCACTTTCCTCTTTGGTGTGTTCCACTGGTACACAGTGACACACCCCCTCACCGGATCCGCTCTTTATAACCACGAATTGGGCGTAAAGTGCCAGCAAATTTGATTTTATTGTTCCACATGAATACCGGTCAATTTTCCAAGTAGTAATACTAAAAATGATAATTGTATGTTGTCTAATCTTGTCGGGTTGGGTCCCCTTGAGTGGTTTCCCACTGGTAAACCACTGAAAGCATGAAAGGATCAGAACAAGAGCAAATGAAATGTAATGTGGTCTATTCTTTGAGCTAATGTGAGCCTCCTGTTTGAAGGGTATCACTAATGTATGTACAGACATATGGAAAGGAATAGACAGAGGTATAATTTTTTTCCTCTAGGGCAGGCTTTACTCAGGAAGTATACTGAGTAATAGCCAATGGAATGCATGATAATAAATGATCAGACTGCACATTTGGAGCACTTGACTAACTATCTTGACTGTCAGATGTTGTATGATGCCCTCGCTGGTGCTGCAAGTCTTGAGGAGTCCCTTCTGTTCCCTTCCTGGGGAACACAGCCTACCAGAGCTGGTCCTTGGTGGGTAATTACCAGGCAATCAGAAACCGTCTTGAACAACACATTAACGTAAAAAAATCTTGTCTGAGACTTTGTTGCTTTGTGCTTTATCTCATATAACTTGTCTTTTGGGAGGAAGCAATCATAGTCTATTATTGATGACTTGTGTTATTGCATGGAGAAGAAAAGTGAATAATGAACCTAATAGGAACCCTAACGCAATTGCTTTTTGTTCGAATAGAGTTGGAGAGAGCACTTTATCATAATTATTCGCCCACATATACCTTCTACACTCACTCTTGACACGCTTCTCCTCTAATTTCCTATGGGAAACAGCCGGGTAGATAATGGAGAGAGAAAATATAATGAAGAAATGACCATGTTTAAAACATAAGAAGATAGTGAAAAAACTGGCATTCTGGCCCTATGTACTTAAGAGACAAAAGCCCATTTTCAGACATGCCTTGTTTTATCACGCTTCGCTTTATTGTACGTCTCAAATATTGCGTTTTTTACAAATTGAAGGTTTGTGGCAGCTCTGCATCTAGCAATTCTATCAGCACGATTTTTCCAACAGCATTTGCTCACTTTGTGGTTCTGTGTCACATTTTGGTAATTATTGCACTATTTCAAACTTTTTTATTATTATTCTACTTGTTATAGTGACCTGTGATCTTTGATGTTGCTACTATGATTTGCTGAAGGCTCAGATGATGGTTAGCATTTTTTAGCAACAAAGTATTTTTTTTTTTTTTTTTGTGGTACGTGGGCCTCTCACTGTTGTGGCCTCTCCTGTTGCGGAGCACAGGCTCCGGACGCGCAAGGCTCAGCGGCCATGGCTCACGGACCCAGCCACCCCCCGGCACGTGGGATCCTCCCAGACCGGGACACGAACCCGCGTCCCCTGAATCGGCAGGCGGACTCCCAACCACTGCGCCACCAGGGAAGCCCTTAACAAAGTATTTTTTAATTAAGGTATGTACCTTTGTTGTTTTTAGACATAATGCTACTGCACACTTTATAATAGAGTACTGTAGAGTGTAAATGTGATTTTTATATAAGGTAACTGGGAAACCAAAAAAGTCATGTGACTTGTTTTATTGGGATATTTGCCTTATTGTCATGGTCTGGAATGGAACCCACAGTGCCTCCGAGGTAGGCCTGTACATTTTCCAGGTTTTACACCTTACCTCTGTTTTATATTCTCGAAATAATACCATACACTCATAGCATTCCTCAAAGCTCCTTGAACAGTGGCCAAGTTACAAGACAGATTTATCTCCATCCCTTATCAAATGCGGTTAGAGAGACAAGACATAGATTGTCCCTATTACAATAATAACAAGGAGTTCGAGATAATATCTATAAAACCCAGTGACACATACACTCAATTTGGACGTGACCGAAGATTCCCTAGTCTGGGTTCAGGTATGGAAGGGACCATATTCAGTGTAATCATTGGTCTTTTTGCTAATACGGAATACCACCTTTGTACAAAATCATGGGCTGGCTCACATATTTCTGGACATCTTCAGGGCTGAGTCTCAAGTATACATGACTGATTCTTTCCTGTATCTTCCACCAGGTGTACTGTGACTTCTAGGTCACTGCAGCTGGTAAGAGCTGCAGCTTCCTTTACTGGGTAAAGCCACACAGCCAGACACCACCACCTCCATGGGTTTCTTTTGTCCTCTCCCTCCTGGCCCCAGTCCCTGACGCCCTGCTGCTGCTTCTGCAGGGCATTGCTTCAGACGTGCCAGTGCTGTTTGGAGGTCAGGGCTGAATCTAGGCACAATCTCACTGTGTAGGGTCACACTGTAATAGAAGAAGACAAATGTAACTTGCTTGTGCCCTAGTGCCACGCTGGATTTCAAACGATAATTTTAAAGTGTAACCCTATTCCTCCCTAGAATATGGCTATGGGTATATGGAGGCAGGTTCCAAGATAAATTGATATGAGTGATAGACATCATTTTGCCCTAAGAATCACACTTCCCCTTCAACTCTGAGATTCTGTAAGTGGCCAAATATGTCCTTTTCCCTTGGATGAATTGGTTCCCAGTAGGCACGTTCAAACCCCTGCCGAGGCGACAAATCACCTCTGGGCCCATTTTCCCCAGATGCACCAGCAGAGGGCTGTCTGGGGTCCAGGTTGGGATCTTTGGCAACAGCGACTGGGAATTTAGATGCTGATCAGGCTGTGACAGAGTATTTCATAGAGGAGATGATCAAGGCCCTAGAAACTTCCTGCACTCATAGAGTTTCCATTCTAGTGGGGAAGACAAGGGCCACACACACAAGGATGCAGGGGAGGTTTATGATGGGCCAGCTCGGGATGCCACGAGAAGACAGGGGTGACATAACTTAGTGCAGGGTCGAGGAGGGTCCCCCTGAGGCAGTGCTTTTTGAGACCCTAAGGATGGATAGGATTTAGCCAGACAAAGGCGGGGAGAGAGGGGAGCTGGTGGCAGAGAGAAAAGTCTGCTGGGGGCTCCGAGGTCAGGTGTGAGAAGCAGAATGAACTGAAAGGTGCTTGGTAGAGAGCAAGGCGGGAGGTTGCCGGGGGCAGGGGGCCAGATCGAGGAGTTAAGGGTTTTTTTTATTTTTTAAATTAAAAAAAAAAGTATTGGAATATAGTTGATGAACAACGTTGTGTTAGTTTCAGCTGTACAGCAAAGTGATTGAGTTTTACATATATATGTGCATATTGTCTTTAAAATTTTTTTACTTGAGAGGAGTTAAGGTTTTATCTGGAGGGCAATAGGAAGACTCTGAAGCTTTTTTTTTAAATTTTTATTTTGTACTGGGGCATAGTTGATGAACAATGTTGCGTTAGTTTCAGGTGCACAGCAAAGTGATTCACTTATACATATACATGTATCTGTTCTTTTTCAACTTCTTTTCCCACGTAGATTATTACAGAATGTTGAGCAGAGTTCCCTGGGCTCTACAGTAGGTCCTTGTTGGTTATCTATGTGAAATTCAGCAGTGTGTATGAAGCAGGGAGGGGAGTGATTTGATTCGTGTGGGTGAAAGACTGCTGTGGGGCAGATGGATGGGAGATAACGAGACTGGAGACAGGAAGACAGATGGCTTACGAGGTTGTTGCTATTGTCTTGGCAAGATATGATGGTGTGTTAGGACAGGAGAGACACATATATGCAGGAGAGACCGGGGTGGGGGGGCGAGGGGGACTTGAAGGCCGGGTCATTGACTAGATGAGTGGACGAGAGAGGAGGATTTCGGGAGAAGCCCCAGGTTTCTGACATGAGAAATACATGGCTAGAGATGGCATTACTGAAATAGAGATCACAGGAAAAGAAGGGGTTGGGGAGGTCATAGGATGGTCAAATTTGGAGGTATATTTTGTTTGAGGCATATTGAGTTGGAGCTACCTTTGAGGCATATAGGTAGATGTAGACTCAGCCCTGAGGTTCGGGGTGAAGAGCATGAGGATGGTGACTGTAAACACTGGAAGGATGGGATTTCCTAGGGAAAGAGGAAGAGTAGGCGGTAACCCCATGGAGCACCAAGTGTGAAGAGGTAGAGGAGAATAGGAGCTTCAGAGGGTGTGAGGGGTGGGCAGAGAGGGAACAGGGGTTCCAGGAGAAGGCAGCGCGTGGGGCAAAGGGAAGTGGGTGAGCAAACATTACCAAGAGGTCCAGGAAGCTTGTGTGGGGGCCAGACTGTGGAAGGTCTGAATGTTAGGAAGGTGAGAGGAATTTGGACAGTATCCAGTAGGCCCCAGGTAGCTCAGGAAGGACTTTGAACCGGAACCTGTACACGTAAAGTACTGTATATCCGGTGATTTGGAAGTTGAGGGGCAGAAAACAAAGAGCTCATTTAGGAGAGTTGTCTATACTTGGGGAGAAAAGCATCTGGGGGAGGGGGTTACACTGGGGGTGGGGGTGACAAAGGAGACTGGTATGAGAGACCTTTGGGGAAACCAGAGTACTTCCATTTTGCATCCTAACGTCAAGGTTGACAAGAGGAGCCAGTCTTTGGGGAAACTGATAGATTTGGCTTTAGGTGTGTGGAGATGTAGTCAGTATTGCAAAATACTGATGGAGGTTTTTTGAAGGCAACTGAAAATGGCGTTGCTACAGGCTCTCGGCTCCATCACGTCTCTGCCTTTCCAGAAAGAAGGGAGTAAAATTTCACGGTAGTCAAAGTTCATTTTTGCAACCTCTGAGCCTGAATTTACAATTTCTGGAAACACTGGATTTAGGAATACTATGGTGTTTTGATTTTGTTTTATCTTCCTTTTTGCCTTACTTTTCAATCTTAAAATGTGGGCTTATTCTCTCCGTATCAAAAACTGAATGTTCTGAATTTGTGGAAAGAATTTACATGGTTTATTCTTGGCCACCCTTCTCATATTTCTCTCTCGTTGTCTCCTCACCCATTGTTCCTTTACGTTCCTGTCTCTCTCCCTTTATTCTCTCTTTGCTAGGTCTCCCCCAAGAATGCTCAAGTGCAACTATTCTCGGCCTAAATGCCACAGACAACCAAACATCAGAACGAGGAAGCACAGCCTTGCTAATCCCCCCAGGAACTGGAAAGCAGAAGCTCTCTGGTCTTGATCAGACATTTGGAATCCACCTCTATTTCTCCCTTGTAACTCCTAACAGTTTCTAAGAAACACCTGTCCTCTTATATGATTTAAATGTCGTCTTATAAATATCTGTCTCTTAATATTTGGATAGTTTTTCTTTATGGGAGAGCAAGCACATCCTCAAAAGTGACTCTTATTTACCACTATAACCCTGGTACAGTTCTGGAGCCTGGTCCCCCAGCTGTTGAATGAATAAAGGGATGATGAAGTCTGGCAGAAGGGTCCGTCTGCCTTTTTATTTTCTCCCTAGGCTTTCAGCTTTTTCTAACTTTTTCTTTTAACCAGGGGTAAGTTTTCCATGAACACAATAGAAAGATGTGGAGAGTCATCACCAGGTACTATGAAATGTCTTGCACATTGAGGGTGCTTAGAGTTTAACAACTAAAAATGTTACAGGAGACTAGAAAGCAAGGGTTTGTCAAACTGTTGGCAGCTCTAAATTCATAACCAATATGGAAAAGAAACCATATGTCAAAGGTAAATACATATGCATATATGTGTGAGTATATATGCCTTTTCTGTATTCATTTCTTTAGAATTATTTCCTATCAGAGTATGCGTGGTGTTTTGGGTGTTATTATTGGTAGATGCCATCTAGTGGTGTAGAATAGCATCTGTTCTTAGAACCATTCAACTTCTAAATTCTTATAATTATTATTATTACTTTGTTATTTCTTAAAAGTAGAACCAAAAACACTGTTTAAAGAATACTGTGGGCCTCCCTGGTGGCGCAGTGGTTGAGAGTCCGCCTGCCGATGCAGGGGATACGGGTTCGTGACCCGGTCTGGGAGGATCCCATATGCCGCGGAGCGGCTGGGCCCGTGAGCCATGGCCGCTGGGCCTGCGCATCCGGAGCCTGTGCTCCGCAACGGGAGAGGCCACAACAGTGAGAGGCCCGCATACCGCAAAAAAAAAAAAAAAAAAAAAAAAAGAGTACTGTAAGTCCCAAGTAGGAATAAAATTTGGAGGATTAAGATATAAACTTTAGGGGGCTTCCCTGGTGGTGCAGTGGTTAAGAATCTGCCTGCCAATGCAGGGGACACGGGTTCAAGCTCTGGTCTGGGAAGATCCCACATGCCCCGGAGCAACTAAGCCCGTGCGCCACAACTACTGAGCCCACGTGTCTAGAGCCCGTGCTCCGCAACAAGAGAAGCCATCGCAATGAGAAGCCCACGCACTGCAATGAAGAGTAGCCCCCGCTCGCCGCAACTAGAGAAAGCCCATGCAGCAATGAAGACCCAATGCAGCCAAAAATAAATATGAACAAATAAATTTATATTTAAAAAAAGATATAAACTTTAAATCTCCTATGGCAGAAAAACAAATACAGAACTTTATCTCTCAGTGTAATCCATCCACCCGCTCTTTTAGTCATTCATCAGATATTTATCAAGCCCCTACCCTGTGCTAGATTTGGTGTGAGGGACTTGAAATAAAATCCCAGTGCCTACCTTGAATGGTAAGAGGAAATGGTAAACGTTGGTGGCCCACTGTGTTTTCGGCACTCACGCCATGCCAGGCTCTGTGCCACACACTTCGTACCCCAACCTAAATCATCTGGAATCATCACCACAGCCCTCTGAGGTATGATCGTCCTGTTTTTCAGATGAGGAAAATGGAACTTTGAGATATAACTTGTCTATAGTCCTGTATCTAAGAAGCATGCAAACCAATTCAGAGCCAGGGTCTGACATCAAAGTGTGTGAGCTCCTAAAAATCCACTCTTTGGGCTACAAAAGCAAGGGCAAAGGTGGCAGATGCTTTTGAATTACATACAGTTTTGGCCTTTTTTTTTTTTTTTTTGAAGTGAGATGAAGCGAGAGGGCAGAAGACAATTTTAAGGGTGGTAAAGTTTGTACAGGTCATTTAGCTGTGGGTCTGAACTGGAGAAGGTAAGGGGTAGAAATATGAATAGGTATGGCCGTAAGTTTGGATCATCAGAAAAGGAATAATCCATCTGTCTTGGACGATTCTTGGAGATACATTGGATTGGGAACATTAGAGCAAAGACCAACATATAGGAAGCATGTTGGTCACTGATCTTTGATCACTCCATCCAATATTGCCTTTCCAGATCTCTATAGCACATGTCTATACAACATGACATTTTTAATGTGTTGCCTTTGCACTGTACTTCAAATTATTTCCTATGTAAAAATCCCAGCTCGGCTCTCTTGTACTTCCTTGAGGATGGTCTCATTATTTCTAGGTAATAATCTTCTTCTGTATCCCCCAGGGCAGAACACAGTAAGCCTCCCAATATACTTGCAGAATTGAGGTTTTTTTTTTTTTTTTTTTTTGCGGTACGCAGGCCTCTCACTGTTGTGTGGCCTCTCCCGTTGCGGAACACAGCCTCCAGAAGCGCAGGCTCAGCGGCCATGGCACACGGGCCCAGGCGCTCTGCGGCATGTGGGATCCTCCCGGACCGGGGCACGAACCTGTGTCCCCTGCATCGGCAGGCGGACTCTCAACTACTGCACCACCAGGGAAGCCCAGAATTGACGGTTTTTAAAAAATTATTAGATGGGCTTCTTCCTAGCTCCTGTGGATAGTATGTGACATTTAGCACACTCTTCAATAACTCTGACATTATTCTACTGGGTTCCACTTGAAGAGGAACACGTGCTTTATTTTTATCAGGAATATTTGCATATTGATATGTCATATCACATCAATATTGTCATACTGATGACAAGGACCAGGAACCCAGCTTTCTGAACTGCAGCTTCACCATTTTCCCTTTAATTGTAGCAGAACTTGGCACTTCTTATTTTGCTGCACAAGGCCATATCCTACCAAGTTTCTGTTTCCATTTTGAGAGAAAGGTGAAGCAGTGCCCAGTGATCTTCCACATGGGAGTATTTCTCCTCCAAGTAAACAGGACCTGGCATGGACAAGGCACCATATAACTGTTTTTTACATAAGTGAATAAGTCCGTGCTTGACTGAAGGGCACAGCTGTTTCCCAAACATGCGTCACCCTGTCAGTTCTTGTGGGTTTGCCCACTGTGCTTCCTCTTGCTTGGAGTGCTCCTTCTCTCCTCCTGGCTCGGCCAGTCTGATGCCCTTGGTGAAGGCTTTACCACATGGCCCAAGCTTTTTGCCTGCAGACGGCTGGCTCTCCTACTCTCCCTGTGGGCACCACTCATTGATGGTCCTGGAGCACCTTCTCATGAAATTCCCAAATGCTCTGGTGTACAGCCCTTTGGGTCCTTTGAGTCGAACATAATGCCCTGAATGTAGCACACGATCAATACATATTTGTGGCAGATTATGAATATTCATGAATATTCATTTGACTTAAAAGAACTACTTTCAA
Source organism: Mesoplodon bidens (assembly GCF_964165515.1). NCBI lineage: Eukaryota > Metazoa > Chordata > Mammalia > Artiodactyla > Ziphiidae > Mesoplodon > Mesoplodon bidens. The sequence continues at coordinate 111,151,957 of NC_138176.1, read as the reverse complement.
AAAGTGAGTTGTTAGTAGAGAAGGGAAAGAAGAAATGAGGGTGGGAATCTAAACACTTACTTAACTTGCTCTTCAGGTTTATTATAATAGATGCACGTCGTCTGTGAGTAGAAGCTCTCTGGAGTGTGTCAAGGAAATCAAACTCCCATTCTGCTCAGTTCAAAGGTAAATAGATACAAGTACCAGCCAAGGTCAGCCGACAAGCTCAGAATCTTGGAATGGGGTAGACAGCTGGTATGTCTTTGAACTTTACACCTTTTAGAGGAAGATAGGTAAGATTGATGTTGGAATTATTTCAGAGGGAGTTGATGTGATGATTCAGAAGTGTAAAGAGCATTACTCCCTTGACTTTGTTGCTTTAGGAGCTCTTAGAGCATGATGAAATTCATAGGAGGAAAAAAAGACTCGAGAGACAGAAAGTGAGATTTAGAGAACAAGGGAGTCTTTTCTTTTCTGAGTCTTATTTTATTTATTTTTTTATACAGCAGGTGCTTATTAGTTCTCTATTTTATACATATTACTGTATATATGTCAATCCCAATCTCCCAATTCATCCCACCACCACCCCCGCTTTCCCCTCTTGGTGTCCATACGTTTGTTCGTTCTCTAGAGACACATCTGTGTCTCTATTTCTGCCTGAGAACAAGAGAGTCTTGACCTGAGGGAAGGTGAAGGTGATGAAACACAAGATCGTTCACCCTGGCTTTTAGGCAAATACATTTTCACACTTCAGAGTGATATTCTCCTTTAAGACTTTAGAGAAGTTTATAGCTTTAATAGAAAAAAGAATTATTTTTCAGTAAGATATTCTAAGGCCAAAATGATGAACTGATATCTTAACAGATGCTGCAGTTCCACAGGTTCCGGCCTAAGTTTCCTTTCCCTGAAAGAGCAAGAAACAAGAGGGCTGCAGGAAAGAAGACCAGCGAGGGAGGACACATGCATTACATCTAATAGGATTTCCAGAATACGTTATTTGGTGAAGAAGATCCCAAATCACCCCTCGGCTTGGCCTCCTGAAGATCTCACAGTCTGCCAGAAGGCGGACACTTTGTAGGTCTGGCCCTGGGTCGGATCACCATCATCCAGAATTGGCCAGGCCCGGCCAAGAGGCCTGGTCTTGTTTGCTGAGGCCTAGAATGTTCTGGAGGGCTGCATGTGACCTGTGGTTCTGGGAATGCCAGAAACTCTCAAGGACTTCCATAAATGCACACAACTGTTTACTGTCAACTACAAGCATTTAAAAAAATACAGCCTCAGCACCTTGGTGACAACTCATGGACTCACATAGTCACTGCTTTAGGAGTCCAAACTCTAAGGGGGAAGTGGCTCTTTTCTTCATGGCCCTTACAGAATAGTAGAAAAGATAATGACATGTGCAGTTACATTAAGAGTGAGAAGTACTGTGATAAAGTGCTGTGAAGGGGGTGTCTATCCTCTGTTGGCTTCTGCAGGAAGTGTCCCTCCAAGACTGCTCTTGTGTCCATACCTCTCGTAGAGCATCTGCCAGATATGGGGATGGGCACAGGTGAGATGGAGCGATGATGAAAAGCAGGGCCCATGTCCTCTGCAGGTTTATATCCCCAGCACCTGGCACCTCTGGATCATCACAGGGTCTCCATACATGTTTGTTGAATGAATAAATGACAATCTTGGTAAATGCTGTTAATGAGGTGACAATGGGGAGAATTCACGAGTTTGGTCATGTCAAAACGTTGCTCTCTGATGCATTTTATTATATGCATTCCCATATTGTATGCCCCTATTTTACAGAGATAGAAATTATTCATAGGCTTTAGATCACAAAGAAATATAACATGGGAGGGACCACCTCTAACTTTTAAGAGGGTTATGTTTTAGGGCATGTTTTGGGGATAGGGAGGTACAGACAACATTATCTCTCCAGGAAGCATTCTGCTTCCAGAAAAGGAGGAACTGAAAACTCTGAAGCCAGTCTCAGGAAACAGCCCTAGCAGCTCTCCCACAGTAAAGCCGGCTCAGGAAATCCTACGGTGGGACTGGAAGGTAAGGTAGAGTCTGTTCCTGCTACTGATCCCTTTAGGCAGAGTCAACTCCTGTAGAGCTTTAAAAAAGTCCTCTGAGATCCTTTAATGTTTCAGCAACCAATTCAAGTGTCAAGCAATTTACATGAACAGTTTCAGGTAAAGCTTCCTCCTGGGTGATCAAGATCTCCTAGCAAAGTAGAAAAGGAGGGTAACACAAGTTCATTTTCTTTCTCCTCGTCAAGATCAAGATCCAAGAGCATTTCTCCCTTGGGTGGAGGGCTGCCTGGAGGCGGGGTGGGCGGGCCCAGGGGCTGGGCCGGGGGCGCCAGGACTGCACGCCTCTCCCAGCCTCCTTCCAGGCTCCGCAGCATTCCGGCGCGCTGGCACCACCTGACTTCTTGCGCGATGCTCCGGGTATCCTCCCACCACAGCTCCTGGGGTCAGGGGACCGCCTGGGCGATCCGGGGCGCCCTCGGGGGTCGGCACACAGTAGGGCTTGCCCCTCCCCGCTGTCTTCCTGTGAACACAGCGATGCGGCGATCCTGCGGCGTCCTGTGGCAGGTGCCTGCGCAGCGCCCGGCAGCTGTGGCGACGTTCAGGCTCTTTGGGGTGGGATGGGGGGAGGAGCGGGGACCAAGCCCCGGCGGGCGCGATTCTCTCCACTCCAGAGAGTGGAGGCCGAACAGGGACACTGGCAGGGGGGCGGCGCGGAGCCAGATTCGAGGGCGTGTGTGTGTGTGTGTGTGTGTGTGTGTGTGTGTTTCTCACTGCCTCTTTGATCAGGTCTTTATTCAAAGTGAGCTGTCCAAAATGATTTGACCTTCAAGGGATACACACATCTAAGTTTATGCGTCAGGATTCTTCCCCTCTGTGGTGGGTTTTCTTTTCTGCGGGCTCCCCAGCGGCCGGTTTCATGGTAGCTGCGGCCTCCTCCCCCAGCCCCCCACCGAAGGCTTCTTCTGCTTCTTTATGCCAACAGCCTTCTTTCCTTTCTTCCCTACAAAAGCCTTCTTGCCTGGAATCCCTCCCCATCGGATCCGGCTTCTACCGCCGCCGCTGCCCTATCCACCTGGAGTTTGTGATTCTCAGCCTGGAGAAGAATGATGCCTAGCTGCACGGTCTTTGCACGTGGGTTTAGTCAGATTCAACACGACTCTCAGGTTTTTCAGCGGATTCTTCTTCAGGACGCTGCGATGACTCTTCTTGCGCGGTGCTCTGGGGTTTTCCAGGGTTCTGCCGAGGTCTGTGTTGAGCGTCTTGTACCTGGGAAGGTGGTAGTTACTCTTGAAGGGCTCAAGTGCCCTACAGATCATCTGACTTGCTGAAAGCAAATCAGAAACGGTGTCCAGCAGGAGCAAGTTCCCAAACGTGCAGTTTTGCTTTTACATTAAGCAGAATCATTCCTTTTAAAGGGAGAGGAGAATTAGGGAGCCAGGGATGTTCCTCAAGGCCTCGATACCATAGTCCCCGTGATAGATGATGCAGGGTCCCCTGCCGTGCACACCCCGCGGTGTCTCACTTTGCCCTTTGCCAGCGCGCTTTTGCTCAGAGGCACAGACCTTCTTGATATTATTCCAGGCCTTCAGTTTCTTAAGAAGCGCAACAGCCCTCTTGTTCGTCTCGTAGCCTCCAACGTTACCTTCAACCACCAAAGGAAGTTCAGGACTTCCTCAGTACAGTGACCTTTAGCCACGACCAGCGCCGGTAAGGCCGAGGCAGCCAGGGCAGAGCAGATGGCACGTCACTGCGGGGCCAACGTGCCAGGTTTGGTTGGCTCAACGTGCGAACCCAAGACACATCTATTTCCCCAGTTAAGAATCACATTTCTCAAACTGTAGGAATTAAAAAAAGATTATGTCTTGCTCAGTAAGAATTTTCGGCAACTGTGACTGAGAACGCAGGAAGACACCAATTACGACATCCCTGAAACAGATTCGGGGTTTTTAACTTATCGGTGCCAGAGGGAGGGGTGAAAACGAGTCCCGAGGAGGACGGCGACGGCTCCCCCGGACTGCGGGTCCAGGTAGGCTGCGCCCCCGCGCAGCGCCCTCCGCAGGAAGACCGCCGAGACCCTCCCGGCCGCCCCGCTCCAGCGCGCCTCGGGGCCTGGGAACCGCGCACCGGCTGCGCCCCGAGCCCCGCGGGGCGGCGGGACGGACGGCGCCCGCGCCCAATCGCGGGGCGGGGCCGAGGGGGCCGGCAGGCGGCTGCCAATGGGAGGCCGCGGGGCGGGCGGGGGGCGGTGCCGCCGGGCGGGCGGGCGGAGGTGTCGGGAGCCGGCGCGGCAGAGCGGGAGTCCGGGAGGAGCCGGCGGAGCGGGAGGAGGACGAAGGAGGAGGAGGAGGAGCAGTGCCGCGCCCCCGCCCCGGCCGCCCGGCCGCCCGCCCGCCCGAGCGCAGGCCGACCGCTCCAGCCGCAGCCGGCGGGTTCCCGGCCGCCTCCCGCCGGAGCCCGGCGCCGGCAGGGTCCGGGCCGATGGGCAGCCCCGGGCAGCGGCGGGCGGCGAGGCGGCGACCCCGGTACGCGCCGCCGCGCGCTCGCGGGCTGTAGCAGGTCCCGGCGGACTGCGTCTCCGAGGTGCGTTCGGGGCGAGGGGGGTTCCGCTCGGGAGCCTCCGGGTCGTGTCCGGGGACCGTCCCGAGGTGAAGGGGCCGCCCTCGGGGGCGCCTCGGGGGTTGACGGGGGGCCGGAGCGCGGGGCGAGGGTCCGGCCGGCAGATGCGCCCGCGCTCCCGAGCCAGGGGTGGGAGAGGAGCCGCCGTGCTCAAACTTATCGATCGGCTGAAAGGTTATTCCCGTCTCGTAGACGCGAGCACTAAGGAGGACTCTCCGGGCGCGCAGCGAATCCTCCGTGACTAACCCGAGAGGAGAGAAGAAGGTTGCCCGGCGCGGTTCCCCGGCGCGCCGGGCGGGGTCCCTTGCTGAACTTGCTGCGGGGTTTATTCCCCGGTAAGGCGTGTGCCCGGGGCGCGAGCCCTCGCGGCGCCCGCCCCTCTTTGTAAGGTCCCAGCGGCCGGCGAGCGCCCTTCCTCGGGGCCCGACGGCTCCCCGGCTTCCCCGGCTCCGCGTCTCGCTCCATCCTCGGCTCGCGGTCCTGCTCGGGCCCCCGTTTCGTGGAAGCTTGTTTGGCCAGGTCCCGGGAGTATCCCCACGAGCACCTACGGATTAATTTTCAACCGCGCCACAAAACCAAAGAATCAGTCTCGGTTCATCGTCTGCCAGCGAGAGCCGATGCCTCTCGGGAAGAGAAAACAAGTTGGCATGACCCCTCTGGGAGATATTTGTCATCATTAACCTGCTTCGGTTAAATTAATTCAGCCCGGGATGACTCCAGCGTGAGTATTGGAAACATCAAGTGCATTGGTCACGGAATGGTGGTCACCAAAACCTGATTTTGGTAAAAATTGCAATTATACAGTCTTGGGATTTTGTTTAGATTTAGACACGGTTTTTAATAAGGATGGACTTCTTTTTTTTTTTTTTGTAAACAAAGAATCTTGCGGATTCTCATAGATTTGCTCAGTAAGTTCAAAATAGTCACTTAGATGTTTCTTTTCTTTGCCTCTTTTGTCTGCAGTTTTCATTTCTAAATGTTAACACTAGATGGCTTTCTTATGACAGGCATTTAGTAAACTGCGCTTTTGAGTTGCCTGTCTGCAATCCAGGTTGTAATTTTTCCAGTTTTCCAGTTAGTAATGAGAGGAAAAAAAAATCTCCAAAACTGTTGCTTTCCTTGAAATACATTACTTCCCTATAAAACCAATATTTATGCAGACATCAAAAGGTGGCCTATTATTTCTGGCATTCCTAAAGATGGATTTCAAGGGACAACTTGGTTACTGTTTTTAGTCACAAATTTAAGGATGTCTGTTTTGACTTGAGGAATTCAAAGTGCTACAGTGAGATTTGTAATTCTATTTATATAACATTTCTGCTAAGGATGTTTTCTGCTTAATTTAGTAGTTCATTGCTTGATTCAGAGAAGTATAAAAGAACATTTATTCATGAGAAAGTGCAGTCTTTCTTGAGTTTTCGGTACACATAACATTGATTCTTCCTAAAGCCTCTGTTGAGATGGAGTTGAAGTATACATGCATGAGTCATACCAAGGATTGTGTTGGGGCCATCTTTATTCTCCCCAGTTGATATCGCGTGTTTCATTTCTAAAGTGCAATGGCCTGTAGTTGGCCATTTTGGTAGCATCAGGTTCTCAATTATGTGTTTTCAGTACTTTTTCTCTAAAGCAAGATCATGGCAGCCTGTCCAAATCTTGCCAATGTAGGCAAACTTATTTATAAGCTGGTGAAATATTTCGACATTCCTTATAGCTGTTATTTATTGTGTGTCGTGCCCAGCCTAAAATATGATATGTTAAATTTGTTGGTTCTAAATTAGAGCATATTCTCAAATAGCTGAAGGGGAGAAAAAAAAAACCCCACAACCTCTCTCGCAAACATCTGGGAAGTTGGGAATGAAATGAAATCAGAAACAGCTTTTATCAGTACCCATATGCCACCTATAGATGGGGTGAAATGAACTTGGATAAGAAGCAGTGTAAGCATTTGGTCTGGAAAATAAAGCAAGAGATAAATGGAAGTGGAGCTTCTGGCTTTAGAGTATGGGCTGCAGATTTTCCCTAGTTGATTTAAGTGTATATTTTCCATCACATGCTTTTGATGTTTTTAAATCTTAGTCTTTCTCAAAGAGCTTTAATTTTCTGGAATGTAAGAGGGAAATTATCAGTATCAGGATTTGACTATTATGACACTTATTGTAGTTAAAGCTGTGTAATAGGGTTTGTACGTTTTGTTTTATTTCGTTTCTCTTGAGACTGGAATGGTATTTAGAAGGGTTCCCTGATACCTGAGCTTGGTAAACACCTGTGCACCTTGGGGGATCTCTTTACCTGAGGCAAAAGGGTTATTGGGTTATTCATTTTGAAAATCTGTCTCTTCTTCAAAGTGAGGAAATAATAGTGAGCTACCTTGAAAGGGCAGTTGTCTGGTAATTGAAACTGGTTTGAAAGTGCTGTGTTTGGTCATCAAAACTAGTTTAAAAGGGGTTGAATTTACTTCATACTTTGTGAAGAACTGTGTTTATGTTGTGTTGATACAGCCCCCAAACCCCAGTCATGATTGGTAGATGCAAAGGTGTTTTGTTTGTTTGTTTGTTTGTTTTTGTGAGATTGAGGAAGGCAGTGAGCCTTTGAACTTATGATCTACTTAAGGTGACAGTTTAGGATTACAAATCCCTTCAAAGACATGCTGAATTTGAAGAAAATTCAGACTGTTATTGTCAGCTGAAAAGCAAAGGGTTTTTTTTTTTTAATCTGTTTTGAACTTGCACGAAATATGAAGTACAGGCCTAAAGAATATAGGGAACCGTGTTCCAGATTTTCTCCTTCTATTAATGTACTTAGTTCCCTTGCAGGGTGATGGGATAGAAAGGGCATTAGGCAAGAAAGACAGGAACCTCTAGCTTCCTGCCTCTAGTGCCTGGCACAAATGAGTTTCGATAAAGTTTTTTCATGATCCCTTTCAGCACCAAAATTTTAGGTTTCTTTAATGTTTCAAATAAATGTATGGATTGATGAAAATGACTGATGGGGATAGTTTATATTTTTCACCACTGTGTCTTTTCTTACTTTGGTTTATGATAAGTTTGTATGTGAACATTCATGAGAGTTATAGCTTACTTAGTTTACCTGGAAATCAGTGACTCAGAAATTGCATCTAGCTGTGACCCCTTTTAAAGGAAGGATAACAGTGTGATAGGAATTTAAATGCTTCAGAACTTCAGAGGTAAATTATTTTGATCCTTTCTGAGCTTGATTCATGAACTTTGGTTCCAAAAAGTGGTCCGGGGGAGCCGGATATTACCCAGAGTAGAGGTTCTGTTTCTTGGGAGATTTCACATTTAGCATAACCTAATTCCTTGAGATATGTGTATATGTACACACACATACACACACAGACACACACACATATATAGATAGATAGGTAGATAGATAGATATAGATATAGATAGATTTTTTTTTCTCCCTGTACAACATTGTCTAGCCAACTTGGGTGATAGCAAAGAAGAAGAGATGCAGTAATTTGAGTCTAGTTGTCATAGCCTCTCTGTACCACAAAGGTCCATAAGGTCCCTTTATGTCGTTCCTTTACTTCTTGTTTTTTTGTTTTTGTTTTTGTTTTTATTTATTTATTTATTTATTTATTTATTTTTGCTGTGTTGGGTCTTCGTTTCTGTGAGAGGGCTTTCTCTAGTTGTGGCAAGCGGGGACCACTCTTCATCGCGGTGCGCGGGCCTCTCACTGCTGTGGCCTCTCCTGTTGCGGAGCACAGGCTCCGGACGCACAGGCTCAGCAACCATGGCTCACAGGCCCAGCCGCTCCATGGCATGTGGAATCTTCCCGGACCGGGGCTCGAACCCATGTCCCCTGCATCGGCAGGCGGACTCTCAACCACTGCGCCACCAGGGAAGCCCTACTTCTTGTTTTTATCTACCTGTAAATTAAAAATCGGAAACAAAAATCAAATTTTAGGGATTGTCAGATTTGTCACTATGTTGTAGTATAGATGTATTGAAGATTTACAACAGCGGTTACTGTCTACTATCAATTTATTTCACACTGATACAACAAAAAGAAAAGAAAAAAAAAAGGGGAAGAGTATGCATGCTGACTTAAGGAAAGTTCTTCCCATCCAGAGAGGGCATTGGTTAAAATTACCCCCATGTGCATATATACTCACCGATACACAGACACTTTTCCTTTTGCACAGACCAGTGAAAACTTTGCTAAGAACCAGGGTTTGGAAATCAATGACCAGCTCAACTAACCCTTCTTTGATGCTTGGATCCCTTTATATACTCTGCACGTGATCTGGTAAGGGGTGGAGAGTTCCACCTTTCTCATGTTTTGACCACTAGGAGGTGTTTAACTCTACAGGTAAAACTGTAGAGTTGAAATCTAATTCTACCTATTTATTTGAATTCCCCACCCCCCCGCCCCGTTGATGGCCTGCAGAGCTAATCCTTCTGTAGAGATGTTCCAGTTGCTCACTGGACAAAACCTGTCCAAGTGGGGCTCAGAGCCAGAGTCTTCCCACTCACCTTGACCTGCGCAGAGTAGAATAGGGGTGCACTTCCTTCAGCTTGCATGTCCTGCCTGCACTGATACAGTCCAAGTTCACATTCACTTTTCTACTCAGACTCAGTGAGTTTCCTGTTCACTCAGACCTCTGGGTCCTAATCACATGCTGTCTTGAAGCCACGTCTTCCTGTCCTGTCCTAATGTCACTGCAAGACCTAACATTTATTGGACTTTGTCTAACTTTATTTTAGCTTGTCCTTACCGGGATGCTTTTGGGAGTTGGATACTACTATTTAGCACCTTTGCCTGCTCTCTCAAACAAATGCTGTCTGCACATTAGATCAGATTGTTTTTTTATATTTTACCTAAGTTGCTGATAGAATTGTTAAACTGGCTGAACTACGAATGGTGTTTCCGGAAGTTTCCTTCTAGGTTTGGTTATAGTTAAGTACTGATGCTCTTAATTTCTCATAACTGGCCCATTACTGAATGCCTCTTCCACACAGATATCCCGAAAGAGCACGTCAGGCCATCTTTGCTGGTCCTACTGACCAAGGTATTCTAAGACCTGAGTTCATTTTCAGTGTGTCCCTAGTAACTTGAACTGTGCTCTACGTGGTGGGAGATTAAGAAATAGATGTTCAGTGACTGACTGAGTGACTGAGAAGCTAGGGCCATACTGTGAGCTGTGACCTCTGGAGGCTTCGGGCACTAAAAAATGGTGGGAAGAAGCAGGATGTTGCGGGCTTCCCTAAACTCCCTCTTGCAGTTTGGTATTGTCTTCTTTTGAATTTCTTTCAGATAGCTGGGGACAAGAACTACCTTTTCCCAATTTCCCAGTGTTTTAATTAGTTGGTACTCTTTTTTTTTTTTTTTTTTGCGGTACTTGGGCCCCTCACTGTTGTGGCCTCTCCCGCTGTGGAGCACAGGCTCCGGACGCGCAGGCCCAGCGGCCATGGCTCACGGGCCCAGCCGTTCCGCGGCATGTGGGATCTTCCCGGACCGGGGCACGAACCCGTATCCCCTGCATCGGCAGGCGGACTCTCAACCACTGCGCCACCAGGGAAGCCCAGTTGGTACTCTTTTTTTCCTATTTCACAAATAAGCATTCAGCCATAAGGGGTGTCTTGAGTGCTACCGATTGGATTACTCCCTATTTTTCACTGTTGCGTAGTTGCTACATCCTCCAGAAGATGCTCCCAGTTAGTTGAGCTGTTTAGGAAATCAGAGTAGTCCAAAGCAGGCTGTTTAGTGGTGTATTCAATTACACTGAAGTAAAAAAAAAAAAAAAAAAAAAAAAATCTAGGTAAAGAGCTAGTGTTAAAAATGGTTACTGTGGAAAGTAAGAACTCTTGGGTGAACACAAAATTATGTATGCTGAGACAAACTATTGTGTAGACGTTAAAAAAAAATCTCTGACTGTAATGTTTAGGGCACAGTAGCGGGTGCAGTCTGCATAATGATTGCTTTCACTGTCTTCAGGGGGGTTTTGATAATCGTTTGGTTCCCTGTGGAACAGTGGATATTCACATGGTTCATACAGTCCTCTTCGTATTGAAGCTTCTAATAAGAAATTTTAGGAATCACACTTTGGATTCTTCATACAGGACACATGCTGTTGTTTGGAGTGTTTAATGCCCTAATCCAAAGAACAATTATTTCTTTGTAGTAGGGTCTCTAAACTTTTTCCAGTGTGCATCGCATCTACACAGAATTTCCTGTGTTTAGTGTCCACATGTGCACATACACACGTCTGTCTATATGTTTGTGCATGTGTGTATAGGTACAGTATAGTGTGTGTGTGTATATATATATATACGTATACATGTAAAACTTTACCATGCTAAGATATGGACACTATAAAATATAATAATATAAATTTTAAGAAGGCTTATAATAAACAAAAATGAATGTTGGAGTATTTTCTTTTGCATCTTAAAGGCTTGCTTGTTACCCTTTGAAATGTGTGGGCCAGGTCCCGAGACCACTGCTCTCCCACCCTCTCTGGTTAGAGTTCACAGCTGTTTGGAAACAATTTCTAGGGGGCCTGCAGGGTCTTGTGAGGGAAGCTTAAGACAGATTCTACCCTTCATGGACCCTCTATTTACTGTATTTATTCTTTTTCCTGAGGACAGTTTTTACTTTGGCCAGTTTTCTTCCAGAATTGGTTGTGGGTTGCTTAGCTTGAGGTTTAAATTTTTTGGGGGGGCGGGGAGAATGATAGTGTGATGGAGGATACCATCCTCCTTGCAATGTTTCTGGTTGAACTCAACTGTTTGGGAAGCATTGTACTATCGACACACAGCTGACACCAGACCCAGAATCAGGATAGAAGGACATAACTCATCATTGGCTCATCCAGAAACTTCTCAAGAGTAAGAACAACTTTTTTTTTTTTTTCGGTACGCAGGCCTCTCACTGTTGCGGCCTCTCCCGTTGCGGAGCACAGGCTCCAGACGCGCAGGCTCAGTGGCCATGGCTCACGGGCCCAGCTGCTCCACGGCATGTGGGATCCTCCCAGACCGGGGCACAAACCCGTGTCCCCTGCATCGGCAGGTGGACTCTCAACCACTGCGCCACCAGGGAAGCCCTGGAGTAAGAACAACTTTGAAAGTGCAGATTAATGTTGGCTAGAACGGTAGCACACGGTCACCCCTCGTGCAAGGGAGGCCAGTGTCCCAGCCTCTGAAGGGCATGTGGGCTGGAAGGGATGATGGGAGGGCAGGGCATCCGCACGCCACCCAGCCTCCCTGTGTGCTGAGCGATTTTTATCTATAGCATTTATCATTGCCTGATATGATATTGTATATTGATTTTTTTATGTTTGTCTTCTGCCTCACCTCAGGAGAATATAAGTGCCATATGGACAGGGACATTTCTGGTCATTACTGCTGTATTCCCTGTACTGCCCTGGTTTCTGCCACATAATAGGCACTTAGCAAATGTTTGATAAAGGCAGGATTGAAAGCCCGGGGTTTAAACATGAAAGAGCTGTGTGTCTTGGCTTTTGTTGAACTAAGTAAGTGTTGCCTTAAGGTTCTCATTATTTCTATTGTAAATGATCTACCGAAACAGCCTTTTATGCCTCACTTTATCTCTTTTCTGGGTCACTAGAAATGACCTGTAATTGAACTCTGATATCAAACTGGTAAAAATGGAGAAGTAGTTTCTGAGGAGGGTAACAGCAGAGTTCCGTCTGTTATATCAGGACCTTTATTGCCTGGTTCTGAGGGGGTGTGGTTTGGGGAGGGTGGGCCCCCTGGGGTGAGAGGGTGTGCTTTACACCTTTCCCAGGTTTCAAAGTCTGATCCCAGCTGATAAGCACACTGCCTTGGCCTTATTGGAATCAGATGAAGCTGCAGTTCACTTACAAGCCTGGTTTGGACTCCTTAATAAAGAAAACTGGAAAGAGAGAATTTCTGAATTGTGCAGTGTTCTCTTTTCTCTCTCAATCCATGATAATTTCTACAGGAAATAATGATTCTTTACAACCGATCAGTAGTATGTTGTACACCTTCTGTTAATTTAGTCCTTTTAACTTGAGGATTGCAGAGTATGTTGGAATATTACTTACGCCTTACATATAGTAGGTGCTCCGTAAGCATAGCTTTGATTTTACAGGTAGAAGTCTTTTATCTTAATATCCTGACCTACTACTAATTTCTGTATGGCATGAATTCAGGGGGATGTCATTCTAACTCCTGCTTGTTTAAATGTGTGTATTAAGGTATGCTATGATGAGAGCTGCGGGTGAGGCTGAGAGATTGGCCTAAATAATACAAAAATCACCGAATTTACCAGCCATTTTGTTGATTTGAGGGTCATCGTAAGTCATTTGCTGGGAATAATGGATCTGTTTTCCTATTTAAAAAGTCTTAAATGATGAGAGGAATGGAAGAGAGAGGCTAATGTTTTTGACTTAGGAACAGGATAAAGAACTGGGGAGAGAGATTCCTCAAGGTAGACTTCAAAACAGCAGTTGTGCTTGAACTTTCATTTATGGTGTCTTGCAGACTGAACGAGAACCTTGCAAGGCTGATGGGATTATCCCCCTGTACAGATGTGAAAACTAAGATTTAAGGCGGGAACACACATGGCTTTATGAATCTTAGTTCTTAAGAGTTTAAACCCATCTCTCTGCCCACTGTGGCAGCCTAGATGCTTTGTGAGGCCCTGTTGATCTCAATAAATCATAGAAGAAATGGGGGTGGTGGTAAAGAAAGTGCACGCAGAGGAAAATTATCCCACTACTGTCCCTGCAAGCGGGAAGTGGTGACGGGGCTGGGTGGTGGGGGGCAGGCTACTGAGCTATTGTTCTAGCCTCCGAATGCCCTGTTCTGTCAGCCAGTGGATCCTGTGTTATTCTTGAGAACTTTTGTAGTTTGTGGTGAGGTAGCAGTTCTGATGATTGAGCTGGGTTCTCTCGTCTTTGCTGGGAAGTGAGAGGGCGCTGCTGTGATCCTGCAGAGAACATTTCTTTAGCTCCCGAGTCTTTGCCAGGTGAAAAGGAGGAGCAGAGGAAACCAATTTCCGTTTTGCCTTTATACTTCGCTAGATTTGCATCATCTGTGTTTAAGTCAGTTGAATGTGAAGCCCTAAATAAATTTCAGGCATTTAAATACTTAAAAGGATTCCTCCACCATACTTTACTCACCCAAAGAACAAGGGTTTGCAACAAAACAATCCCCTTGCAGATGCAGCCCAGACAGGCTCTGCTCACCTTGTCACTGAATTATCAGACATTAATAGTGAATCGAGAATGGGAACAGCCACCGAAATGCTTGGCTGGCTCTGTTCCAAAATATTGTTTCCCTGGTAGAGAAAGCAGGACAATTTGTTGAAAACTGGCAGTCAGCCAGTCAGAAGAGCTCTGACGCCATCCGTGCAGTAACTACTCTGCTCCGACTGCTAATTTTAGGCCGGTTAAATCTGGGTGATGTCTGATGGCTGCTGTTGCTGTGCGTCTGGCTATGTGGAGCTTTCTAAATCCATCCTCCCAGCCTGGCATCACAACTCACAGTTCTTTCCCAGACGAACTGAAGCACAGAGGGGACGTGGAGTCGGCCTAGGATACGTGGAAGGAGTGAGGAACAGGCCCTGGGAGGGTTTTAGGAGGCGCTGCCTTTCATCTTCCTATTTTCTTTGCCACTAGGTCCACAAACACTTACCCCGCTGTACCTCCTGCCGTGGGAGGGCCTGGAGGAGGACGCAGACAGGCTCAGCCTCCAGGGAGCAGCCTCGTGACAGCATTCACTCCTTTTCCATCCATCCCTGCAAGCTTTCACCTGTTCAGTACTGACCTTCCTGGGCTTCCCTGGTGGTGCAGTGGTTGAGAATCTGCCTGCCGACGCAGGGGACACGGGTTCGAGCCCTGGTCCAGGAAGATCCCACATGCCGTGGAGCAACTAAGCCCGCGTGCCACAACTACTGAGCTTGAGCCCTAGAGCCCACGAGCCACAACTGCTGAGCCTGCGTGCTGCAACTACTGAAGCCCGTGTGCCTAGAGCCCGTGCTCCGCAACAAGAGAAGCCACCGCACTGCAATGAAGAGTAGCCCTGCTCGCCGCAACTAGAGAAAGCCCGTGCGCAGCAACGAAGACCCAACACAGCCAAAAATAAATAAAATAAATTTAAAAACTGACCTTCCTGGGGAATTCCCTGGCGGTCCAGGGAATTCACTGCCGAGGGCCCCGACTTCGATCCCTGATCGGGGAAGTAAGAGCGCACAAACTACATGGCGCGGCCAAAAACAAACAGACAACCCAAAACTGAACTTTCTGGGAAGGTAAAACTAAGGAGAAAGATGAGAATTTTTTAAAAAGCATTTGGAACATCCCATGGAAGAGCAAAGTAGCATTTCTTTGCTGTTGCAGAGGACGGAGGTGGGGTGAGGGCTTGGGGGGGTGCTTCAGTGTCCATGTCTAACTTACTTTGCTTCCAGGGCAGTGAGTAGGAGCCAGTTTTCAAATGGGGACTCGGGATCGCACAGTCTTGAGGTCTCTTTAAACTTTGGCGTTCTAAGATTTCCAGGTTAACAAAGGGTGCCCTTACTTAGGGTGTGAGACCCTGGGGGCAGGAACCTGCTCACTGTGTCCCAGTCCTCTGGCCCAGGGAAGTGTCTGGCACAGTCAGCAAATGAACCACCTCAGTGTTTCAGGCCTCAGGGGAACCTTAGGGTGATCCTGGAATCAGTCTTCCTCATGGTGCTGATTCATTAATACGAGAACGTAAGAGAATGGTTTACCACCTAGGTCTGCTGATTTTGGTAGAGTGGCTTGCCCTGGTAGTTGATGAACTGTAAGTGTCCTGGCCTGGCTGATGGCCACGCATGATGTATGTTAGAAGATTTCCTGTGTAAGATGGGCACTACAGCTTCTTTCAGAGGAAAGAACCTGTGGGTGGTAGAGGGCCTGGTGGGTGGGTGTAGTCAGGAGAGCATTCAAGGAAAAGGGAGGACCCGAGTTAGGCTTTGGAAAATGGTCAGGGTTTTAATTTTTGTTGAAGGGCTCTTGTATGCAAGGCCACTCCTGGCTCTGCAGGGGACCAGCAAATACAAATCAAGCTCTCTGTCTCTTAGCCCTTTGTCTGATCATAGTACTGTCTCCATGAACTTACTCTGCCTAAAACCAAACTCAGATCCTAGCCTGGTTTGGGTTTTGCAACCCCCAAACTGAACTTTATTAACAAAAGCAACTTGAAGAGAAGTGATGGACATTATTTTTGGAGTGGTGATTAAATTGTCTATCACGTAAGGTAGTCAGTTCGATTTTTTCCCCATTGTAATTTGCTAAAGGTTATAGAATGTGTCTGTAAACCTAAAGGGGAAAGTATTTTGGACTCATCAGAGATAGAAAGTGAACATTTTTTTAATTTGAGATGTAATTGACATATAACATTATGTTGGTTTCGCGCATACAACATAATGATTCTGTACTTGTATATATTGTCAAATGATCATCACGATAAGTCTAGCTAACAGAGTCTAGTTAACATTGCCACACATAGTTACAAAGTTTTGTCTTTCTCTTGTGATGAGAACTTTTTAAGATCTACTGTCTTACCAGCTTTCTTTTTTTAAATTAATTACTTAATTAATTAATTATTTTTGGCTACATTGGGTCTTTGTTGCTGTGCGCGGCTTTCTCTAGTTGCGGCGAGTGGGGGCTACTCTTTGTTGCGGTGCGTGGGCTTCGCATTGTGGTGGCTTCTCGTTGCGGAGCATGGGCTCTAGGAGCGCGGGCTTCGGTAGTTGTGGCACGCAGGCTCAGTAGTTGTGGCTCGAGGGCTTCAGAGCACAGGCTCAAAGGTTGTCGCGCACGGGCCCAGTTGCTCTGCGGCATGTGGGATCTTCCCGGACCAGGGCTCGAACCTGTGTCCCCTGCACCGGCAGGCGGATTCTCAACCACTGCACCACCAGGGAAGCCCGGCAACTTTCAAATATACCTTACGCTATTATTAATTATAGGCATCATGCTGTACATTACACCCCCAGGACTTGTTCATCTAATTAACTGGAATTTTGACCACAATGTTTTGGTATAAAATCACTGAATCTGCTTCAGTTATTTGTCCAGAGAATACCACACATAGTGTTATATTTGGGATTCAAGGTCACATTGTTTTGTTTTAAGACTTTATATTTAGGAATTTATAACTTTTGATAATTGGTGTACCGAAGTGATTTACTTTAAAATTATTTTGAATAATCAAAGTTTTAAACTGAGGCAGCCTTAGGAAGCATGGCTGTGGACAGTGAGGGCTTAGGAAGGCCGAGCACCTTGTCCACCACCCTGGCCTCCCTGGGACACGTGTTCATTTGCTGTCCACGTGCTCTTTTTATGTCGCAGGAAGTAGTAGTAAATGCTGGGTAAGATTCGCAGTCTTCTTTAGATTCTAAAACAAGACATCTCAGCATATTAGCGTATACTTGCCCTCAGCTTTTTATCATGCAAAATTTCACACATACAGGTAAGTTGAAAGAATTACTTAGTGTAGTGGACACCCATATACCCACTGCCTAGATTCCACAGTGTTAGCATTTTACTGTTTGCTTTATACGGATCTATCCACCTCTATCTACCCATCAGTCCCTTTTTTTTTTTTTTTTGGACGCATTTCAAAATAAGTACACACATCAGTGTGTACATCAGTGTGAAGTACACTTCACCGTTAAGCACTTCAGCATACATACCATAAATGAGTTTAAAACTCACATTCTGTTTTGAGGCAAAGTTTATAGAGTGAAATGTATATGTTTTAAGTGTATCATTCTATGAGCTTAGACAAATGTATATACCTATGTAACCCAACCTATACTTCTATTAAGATATACCTACCACCCCAGAAAGTTCTCTCAGGCCCCTTTCCAGTCTGCCACGCCAGTCTCCGTCCCAGGCAACCACTGTTCCTCCCCCGCCAACCCCAGTGGTAAGTTTTGCCAGTTCTTGAACTTCATATAAATGGAATCCTGCAGTGTGTACTCTTTGTGTAAGGCTTCTTTCACTCAGCATAGTGATTTCTGCTTTGCCATATACTTTTAAATATATTACGCCAGGCTGGCTTACCTCCACCTTGGTCACAAGCTCTTTTCAAAGATCATATTGTCAAGTGATATTAGAAACAATTTTGTTTTAGGTATTTGTGTATTTTTCTTAAGTCTCATCTTCCCCTTTCCCAACAGAGGTGTGATTTTCATATTTGATTGGGTCATTTTCTGCCTGGGTTTCTGCTATGTATTCTGAAAACCAGGTGCTTCTTTTTTTTGTGGGGGGGGCCTCACCGTGTGGCATGTGGGATCTTAGTTCCCCGATCAGGGATTGAACCTGTGCCGGCTGCATTGGGAGTGCAGAGTCTTAACCACTGGACCACCAGGGAAGTCCCACTAGGTGCTTCTTTTGTTAGTTTGCTAACACGTGCCGCAGGGCCAGCTCGGGGCATTCAGCTGAGTTCTCTTGCTCCTGAAGAGATGGATCCTGACACATTATTCACTTACTGTGTCTGCTACTTGGAAGACTTCAGGTAATAGAATATATATCTATTTTTGCAAAGCTTATTCTTAGCTTTGTGATTAACTTCTTAAACAAGTTTTTTTGTTTGTTTGTTTTTAATAAGGCATCTTTGAGGAATACAGTTGATCTTCTGTATCCACAGGGGTTGTTTCCAGGACCCCCCTCAAGATACCAAAAGCCAGGGACACTCATATAAAATGGTGTAGTGCTTGCATATAGTCTACACACATCCTCCCATATACTTTAAGTCATCTCTAGATTACTTATACTTCCTAATACAATGTAAATAGTTGCTGGTCCGTGGCAAACTCAAGTGTTGCTTTTTGAAACTTTTGGAGTTTTTAAAAAATATATTTTCAATCTACGGTTGGTTGAATCTGCAGATGTAGAACCTGGGGATGTACAGGGCTGACTGTAATTTCTAGTTCAAATGCAACAATTTGGAAGACTAAAATTTCCTGACTTTTGTTTTATGACACTATATGGAGACTAACAAAATAAACCTGAAATATTAGGAGATTTTTAAGTCACCTGTTTTGAGATATTGGCTGGTAAAATAAAGTCCTCGTTGACTTAAAAAATAAAATTCTAAGGACCACCCTGGCAGTCCAGTGGTTAAGACTCCGTGCTCCCAATGCAGGAGGCCCAGGTTCGATTCATGGTCGGGGAACTAGATCCCGCATGCCGCAACTAAGAGTCCACATGCTGCAACTAAGAGTCCAGATGCCACCACTAAGAAGTCTGCATACTGCAACTAAAAAGAAAAAAAAAACATCCCTTGTGCCGCAACTAAGACCCGGTGCGGCCTAAATAAATACATATTTAAAAATAAAAATTAAAAAAATCTAATTCTAGACTTAATTAACTGCTCCCTTTGCTATACCCACTATTACTGGAGTTCTGAGTTGCTAAACCTCTCCATCCATGATATACATCCATGATCAAAACCATCCATGATCAAAACCAGGAAAAATGTTCTCATCAGTAATAGTTTAATGTTTATATATAAGGCGTACACACACACAGTGTGTGAAGACTTTGCCTTAGGGCCATATTGGTTAGGGTAGTTCTCCCTGCTCTAAAAGAGACTCCAGAATACAGTGTCCAGACAAGAGACAGGCTGACTCCTTTCTTGTGTGACAGCCAGAGATCTGGGCAGGTGGGCTGCTGTCCTCCACCTGACACTCAGGGACCCAGGTTCCTTCCATCTTGTTTCTCCACCACTGGGCCTGGGCCTCACTGCTTGGAGGGAGCCCACTGGGCATGTCTGCGCTCTGGCTGGCTGGAAAGGGAGGGGGCACCCAGGAGGTGGTCACCCAAAGACCCCAGAAGGGGTCTGCATCACTTGTGCTCTCATCCTCTGGAGAACTCAATGACCTGACCACAGCTGACTTCAAGGGGTCAGTGTCATGGAACCGACCCTCCATGTGCTTCTGTGCTTATGCTGTGGAATTGGCCTTGCCTGTGGCCATGTGGGTGCTCCGAGGGAGTAGCTCGCTTGTCAAATGCTTCCTGCCTGCTCTGTCCTGCCAGGTGCCATCTTAGGGAGGGACTCAGGTTACGAGGGTCGGTAGGCCGAAAGGGGTGTTGCTCTTACGGCACTTCCATTCTGGAAATAGGGTCGATCTCCTAATAATATTTTCTCTCAGTGGATTTTTTTTTTTTAAGTGGAGGCAGTGCTGTCTTCTTAAAGTGCAGCCTAGTTCTGGGTGGTGGAAGCGAGAGTAAAGTCTAATAATAATGAGGTTGCAGACAGACTCTGTAACTTTGAAAAAAATGTTCCTGGGGACGTGGATTAGGGAATGTAATAAAGGACCTCGTCCCCTGTTTAAAATTCAGACTCACGATAGAAGGCTTAAGAGACACTTGATGAATGGGATCCCAGCAGTCATTTATTCGGGAGCCTGAGGGTTTCTGGGGAGCAGAAACCTCCCCAAAGATGGCTGGGGCTCTAGAGGCTTGCGTGTCATTCAGAAGGAAGTTCCCTTGGGTCCTGGGGTCTCTCCCACTCAGAGAGGAGCTGTCACAGGGTCACGGGCGAAGCCTAAGGAAGCGGTTGTGCATATGATTCCCCCTCCTCTAATGAGCTAACGTTACACTGCTTTCCCCCACAAGTAACTCTGAATAGGCTATTTGCCAGCCGCTTGAAAGGCTCTTGAAGTGATAGTCTGATCCATGGGATTGGCTGCCTGGGGGACCCAGGGGAGCAGATGTGAGCCTGTCCAGGCTTGAGGGGCCAAGGTCAGTGCCCCCTGGATCCCGAGGGTGATGCGGTGTGGGGCAGTGGCCACCGTGCGTGGGCTCTGAGGTCTGTGTTCTCTAGTCACCCCGTGGGCTTCCGAGGATGTGCAGAGTGAACCTCCTGGAACCAGACGTAGATGTTCCTTCCAGATGGTCAAACTAAGTGAGAGCGTTGCCTGTGTCATTCCCCACTAACCAGTGAAAAGGGGGGAAGAAAAACTCCTGGTTGAAATAAATGACGCTTGACGTTTTTTTACGGACGGAGAGGCCGAGTGGTTTTTATTTCAGCAGGAGCGTCACGGCCTCTTGATAATCTGGAAGTTGCCTTGGTTTCCTCTTGCTGGCTGCTGTCTGCTCAGGAGACTGTGCAGATGGGTTGTGCGGAGGTTGCTATTTTTTTTTTTTTTTTTTTTTTTTGCCGTACGCGGTCCTCTCACTGTTGTGGCCTCTCCCGTTGCGGAGCACAGGCTCCGGACGCGCAGGCTCAGCGGCCATGGCTCACGGGCCCAGCCGCTCTGCGGCATGTGGGATCCTCCCGGACCGGGGCACGAACTTGTGTCCCCTGCATCGGCAGGCGGACTCTCAACCACTGTGCCACCAGGGAAGCCCCAAGTTTGCTAATTTTTGCCAATAACTTAAGCGCGGAAGGATTCAGGGAACCTCCCGAGCGATGAGAACACAGACGCCAAGGCTAACTTGGAGCAAAGAGGGGCGCTCCTTGAGCCTTTCCGTTGATTTGGGGACAGTAGCCACGGCTGAGCAGCTGCAAGTGGTGTGTTTGCAGTTCACACTGTGGGGAGTTTGGGAGTGTTTTATAGCGTTTTGTTTGTAGTGAACAAAAGAGCCGTGTGGAGCCTAATCAGCTGATCACGTGTATATCAATTCCGAGGACTGTGTCTCTCTCTCAACTGAATTGTTAAACTTATCTGTAAGGGAGGAAAACTGGCCTGGGGATTGATTGGTGTCTGACTACACCCTGCATTACACACGTCGAAGGTGTGTGCGCTTGGACTTTCCATTAATGGGTCAACATTCGCATTGGCCTTTGCCCTTATAACTCACTATTCCAGCCACCCAAACCCTTTATCTTTTTCTGCCTGCGCTGTTGCACGAAGTACTTGGCAGCCTCTGCAGGGAGCGTGGGCCTGTATTTCGTACATTAAGTTAGTTTGATTTGTTGGTGGAATGGTTTGAGAAGGGAATGCTTCTGGAGGGGGGACGGTTTCTCAGGGGTCATGTCTTCATGGGGAGAGGAGGAGGAGATGCCAAAGAAATTGCAAATATCCTAATCTCACAGGAGTGGTTTTCACCCAGCATCTCCCACTCAGTGTCTCTGTTATTATTGGACTCAGAATAAAGACCTGCTGGGCCCTGCTTTGAACCCCGGGGGTGATTCTTATGTTGTCGTGTCCAAAACCATTCCGGCGTCCTGTTGTTCAGATGCTGTGGATTGAAAAGGCACACAGCACCCGAAAGATCCTATCCTGCACTCCCTCAATCGAGATGAACTAGTTCGGTCCACATCAAGAATTTTTTCGCCATTATATCTTTTCTGTTCTTGAAATACAACTTCATTGGAGGTTTCCAGATCCCTTCTATTTTTGTCTCTAAAGTAGTATCTCTATTTTGTTCACAGTTTTTAATCCTTGTTGCGTTCTTCTGAATGTTTAGATTACAGGTAATTTCCAGAATTTTTGGGAGACAGTTGCACGTTTGACGCCTTTGGAGAATACGTAGAACCTTGTTGATACCTGGAGATAATCCCCCTGACGGCATAATAGGAGTGCATGATTGTTAGAGACCATCTATAACTTTGCTTTTTAATTCTGGTCTGGGACTTCTGCAGCTTGACCATCAGCATACCTTTGAAAAAAAATCTAGTCTGAAGGGTCTTATAAAAATACCAATATTTTCGGGCTTCCCTGGTGGCGCAGTGGTTGAGAGTCCGCCTGCCGATGCAGGGGACGCGGGTCGTGTCCCGGTCCGAGACGATCCCACATGCCGCGGAGCGGCTGGACCTGTGAGCCATGGCCTCTGAGCCTGCGCGTCTGGAGCCTGTGCTCCGCAACAGGAGAGGCCACCACAGTGAGAGGCCCGCGTACCACAAAAAACCCAAAAAAACCGCAAAAAAAAACCAAACCAATATTTTCAATAATACCTTTTGGAATAGAAACATGGTTAAGTTCACTGAAAAAGTCTTGCTTAGTGTCCTGCTCATTCTGGGTGAGGAGCTGAAGTTTTAGCTGAAGGTCAGAGAGCATCTGCGGCTCTCTGTGTTTCGGGCCTTCTTGTTAGCACATACAGATCTTTTTTAAACTCATTTTAGAAACATAAATCAAAGTTACTGCCTGGACATAGGTGCTTTCCCCTATTGTAGTGCCTTTATTTATTTCATTCTGTGTATTCACTTTATTCTACTTTTATCAGACACCTGCCCTGGTGTTCTGCCAAATTCAAGCTCATGGAGACTGGTGTTGAAGTTCCTCCCCTCCCCACCACATGCTGAGGGGGCCTGAGCCCTGAGCCAGTCCTGGGACCTGGGTTCCCCTCCATTTGCCAGGGTTGGTCCTTGTCAGTGTTGCATGTGGAGTTGTGTTTGTAAGACTTGAAGGCAGATACTGGAGAGCTTACAGATATTTTATTGTTTATCAAGATCTCGTGGTAGAATTTCTTATATATTTCATTAAAAAGAAAAGACTACAGAAATAAGCAAGGCTGTTTCCTTCCTGTTGTTTTCAGCAGTCCTTAGACAACCCAGAAGATGACACTCCTATGAATGTAATCACAGTACACATAGGAAGAAAGAAAGGCATGTAAAGAATTGTGCAGTTTATTCACTAAGACTGTGCATTGAGGAGATTAATGAGTCACAATTATACACATAACATTTTCTTGTTCTGCGACTATGACCAAACAAAAGTAATGCAAAAAGGAGCTGTTTCCCATGTTAAATGCTATTAATTCTGAACAAATACCATGTGTATCAGTATTTAAAGGCTGAAATGTAATGCTTCTTAATTTATCTAATCAGGGTCAGATTGATGACATGCTATTTGCAGGGGATAATATATAGCTAAATTTCTGCATTTTGTTTTAATAACACTGGTTGTAGAGAGGCCCTCTCATGGAGGACATAAATTGATAGAAATGAAGAAGAGATTTTAAAGCACTTTCAGTAAGTTCAATATATTCACTTTAAACTTGTTATGTAAAAAGTAAGCAAATAATGTGTTTCACAGTTTATCTTTTATCTTTGGTGGCCAGTTTATTCTGTAAAGTATAGTTCGTTTGTCTTTTGGTGAACAAAAGGCATTCTAGATTTTGTGTACTTTTGTGTCACAGTTGACAAGTAACTATAAGATATCACAGCCATAACACTCCTAATGGTCATGACTAGTCATGTGATTCACCATACCGGTCTAACAGCTTCCAAACTGCTCTGCAGGTAGTGTGATGTGGGTGATTATCTTGAGTTGGCTTTCGGAAAAACGAGGTTAAAATTGTGGAATACAAACCATTAGAAAAGAGGTCACTTTTTAAAATCAGCTTCCTCTTCTTTAAAATGGGAGATACAGAGTAGCATCAGGTAATGTCTAACTTTATGAAGACTGGCCTATAGTGAGGAAGTAGCTAGGGGACGGGGAAGTCTTTGGAAGAGTTCTTTCATGCTGGGAATTGAAGATGGGGTAGAGGAAGGTCATATAGCCCCTCTGGCCAGGTTGGTCTGCCTGGCACTTGGTGGGTATTTCTGGCCCGCATGTCTGTCTTACCTGGAGTGCTGGTCAACCCCCAACTGCACACAGACCACCTCATGTTTGTGATATGTGCAGGGAAATATGGGTGTGCGGCAGATACAGAAAACCTTTATTAACATGAGTCACCTGACAATACCAAAGTGCAAAGATAATTTTCCCAGTGAGAGGAGGACCATATAATTGGCTGAGGTGTGGTGTTAAGAGGGTAGAAGAAGAGACAATATTGAAAGCAGGGCACATGCCTGTGGATTCCAACACGTTTATTTGTTTTCTATTGTTTCAGAGTCTTTTGTACCTGTTGCAGGTGGTCTGTCCTCTGCCTCAGTCTCTTGCTGGACATTTGCCCCCTTGTGTGAAGCTGTACCTAAGATTCTCTGTCCATTCCCCTCCAAAGGTGAAAGGTGGGGACAGGTGACCCTATACCTGTGCTTGAAGATGTCAAACAAAGCTGCTCTTCCAGGGCACTGGGTCAAAGGTTAATAGGCAGGAGGAAAGAAGGGACAGTGTAGGTTTCCTTGATGCCCTGTGCTCTGGCCACTCCAGTCTGCTAGGCCAAGCTCTGTGCAGTTTTTAGTGAAGTAGAAGGTTAATAACTGTGTAGGGATTTGGGCTGAGGAATTTACCCCATGACCTAATCACAGTCCAAAAGATTTTTATATAAAGATGCTCTTGCAGTGTTAGTTATACTGTGAGAAACTGGAAAAATATTGGCAGTAAGACATTAAATTATGGTTCTCCATACGATCAAGTAACTTAAATCAATTAAATAGCTTGTTTTATAAGGTCTCTTAATGACATGGGAAAATGTGCACAGAATATTAAATGAAAAAATTTTCTTGCTAGGCAATATATATAATAGATCCCCATTTTACAGGAAAATTAAACATGCATATGCATTAACAGAATAGGATACATTAAAAAATTTACGGTGGTTATTACTTGTGGTTGCGTTATGTCTAATGATCATATTCTCTTCTTTTTGCGTTTGTTTTCCAGTTTTTTCTAAAATGAACATGTTAATTTTGTAACAGGAAAAAACATATTAAAATATTTGAGTCAGAAAGAGAAAAGCAGATACTGTATGCTAACACGTATATATGGAATCTAAAAAAAAAAAAAAAATTGGTACTGATGAACCTAGTGGCAGGGCAGGAATAAAGAAGTAGACATAGAGAATGGACTTGAGGACCCGGGGATGGGGGGAAGCTGAGGTAAAGTGAGAGTAGCATCGACATATATATACTTACGAATGTGAAATAGATAGCTAGTGGGAAGCAGCCGCATAGCACAGGGAGATGAGCTCGGTGCTTTGTGACCACCTAGAGGGGTGGGATAGGGAGGGTGGGAGGGAGGCTCAAGAGGGAAGGGATATGGGGATATATGTGTATGTATAGCTGATTCACTTTGTTATAAAACAGAAACTAACACAGTATTGTGAAGCAATTATACTGCAACAAAGATCTATTTAAAAAAAAATTGAGTTATATGACGGGTATATGTATCCTTTAAAACTATTTGTCTGTTTCAATATAATTTCTTGCCTCAATATGTAAATTTGTTGTATTTTATTATATAATCTTGCTTGATTTGTATTTTTGAGTTATAAAACAAGTTTTCAAGGCAAGTAATTAGCAAGCATTTATTAGGCACCTATTATGTCTAATAAATATATTTTTGGTACATGTTCTTTACCATAAAAGTATGTATAATTTAAGTTTAATATCATGTAGGTAGATATCCTTTGAAAATTATTTGCTGATCTTGTATGTAAGAGTTTAAGCATTATTTTTTTTAACCTTTTGATTACCTTCTTTCATTTAAACTTGTTGCACAGGAAAAACACATACATATATGTATACTTTTAAGGCATTAAATTTATGTTAGGGAATTTACTTTTTACTATTAATAATGTAGTTTATTGGTAACGCACTGAATGACTTGCGTTTGAATATATTATTTTATTTAATTCTCACAGCTGTCTTTCCCTAACAGTGGGAACATCTTTCTCAATTGGTATTGAGAGTTAAGTTAGAGACTTTGGCATTTACTTTAAAAATATCATTAATACTCTTTGCTTATTTGTGAGAGCAGTGATACCTTGACTCAGATAATACCCGTGTCGTCTTAGCATTATAATTGCTGGCCCTTTGATACTATGCTTTGTGACATTTACATTACAAATAAAAATTAGTTAATTTGTAAGTTATAAGGTCTCAAAAAAAATAGTTCATTCTTCTTTCACGCCTGTTAGTGCTTCTATTAAAATTCTGAAATGGCTTATTAAATTAAGTGCAGTGTCAAAGGCTAATTGTCTCTCTGTGAATTAGTCTATGTGACTTTGAAAGCATGATTTAAGAATTATGTTTGAATAGCAACTCCGAAGTCAGCTTTTAGTATCTATCAAATTGTAATGATCATAGGTGAAGAGTATTAATAGATTATGAAGTCCATTCTCCTGCTGTTACAAAAGATGCCTCTAAAATACGTGCAGTGTTAGCGCCCTTGAACTTACTTCACTTGCTAGCCTCCCACGTCTGAGGCACAGATGTATATGGTCTGAATGCACTGTGTCCCGAGCAGACCTGCCCGATGGTCAGAAAGCTGTGAGGACAGCCAGTACGTGTGTGTGATGTGTGTAGGAAGGGGTGGTGGGTTGGTGGAGAATCAGAAATCCCATATTTTAAAAAACTTTTTTTAGTTTCTGAAATTATATTCACAAGTCAGCATAATTTTAGTGGAATGAATGAGAGGTTTGGAGCCACCTTTAATCAGCCTGTCTCTTGAGCACCTACTGTGGTGGTTTGGACACTTGGGCAACCCCGGGTTTGAATCAGAGCTCACTACCACGTTGGTGAGTTGCAACTCGGTTTCCCCATCTCTAAGTGTGATGGGACGTGATGCCTGTTGTGAAAGCTGGTTGTGAGATCTCTGAGGATGCTTGTGGAAGGGCTTTGCTCGGCACCTGGCACACAGTGGGTACCCAGTGGCCCCAAGTTACTATTCCTCATTGGCCTTACTGAGCATTTAGTGTGAGCTGCGGGGCTCACATGCTGACACCCCAGAGCACAGGAGAGGATGTGCTGGTGAGGAAACAAATACCACTGCCTGACGGTTAAAGCCAAAACACAAAGGAAACCAAGGTTCTCTTCGAGGATCACTGTTCCTCTCATGAGTGATCGTGAAAGTCAGACACCAAGGTGATTGGAAGAGGGCTTCCCTGGTGGCGCAGTGGTTGAGAGTCCGCCTGCCGATGCAGGGGATGCGGGTTCGTGCCCCGGTCCGGGAGGATCCCACATGCCGCGGAGTGGCTGGGCCCGTGAGCCATGGCCGCTGGACCTGCGCGTCCGGAGCCTGTGCTCCGCAACGGGAGAGGCCGCAGCAGTGAGAGGCCTGCGTACTGAGAAGAAAAAAAAAAAATGGTGATTGGAAGAAACTTGGCTGGATTCTTGCAGGGGAGTTTCCCTCAAGCTTACCAGCCTGCTGGAATCCTCTGAAGAGTCTTAACCTGGGGTGAGGAAGAGAGAGCCTGCGTGCCTTGTGTTCTTCTGCTGGCTGTGATTAATCCCCATGCGGAATCAAGTCAGTCTGCTTGAAGAGTACCATTCATCAGGTGTTAAAGAGTGAGTATGTAGGTGACAGACAGGTGTAGGATGACAAGAGACTTTTTGTGGATTGAGTATCATATCCATTCCTGTTAAGCTTCCTGGTCAGTTAATTTCCTGGATGTCAAAGGATGTCTTTTTGCCAGATACCCTTTTAGTTAGGCAAAAATAGGTAAACTACCTACCTTTCTGATAGTTTCTCTTGGGACCTAGAAAAAGAAATTATCTTGGTAAGAGTGGCGACGTAGTCTTGTAGCTGGCGTTAGAGCGGGGCCTGAGGGCCCCAGGTGCATCTCAATGTCACTGCGACCTCCCCTGTCACCACATGAGCGGTCAGTGCCCAGGACCTGCCTGCTCGCAGCATCCACCAGTGCTCCCACCCCTCTGGTACCTCCTGTCCCACACTCACTTCTTGCCTCCTGCCCTTCGCCTGTCCTTCCGCCCACGCTGTGCAGCTCCTGGTCTCGAGAGAATCCCCGGCTCGCCCTCAGGCCCGCCCTTCGTGCTTCCACTGCCTTCACCCCAATGAACACCCCACCCATTTCAACACCCCCATCTCCCTCCCCTTGGCTTTCTTGGCAGCCCTCTCTTCGCCTGGTTCTCTGGGTACCTCTGGTCATTTCCTCTCTGCTGTCGCTGGACTCTCCTGCCCTCAATACCTTTGAAATGTTGGAGTTCCTTTGGTCTTCTCCTTCAGGGTGACCCTACCCCCCTAGTGGCCTCTCTCGCTACCTCTGTGATGGTGACCTCCACATCATGACCTGTCTGACCTTTTTCTAGCCGCCTTCTTGCCGTCTTCCTTGGATAGTCTTGATACATTTCAAAGTAAATGCGTCCATTCTGGAGCTTTTATCTTGCCCACAAATCCCTGGTACACTCTCTTCTTCCTAGTACTATAATGTCAGGAGCCACCTAGCCTGCCAGTTAGACCAAGCTTGCTGTCCTCCTTAACTCAATCCTCACAGCAGTGTGTCCAGTTGGTCGCCATCTTCTTCCAGTTCTGCTTCAGAAATGCTTCTTGAGTATCTTTCATCTCCACCGCCCCTGCCTCATTTCAGGAGAAATGGTGCCTCTTTAGAAGTTGGAAATAGCTCTTTAGCCCCTGTGTCTGATATGGTACACACAGCCACATGTGGCCATTTACATTGAACTGAATTAAACCTGAAAATGAGCCACACGTGGCTGGTGGCTGCCGTATTGGAGAGCACGATGGGGTGCTCCCATCCCCACAGATGGTTCTGCTCTGCTGGACATCGCTGTCCAGCTTATCTCCCTGCTGCCAGTTTCTCACCCTCTCCATCTCATCCTTCGTATGGCCTCCAGCATTTTCTTCGCAGAAGCAGCGACCCAGTTATGCCACGCCCCTGCTTAAAAACTCTGTTGGGGCTTCCCTGGTGGCGCAGTGGTTTAGAGCTGCTGATGCAGGGGACGCGGGTTCGTGCCCCGGTCCGGGGGGATCCCACATGCCACAGAGCAGCTGGGCCCGTGAGCCATGGCCGCTGAGCCTGAGCGTCCGGAGCCTGTGCTCCGCAACAGGAGAGGCCACAACAGTGAGAGGCCCGCGTACCGCAAAAAAAAAAAAAAAAAGAAACTTCTGTTGGATGCTCTCATATGTTCTGTGCCCCTCAGCATGGCACACAGGTCCTTCACTGCCCATTCCGCCTGCCCTCCAAGCTCAGAGACCCCTGCCCCTCTAAGCCATGCCTCTCCCCTTTGACACCATTCCTCTCTGCTTGCAGTGCCCCCTCCTCGTCTTCTTCACAGGAAGCTCATCATCCGTCTCTGGTAGTGACGCTTCCCCACTGCCTTGCAACCTGTGTTTGCTGCCCTGACCTCCCCATCTGAGGGGTGTCTCTAGGGCATTGTCTTCCAATGTTTTTGTCTCTGTACCTTCTGAAATAATCTTTTATAAACTATGTACTCTCTCCCATGGGAGTACATATATGTCTCTTACATTTTATGTTATGTAATGTAATGTCAACTTACATTTTAAGTTGACATCCGACCTTTTTCTTTTTTGTAAATCACAAGTTCAAATGATTTATTTTTGGGAAAAAGAAGTAGAAAATATTAAACATCTTATAAGATGAAAATAATAGGAGGATTGACTTAGTTGGAATGAATCTTTGACAGTATGATTTGAAAGAATTTTCACATTTTGATTTTAACCACGTAGTTGAGAAATGTACTTGTAAATAGTTCAAGTATATTTGTTATCTGTGGTGTATCTCTAGCTTGGCTTGAACATTTTGGCATCTTGGGGAAAAATTCCAGGTATATTTAAGAGAATTCATATCATTAACTTACGTTTCTTCTTCTTCTTTCTTTTCCCCCTGAATCCAGGACATCCCCAAATGGGCCAACTTTTACCCCTAACAGAAATATGTTTAAAACACATAAAATGAGGAATCTCTCTGAGTTCAAGGGACCATGATTAATCATTAAAGGATACTTCCCTGATAATCATCATTTTGAATTACCCACTTTGTTTGGGGTCCCACAGCTTTCTGAACTTTGAAACAATGCACCCAGATAAGCTTTCAGTGAGAGGGGAGCTGCTGGGAAGATAGGAGTGTCCTTTCATTTTCAGGAAGAGTGCAAGGGCAAGGTGGGGATCCGGAAATTGATTCCTTAAGTTACCCTTCAAACGACTCCTTGAACTTTTGCACATGGGCTCTTGGGAGTGTTTGGGGCCCTCGGGGCTGCCTGCCTTGGTCGGAGGCTGCAGCTGTGGGACGCGTTGGTCCCCATCATGCCTGGCCTGGTGTTCAGATGTGGCTGAATGAATGAGTAGGTCTGTCTCCTGTTGTAACTGGCTACAGCCTCCCCTGGGGCTCACTGCTTTCCTTAGAGGGGCGGCGGGGACCACTGCTTCAGCCTTCTCTCTCCCTGTGGATTTGTCTCGGCCACCGCCTGCCACAGGAAGCAGGTTCCTTGCCTTATGCTTGGGGAGGAGTGGAAGTATTTTTGTCATGAAAAACAACTGTGTTTATAGAGGCCTGCGTGATTTTGTGGAACATTACATAACCAGTGTGAGCGGCCGGGGAAGATGATCGCTTTCCCTCGTGATGCCTGCAGGGCTGCAGTGTGTCCTGAGGCTTCCGTTCCCTCCTGGAGTGGCTGCATTCCTCCTGCTCTGGAACCAGGAGCCCTGGATCAACCTCTGCTTGCTGCTCGGCCTGCTCAGAGGTGGACCGGGCTGTGCCTTCCAGCAGACACTCTCTTTAACATAGATTGTCATCTCTTTTAGGAGATGATATAAACAGACATCCCCTCAAAAAAAAAAAGAAAGAAAAAGAAAAAGCCAGTTTCAGTTTCCGTCATCCTAGCATCTCATCCTATCATGCCTTCACACTCAGCTCCAGCTTCACAGGGTGTCAGGAGTGTGCCCCGGTGAGGCCGTCTTGCCCTTACAAGCTTGAAGTAACCAGAATAAGTTAGAAATGCTTGACTGGAAGTAAAAGGGCGTGTTGATTTTGGCCCTGACTTATTAGGGAGGGTAAAGTTGATTTTATGCTTTTTGTTTTCAGAACCTGTTTTCTAATTCTGCTTAATACAGCACAGCCCAGATAGGCAAAGAAATATTGGCTTTGTTTTGGGAGGGGAGGGATAACTGTCACCAACAGTGTCCCTTCATTTGAAAACTCAAAGTGTCTGTCGTGCTTATACCTCCTTCCAGAGCTGAGTTTAAAGGTCTCAAGAATCCCTGGCAAGCACCCAGCAAAGGCCAAGTCTTGCTTTCAGAGCCTGTTCAGGCCAAGGGAAGGCGATAAACTCTGACCTGGATTATTGCCCATGGTTCTGGCAAGAGCCCTGCACATATGCAAGCAAAGCCCAAGTGTTTGCTTTCTAATCACTAGTACAGTTCGTTCCTAAATTTTTTTATCCGGTAAGTCTAACACACCTTCAGGAAGGTGCTTCTTAATCTTGGACAGGAGATGCCAAGGTAGAGACGGGATTAATGCATGGTTTGGGGAGTACTTTTGTTCTTTGTTTTTTTCATTGTTTGTTTTTGGTTTTGGCTACGCAGCATGTGGGATCTCAGTTCCCCGACCAGGGAGTGAACCCGTGCCCCCTGCAGTGGAAGGGCAGAGTCTTAACCACTCGACCACCAGGGAAGTCCCTGGGGAGTACCTTGGAGCAATGCATTTCTGCAGAGCCTGCTAAGATTGTGTTGTGGCTTCCCTTTAGCCTTGCAGTGTGTGGTGACAGTCATTTTCGTGGGAGGCTCAGGCCTTGCACCAGGCTATTTACTTGGCTCTGCTGGGTGCTCCAGCAGGGAGTTCAGGAGGGGGACTGTCTCAGAGCCCAAAGGGGGCAGTGCAGCCACCCTCGCTAAACTCTCAGAAGCCATCACGGCTGCGCCCTGCCAGCGAGTCACTCAGGGTGGGCACCCAAGGGCGCACACCATGGATTGTGGGTTTCCCCAGAATTGGTAACACATTGTGAACTGGTGATGTACAGAAGGTGATGCAATTTCCTGCAACGGGTACAAATTTGCCCTTGGCTAAAATTCTTCCTGGCAGGGCTTCGCTGAAAAGCTGCCTGCCATTCTCTTGTCCTGAATCCTCCTGCCCAGTGGTGCAGTTACTGGGAGAAACAAGATGTCGGGAGACAGCCATTGGATGAGGTCCACCGGGAAACTCGGTGCTTACTGGCTTGGGCCGAGTGGGTAGCTTCGCAGCAGCTGCTGTGTTCCAGGTGACCAGCAGCAGCTCCGTGGTTTATTTAAAAAAAGAATGGATATGTAATCCACATCTGGGACTCCCACCCCCATTCTGTCGTGGTCCAGGTATTAAAGCCTGTGACCCAGTTCTGTTTGCCCAGTGGGTACCCCTTAGTTGCTCAGGGAAGGGATGTTACTGGATCTAATGGATTTCAGGTCATTCAGGAAATTGCTCAGTCAGCAACTGATGAATTAAGTGTAAATGAACAGGCTAAAAATCTCAAGGTTTGGAGGCATTTTACTTGGGGCAGGGGGTATCACATAATTCAGGGACCAGCTTCGAGCCAGAGAATAAGCTTGTATCACGGAAGGCGTCTCAGTGACTGCCTTCATCCCATGAGGCCAGGGACGGTTTCAGAGTTGAGATGCTTCTGAGGCCTGATTGTCTTGGTTCATCTCTGAGTCTGGCTCACCAGTCTCTAATGCCTTCTGGATGAATCAAAGGACAACAGGTGTCTTTGAGTTGGGCACCAGCTGTCTTTTAAAGGAACAGTGGCCAAACAGAGCAAGTTTGTCTTGGAGAGCCAGGTAAGAACAATTAAGAGCTCAGGGTGGGACTTCCCTGGTGGTGCAGTGGTTAAGAGGCCGTGCTTCTAATTATGCAGGGGGCGCGGGTTTGATCCCTGGTGGGGGAACTAAGATCCCACGTGCGGCACGGCCAAAAGATTTAAAATAAATACATAAATAAATAAAAGAGCTCAGGGCCAGGCTGAGGATAAAGACACAGTGATCAGCAAGCCCTGTCAGTTTCAGGACCGGCTGCATTGCCCATGCCGCTGTGTCTGGCTTTCAGAAAATGGAGGTGTGAAGATCTTACTGCAGAGAACAGATTTTAAAATGAGGTGTTTATTTGCATCTCAGAAGTGTTCTCTCAGATGCCTCAGACTCATCCTGTCCAAAAGGAATTCAGTTTGGCTGTACTCTGAAATTTCTAAAGTCTTCGCTGTTAACTACAAGGCCAAGAGCTGCCTCTCTTGCCTGGATCATTTACAGCAGTGGCCTGAGTGATTCTTCCGACTCCCAGATCAAATCTTGAAGTCCAGACCCCTAAGTGCCACCACAGAGGCTGTCGTCGCCTGGCTTCTGCTGGGTTCACCATCTGTACCTGCACCTTCCCACCCAGACCCTTGGTCCTGTAGCGCTTCTTCCTGGGGACGCCACCTCTGCCCCGAGCCCTCCTCCCAGCCCTTTCCACTCCGTGCTTGATTGGGCAGCTGTGCTCATCCTTCAGTCCTCCACTGAGACACCAGTGAAATGAATTCCAAACTTACACCGCCACTGCTGCATAGTTTGCTAAAAGCGTTCTCACTGCTGAGAGCACTTTCCTGACCCGCTTGCTGGTTTTGGACTCAGCTCTGCCCTCCCCGAGCATCCTCATCTTCTCCACCTGGCACATAACTACAACTCACTGTGTCTGCCTGGGGCTCACCTCTCTTCCCGGGCGGGCCACACGCTCTGGGGCCAGAGACCAAGGGACCGCCTTCCTGGCCACTAGAGCCTCGGTTTCCAGCACAGTTCCGAGACATAACAGGCAGTCAGCAAAGTTTTGTGGAATGAAAGAGGGTATAAGGCTTATCTTTTAAATTGTAAGCGTTTCGAATGTATTTTGATAACTACCTTTCAGATAAACCAACCGTGATGCAAATTCAGGTATCCTGATTGGGGGCGGTGTGTGTGTTTATAGATACCACACTTTAATTTTAGCTGTGTTCAAAAACTCAAGAATATTAGATGGCACTGTCCTTTCGGGAAATGAAATTGATGCTGACACCCATTCAAAGATGTCGGGGTCTCAGGCAGGCCCAATCAGTAGTGCCCTCTTTTCCTGCCCAGGCTTCGACAGAGTTGGAAACTATATAAACAAAGTAAAAGTAGAGGCCAAAATACTCATCTGTTATTGGTAGAGGTTATGTTGGAGGGCTCAGCTTGGGGTGAAGACCAAATGCTGACAGAGTCTCAGGGTTAGGCCGTGTCTCCACCCAGGCCCGGGCAGCACGGGGCCCACCTGGGGGCCTGGGTCTTGGGGAGCCGCTGTCCCATCAGGCCAGCCCCTCCACCTTGGGAGTGAAAGAGTTCCAGAGTTAACTAATCAAGCCCCAGCCAGGAAGACGTGGGAAGAAGCCCTCCTTCCCTCTAGTGATTGTTTTAATATCCCAAATTGTTCAGCTTATGTTTCTCCGAATAGGTAAACCGTGGGGCAGGTTTCCTGGAGCCTCGTGAATGTTGGAAAACTCTTCCCATGAATGCTGTCTAGGTTTGGTGCTATCTGATGAGGGAAGATGGGTGAGAGAGAGGGGAGAGATTGAGAGAGAGAGAAGTGAACTCGGAATGTTACGCTGTGTTCCAGCATTGCCTGAATTGAATTGAACATGAGTAGCTCTACTTCCAGACTCGCCCCTTGACTTGCTGGAGTCTGGTTTTCTACCCCACCTTCCCTCTGTGTCCAGCCACCATCCTCATCCCCATCCCCAGCTTAACTTTTCTTTATAAAGGTAGTATTCTGAAAGCATCATTAGGGAATCAGAGCAGTTTTGAAAACAGCGAGGGAGATCACTCAACTTCTTTCCCAACCAGTGGGACTTGCAGGTGATGGAACTTGCCAACCCCGATGGGGGGCAGTGTTAATATTTACACTGACTTAGTCAACATTTAGGATTTGTGGATCCATTCGTAATGAAACTAGGATTTTTCCTTTGAAATTTTTAAAAGAATAAAACTCAAATTTCAAATGTCTCTGAAAGTCAGATGTTCCTTTTTTTTTTTGAGAGCATATTAATTGGGGGGAAAAAAAAGGTCATTGCTGCACAGACTCTAATCCTAAGGATGGAAATATATATGAACCTAGTCCCTCCCCCCACCCCCCATTGAAAAGTTACTTTCGACCGTTTGTATGAAGGTCAGGATTCTGAAAACCCTTATTGCGGGGGAAGCACAATAGATGTTTCTGCAGCCCTCAAGCCCAGTTTGAGCTGGAGAGAATGAGATTAGTTAGCTTGCAGGGAGCGAGTGTCCAGGCCACTGGCCCTCTCTCCTTTGTGAGGAAGGTGACAGCTGAAAAGAGCCAGGATCCGCCCAGTGACAGCACTGACAGTTGAGCACAAAGAGTGGTGTGCACCCAGTGACCTCTGCCTGTCCTTGGTCCCTGCTCCTGCATTGACGAGTGGGGAAGGATGGAGTGGAGGGCGGTTGTTTCGGGTTGAAACTTTTCGCTAGATCTTCAGTTGTGCTCGGGGACCCAGACTTCGACATTTTCCTCTTAGATGCTTTAATGTTCTTAGCCAGTTGATTAGAGTAAGGCCTTCACTGCCCCAAGGATGTGCTCTCTGGAAATTAAATGCGATGGGGTAGTATCCTTTGTATGAATGAAAGGGAGCGCTGCCAGGAATGACTCCGAGACCTGGCTCGACCCCTCCCTAGCCGGTCAACTAATGATTCCCACCAGCAGGTGGATTTATATGAAGTGAGAGGCAGCTGAAAGGTGATCACTGAGATGATGCAGCAAAGGGCAGTGTAAGTGCCCAGCAGGAACCAGCTGTTCTCAGGTCAGAATCAGGGCTTTGCTCGTGTTTCTGTAGTCTGATCGAACTTGGCTGCACATTGGAATCACGGGTGGGATGCTCGGGCCCCAACCCAGAGATTCTGATTGAATTGGATGGGCCGCATGCCTCATCAGGATCGCAGTCCTTCTGCTGTGAGCCTTTCGGCTCATGACGACTCTTCCTGACTTCTGGACTTGATATTTTTCAAAAGTTAAATGGTTTTAGGTAATTTCAGGAGAGATTCTGACTAGATCTAAGAGAGAGCTTATTAAACTGAGGAGACTCGGGCCATTTAGGGTTGTCGGTCTGGGAGAAACTTTGGTGAGAACATTGGAGCTACTGATGTTCCTGAAAGCTCCAAGGGGATACAGCGGGCTGAGTGTCCACGGGTTCTGTGGATATGGAGGACCAGCTGTGAAGGCCTTGAGCATCCGTGGATTTAGGTATCCTTGCAGGGGGGGCTCGGTCCTGGAACCGGTACCCCAATGACTAGTTAGAACAAGGCTGGGGACGGGAGAATTAAACTCCACTCCCTTTGGCACTGGTCCGTGATGGTTCTCCCAGGAGGAGAATGAGGATGGAACTTTTGGGAAAAACAGTTAGCTATATCACACAGTCTCTCCAGACAGAGCTGTTGGGATGTGTGGCCAGGAGCACAGAATGGAGTTACGGTAGGGATCCCTGCCCTGGTCCTCGGGTTGTTGGCCGTGTCTCCCCTGATGTTTGATCTTGGACACCAGACCCCTGGACTCAACTTCTTTGTTTTCATCCTCTTCCCAGCACCAACTACTCATTTTTATTCATTCACTTTCCCCTCCCCGTAGCCTGCTTCGTGGACCTTTGCCACTTTGGGACTCTAGCTACGTTTTCCTTTTCCCTTTCTTCTGGTTCATGTTTTATACCCACTATTTGTGTAGTTATGTGGATGTCGTGGGAGGGGATGATGGAATGAGGTGGTGAAGACCAGAGGGGAGCGGGCCTTGAGAAGTAATGGGACTGGGGCCAGCCCCGCGGTTGATGGGAGGTAGGGGCTAGAGGGTCAGAGGTCCCACCCTTGAGCAGGAGGTCAGGGCAGCAGCTGAGCGGGGCTGACAGAGGGTCCTGAGCTTGCCCGTGTGGGCTGGCACTGACCATTCACACGAGCTGGACGTGCCTGTCCAGGCAGGGTCTCTGCCCTTGATGTGTCCACAGAGAAGAGACACCCCTTAGGTCAGGTGGTCCAGATATTTGCTTGCTAAAGGTCAGCTTTTCTAAAGCTCATCATTCTAGCTCTGCAAATATTGCTTATTTCACAAGAGGATATATTTTTTTTAAATGTAATATCTTTATGTTGTTCTCTGTTTGGCTGAGAATTTCTATCTTTTCCTTTTCTTTAGACAACTTGTTGGAAAACTCTTACCACTCTGCTAACTTTCAAGATGCCTAGCAACATTTTATAGATAGTTTGGAATGTTTCTCTCTGATCAGTTTAGTGAAACCATAATAAATCGTTTTATGAAAAGCACCCTAGAGACAGTAAATCTTTCCAAAGAGTTATTTCAGAATTCCTTAGTTTACAGAGCTACTTTAAAAAAAAATGTAATGTAGTCTGTGGGTCAGGCCTTAGAAAGAACACCCCTAGTTAATGTCCCGCTGATGCTCAGAATATCTGGAAAGGTGAGCTGATGTTTTAGCCACAGGCTGAATGCACGCAGCCTGGCCCAGGCCACAGCAAGGACCCCATGAACATGCCCCATCATTAGTGCTCCTTTTAAGCAAATGGATATTTCTTGACCGTCAAGAGGGGAGTTTGACCAGATAACTCAGTGTAACATTTTAAAGACGTCTTTGTGAGAGAGTAGAATATTGGACTTTGAACTTTTTAGAAAACCATCTCCTTATTTTTCTTAAACGCGTTGTTTTTATGGTTGTTATAAGCGTGTGAGATGGAATGTGATAGTTTATGCAGACCCAGAGAAGACACGTCTTCAGAGTCATTTTGGAGCTGGCATTTGAGTTTCTTAAGTCATTTGGATTTATTTACTTGCGTTAAGTTCATCTCTGGGGTTTGCCCTCTTAAAACAGAGACTCTTGAGATTAAGAATTACAAGGAACTGCTTTTCTTCATTACTTGCAACTAACTTTGTCTCCTCTTTTTCTAAGTTGTACAACAGAAAAGTCTGAAATACAGGATTTAAGGAGAGAACGGCATTTTCACTTCAGTTTTTTTTTCTTTTTCTCTGAACACATGGAAAGGATAAACTGAAGTCTGAAATATTAGTGCTCATTTTAATTTTATATAAGAGATTAGTCCTGTTGCTAGTTTCCCAAGGGAATGGTTGGAAAGGTTCTGAAAAAGAACTTTTTTTTTCTAAATTCTAGAAGGCTTATCAGTTGACCAAGCTTTTGGTCAACAATAAACATTCCTTTCTTTGATGATTCACAAAGTTTTTCTTAGTCTTCCGATGCCTTAGGGCCAGGAGTGTACAGACAGCATGATAAATCTGCTTTTGTTTTATTTTCATATATGAACCAGAGGCTATTTTGATTTAAGACCAGCAGTCTTAATTTATAATAGACTATGACTTTTTTTTTAGATGTGGGCATTTTAGGTGGCCACAGTTGTTTTGGAAAACAAGTGGCAGGTGGTCCCATTCAGCTTTACCAGTTTAGATGTGTTTACCTCCCGAGATGGAGTGTAAGTAATTGTATCTGGCAGAGAGCAGAGTCAAATTGTCTTCACTGCTAATTATTCACTGACTTCCATCTATGCAGCTTCCCATTTTAATTCAGACAGTAAGTGTCTGAAAATGTCTGTGCTAAATATTCTCTTGCTATCAGACAGCCTCTAAGAGCGTGTGTGCGCGTCTGTGTCTAAGAATTGATAATTTCACTTCTTTCCCTTCTCTTTTCTCTGGTGGTTTATTTTCGGTAGTTAAGTTAGTGGAAACGGATAATTCCATCATCTTTCCCCCCTGATTCTGGTGACCCCTTTCCAGCACTAATTAGTGGGAAAGGGCTCAGTGCACTGAATCAGGAGGATAGTCCCTCTAGAATCACCCAGGGGAGTGGCCCTTCCTGGCAGGCGGGGCTTAGAGGCCTTGGCTGTTACCATTGCAACTGTGTTTATTTTCTTAAAGAAGAGTTTTACTTAGCATATTCTAGTAAATTAAATTCTCACATGATTTTGGAGTAAGGATCAGTTGGCTTTGTAGCCAGAGCCCATCAATCGTTTAAGGAGAAATAACCTCCATTCACTGACTGCCTGGTAAGCTTGGAGTTTTTTGTCACAAGGGCCCTGAAACATTTGCCTCTCTTATGTCTATCAGGGACCGTATCTTTTTGACTTTCTTAGACTCTGTCCTGTCGTGGCCTCACTGGGGAGACTAGAGGGCTGAGAGAAAGCCATGCTAGTGGATAAATTGCACTGAGAGGACTTAATGCCCAAAGGCAGAGGTGTTAGACAGCCAAGCAGGGCCAGGTTAGAGGTTAAGCCCGTGTCTGCCTGAAGACCCAGCTGGAGGTGGCCACATCCCTGCGCCCCGATGAGGGGTAGCTGGTCTGGGAAGGCCTTTGTGGCGGGTCCCCGCGTTCCCTGCTGTCCTGTCTGGTCCAGGGGGAACACCTGGCCCCTCTCCAGCACCTCCCTAGCCCGCCTGGCTCCCTGCACCCGGGCACACCTGGGGTAGAGGAGGAGGTGACAGGCAGCACAGGACCTGCTGGTCCCCGTGCTCAGGACTGATTCCAACCCCCTGCCGACCAACGTGGAAATTTTCAATACTCTTTTTTTTTTTTTTTAAACCACATCCCTGAAATTCTAAACAGTTGAATTATTTTCCAGTTTGGTCAGGGAAGTAGAGAATCACATGTGAAATATTTTGGTAATAGGCAGAGTTACTCATTTTTGTTTTACTAAGCCTTTCCATTCAAATACCCTTGGCTGTTTTCTCATCCTTCCCATTTGGGATGAAACCTTCACACAGGGCGCCGGAGGGTCCAGCAGGGCCGAGAGGGTGGACGAGCGCTCTGTCCTCGTCCCCAGAAAACAACCCACTCCTCTAAATGAACCTGATTTACCAGCTTTGCCTTTAAGTAGCCCTTTGGCTTGATCAAGGGTTAGTGCTTCTTGTTTGTGCTAAACTGTATTGAGGAAACCCTTACAAAGCACAGCCGTTCCTGTTTGTGTTACTGTGTTTTCAATGGATGGATTTCAGTTCTCTCTTTCAGGGGTTACTTCTCACTCCAGTTTGCTTCCTCTGGTGCCTGGTAATGAATTTACTGTTTGAAACTGTGATTTTGGCCTGCTGTTAGTTGCAAGAGCTCAGCCTCTTCCACTGGAGGACCATTTTATCTTTTTTATGGTGGGGCACATATAGGAGAAAGGCAGCAGTGACCTTGTGTGCGACCACTTCTGTGGCCTGGGCCCGATGCTGCCAGCTCCAGGGAGCCAGGCTCCTTTTCAGGAAGTAGGTAGGGCTGGGGTCTGAATTAGCCTCCGACGTCAAGTTCTTTGTGCTTTTTCTCTATACCTTCCTCTTTCCAGAAAAGAATGTGTATGAACTCAAAACGTCCCTCTTCCTCTAGCAACTGTGTTAATGTTGATGCTTTTACTGAGTTACGTTTCTTTCTTTTCTTCTTCTCTCTCTCCTTCTTCAGTTTTTAAACTTTGGCTTAAATCGGTTACTTTCTCCACCCTCCAGTTGTGCACAAAAATAAATGGAGCCTTATGGAATCTCACTGCTCACACTGGTGACAGCCACATTTTAGAGAAATCCAGAAGAGTCACGGGACTTCCCTGGTGGCGCAGTGGTTAAGAATCCACCTGCCAATGCAGGGGACATGGGTTTGAGCCCTGGTCCGGGAAGATCTCACATGCCACGGAGCAACTGAGCCTGCGAGCCACGACTACTGAGCCCACGTGCCACAACTACTGAAGCCCTCCCGCCTAGATCCTGTGCTCCGCGACAGCAGAAGCCACCGCAATGAGAAGCCCGTGCACTGCAACAAAGAGTGACCCCCGCTCGCCGCAACTAGAGAAAGCCTGCGTGCAGCAACAAAGACCCAGTGCAGCCCCCTCCCGCCAAAAAAAACCGTCATGATGGGCATTCTTAAGATAATTCCTGAGGCTCTGAATAGCTGTCCTGATAGAACCCCTGAGGTAGGGATGGGAGAGTGTGGGAATGGGGACACGAGGACGGCGTCCTGACCCATTGTGTGGTCCCGTAATGTGTCCGGGGATCTTCTTTCCCGGGGGGATGAACAGACGATGTTCCAGGCCTGCACGGGTCTTGCGTCCCTGGACTGTGGGTACTTTCAGGTGGGCTGTAGAGGCCTGCAGAGGAAGCCATTGCTTGTGCAGAGATGAACTTCCTCTTTTGCTTGGGGGTCCCAATCCTAGAGTAGGTGAGTTTTGAGCTGCTGCAAGAGTGTCCACTTAACTGCGCAAGTATTGTTTCAGGAATTAGAAACTCTTTTTCGTTCTCTGAGACTCATGCTTTCCTAAGATAATGAATTTTCTGTCTTACTATTCTTGTACCTCAAGCATTCCACTTTTATGAGTGAGAGTATATGAGCATTCTTACCAGTCTTGGGCTGGGTTCAGTAAAACTGATTTATTCTAAGATCACCTAGTGAAGTTGTGGAATTGTCAGAGAACAGAGGGAAGATGTAAGTGAAAAACAGCAAAGTCTGGAATCCAGTGGAAAATGGGTCTTTGCCCAATTAAGTATCTGACAACTGGGTTATTTGTTAGTTATGCCAAGGGTATTTTTAGAATTCAGTATCTATCTCATCCTTAGGTTTCCAATTATTTTGATTCCCCAACAGACGCTAAAGGATACAAGAGAAATGAGACTGGAAAAAAATAAGTTCTACAGAGATCAGCCCAACTGAATCTTACTATGGTAATTAATTGGCAGAAAATCAATAATTCAGTGAGAAGTCTCAGCCAATGGTGGCAAAAGAATGCAGTGAATGTTGGTGAATTTGGGAGAATGTACAAGTATCAGTGAGCTAATTGCGTGAATTTACATACAGTGTGACTGTATTGTCACACAAGACTAGTCATTTGGGAAATTTATAAGAGATTAACGGAGACCCAAATGTTTAAATTCTTTACCCATTTTTCTGTCCCTAAAGAGAAACCTCAATAAATGTGTATTTGGCTAATGAGTTAAAATGGAACTGCTTTTTTTTTTTGTGGTACGCGGGCCTCTCACTGTTGTGGCCTCTCCCGTTGTGGAGCACAGGCTCCGGACGCGCAGGCCCAGCGGCCATGGCTCATGGGCCCAGCCACTCCGCGGCATGTGGGATCTTCCCGGACCGGGGCATGAACCCGCGTCCCCTGCATTGGCAGGCGGACTCCCAACCACTGTGCCACCAGGGAAGCCTGGAACTGCTTTTTTTACATTACCATCTGATGACTAAGAAATGTTAGTTTACCTGCTTTCTTTGTTTCTCAAGTTTGTTTCCTTCTGGGAGTTGCCATCTAAAAGTTCCTTTTAAAATGTTTTACTGTCAGAACCTTTTTATACTCTTGAAAATTATTGAGGACTCCAAAGAGCTTTTATTTATGTAGCTTATATCTATTGATATTTAGCCCATTAGAAATAAACCCCAAGAGATTTAAAAAATCATTATTGAATTAAAAAAAATAAACCTTCCTCATGTTAATATAAATACCATTTTTATGAAAAGTATCCATTTTCCAAAATGAAAGAAACCTTATTGAGAAGTATGTTTTATAATTTTTTGCAAATATTGCTAATATCTGGCTTAGTAGAAGACAGCTGGTGTCTCATCTGGCATCTGCATTCATTCTGATATCACACTGTTTTGGTTCCCATGTATGAAGAAAGTACAGCCTCACACAGATAATGTAGATGAAA
Organism: Mesoplodon bidens; assembly: GCF_964165515.1. NCBI lineage: Eukaryota > Metazoa > Chordata > Mammalia > Artiodactyla > Ziphiidae > Mesoplodon > Mesoplodon bidens. The sequence goes on along the minus strand of NC_138176.1, from coordinate 111,109,120 downwards.
AGAGGGAGTGTTTTAATTTCTTTTTAGATAAATGTGGATTCTTCTTTGATACTATGCTAAACAAGTGGTAGTTTCTTCAAGGTTGGTTGAGATGTAGATTCCGAAACCCTAGCTATGAACTTTTAAAACTCGGTTCATGATTTTGAATATCATGCATTGGTCATTTGGAAAATCTTGCAAATGTTGATACATTTCATTTTGCAATATAAAAAAAATTATATCACCAATGAGAAAAGTCTAAAGACAATATAGGGAAGTTGTCAGCTTCACAGTGGATGTGGACACACCAGTTTTCCAAAAGCCCAGTTTTTGCATGAAAATCTTGACTCTTATTTTGTCAGTGTTTTCCTTGAAAACAGGCCCGTTTTGTTTCTTTTCTATAAAATGTCTTCCAAAGAGCCATATCTGAATAATCCCAGTTTGTATATCGTGCTTTCAAGTAAAAGGTGGTGTTTCTTGAAAAAGTGGCTCATTCACCCCACAGCTTGGTCTCACAGGTGCTTTCCCTGGAAACCCCAGCTGCATGCAGCGTGGGGCTTTTGCTTTACGCTCCCCTTTCATCACACAGAATGTTGACAAGCACGTGCTCCAGGACCGTGCTTTGATAAAATTATTTTACTTCTTCATCAAGGACATTGAGCAAGACCCTCCGTTCATCTGTTGGTTCATTTTAACGGCAGTTATGCGATACGGTTACTAGTACAGTTTGGTGCCACCGCCTTGCTTGTGCTAAGGTGCCAGCAGTTTTACATGTTGTTACTTCTGTGCCATGGATGCAAACAGGCAGATAGTGTCTTAGAGTTATTATGAAAGTTTTTTTTTTAATGGATTTTTATTGGAGTATAATCGCTTCACAATACCGTGTTAGTTTCTGTTGCACAACAAAGCAAATCAGCCATATGCATACACATGTCCCCATATCCCCTCCCTCTTGAGCCTCCCTCCCACCTTCCCTACCCCACCCCTCTAGGAAGTCGCAAAGCACCAAGCCGATCTCCCTGTGCTATGCGACTGCTTCCCACCAGTCAACTATTTTACTTCAAGTCCCATTGAAGAGCCTCCAGGATGCCAGCAGGGCCATAGTTTACACTTTTGAGAAGCGTTGCTTTATGACCTTTGGGAAAGGTGCTAAATGCAGCAGGAGCTAGACCTGATTTGTCCTAATTGAGGAGTCCAGAAATGAGATGGATCATAGATGTCGTGCTGGGCAGCGTGCGGGCAGGCGAGGCGTTCAAGTTGCTGGAGAGTGGAGCTTTCACTGGGGACGTCAGCTCATGCATCCTGAACATCTAAGTCAGCGCCTGGTACGTTACTCGAGAAATACAGGTAGTACTTGGAATAATTAGACTGACAGTAATGGGTTTATAAATTCAGTGGAGTTTTAAAAGATCAAATTCATCAAAGTCTATTTTTTTCTTGTATTATAAAGGTAACAAAAAAGTTGAGAAATATTAGTCGCATAGCCCCTACCGTCCCAGGCTCTTCTGTGATACCATAGCCTTCCTTGGTCCCCTGGCCTTTGTAGGTCTGTTTCCCGTTCCATCGAGGTCCCTGTCCCAGCTGTGCAGAGCCACTCCGGCAGTAGTAATTGCAACATTTGTCAATTTTAGCTTCAAAAGCCGACAAGTGTTTTTCCTGATGGGGAGATGCGCCCCAGCGTAAAGGACAGCGTCAAGTTGGTAATGAGATGGATTCTGCTGTGTGTGACAGTGTCATTCACTCCCGTGTTCCCAGTGTTTTTGCTTTGCGGTTAGTGGTTAGGCAGTTTACTCTGCTCTCTGTGTGTGAGGTTTCAGAAGTGTGTTGTTCTTGGGTGTTTCCAGAAGAGGAAGGTTTCTCTGCCTAGAAGAATACCTTGTCGTGTTGGTCAGTCCTTTTCTTTGTTCTACCTTAAAAGAAGTTTATCTTGGTAATAGTGAGGACTAATTTATACTTTTATGGGTTAGAATTACTGCCTTTGGACGTGTGTGTGTCTATACGCACACACACACACCCATGCACGATATATATATATGTATATGTATATGTAAATAAATAAATTTAAGTCATTCAGGATGGCTGGTTACTTGTGAGTTTGTATTTCGCTCCATTTTATTTTTCTCTTCAGTTATCTGATTTTGTGTGATGACTTAGGGTGCTTTTCCTGTGAACTGGGAAGACTCAGATTGGAGTAAGTCTTTTAGAGCCTGCTGAGGTGAGGACTGGTTTCCTTCCCCTGCTCGTCCCACTGGGGATACCCAGTCGTAGAGGCATCATGAAGATAAAATGATAATGTCTACATAAAATGAAAATGTCTGATGAAATAGTAATAAATACCTTATTGGACGTCTGCTACTGAAGATGTGGATGAGAGAAACCTGGACATTCTGTTTTACAACTGTCTTTTTAGTTGATTTCACGGTGATAAAGACAGGACCCACATGATCGAGCAAATAGCAGAGGATGGTGTGGGCAAAACTGTAGCCCCTGTCCCAGCCCCATCACTGTTCTGAGCAAACAGACAAGGTTTTGAGGAGGAACCGAGTCTTGCGTTTTGCTTTCATGTGGGATTTTTCTGGATTAGCTGATGAAGCCAAGCTCAATAAATATTATCTTTGTTTCCTGTTGGCCTTTTGTTTTGAAATATCATTCCAGTTCTATTCCCTACATAGTTTTCTTTTTATTACTATTATTATTTTTACAGAGTAGAGGTACCACCTTTTCCAATCTTGCTCACTACGTTTTTCTTACTTTGAGCCTACCAAGCCCGCATCTTTGCTTTCTGCCATTTCTACAAACCCTGTGATTTGCATGGTCTGTACCAGCATCCTCTCCTCTCTGCTTTTTTCCCTTGTCAGGTTATTGAGATGAAGGGAACCTTGTGATGGAGAAAGAGTCTCCCAGGACGGGTTTTCTGCCTTTGTTCTCTTTGTGTTGTTTCACTGTTGTACTTATTTACTCTTTTATTTGTGAGCAGGGCCTCAGGTGTCAGGCTGTTGGCCCCTTTGGAGTGGAAAGACATTTTGGAGGTGACAGAAATAGTACGGAAGAGAGAGGAGGAGAAAGGGATATGAAAGAAAAAGATTATTCCTCTCGCATCACTTTCCATTTATGCAAAATTCTCAACCTTTGATCTGTCTCCCACCCACCCCCTCCAACCGGCGCCCCACTTTACTTAGACAGAAACTATACCTCTTCACGTGTGCTTGTATAATACGACCTGTATTGTTCTGTGGCACTATGATGACCACTTCCATAGATAAGTTTGTAAAATACCATTTCTTATTGGGGAAAGTACAGAGACTTAGCTAGAAAATAAGCATCAGCCTCTAGAAAAGTATACTTTGCTGACTGTATTTATAAGAACTGTCATCTAAAGATCTGATATATTGGACTGAGAAGATTGATACAAGTTCTGTTTTCTTGAATACAGGGGATAACCTAAATGGATGGGTAGAGGGTATTCCCTTTTATTACATTTCAAATGGCTTCATTGTATTTTTTCTCCAAATTGTGTATCAGTTACAGGAGTTAGCTTTGTATTTTCTGTTTTTATCTATATAAAATAAAGCACTACATCTCCGTTGAGTAGATAAAGAATTGTTTAAAATGTGAACAATTTGAAGTAATGGGGCTTAAATGAAATACATCCTTACCACTTAGTAAATATTTGATACATATCAGCCGTCATACTTTCCTTTCCCCCCCAGACATGACAACATAGTTATTATGTGGCTTTGCACTCGCTGTCAGATTTATTTCTTTTGTTCTAGATGTGGTCAAGCCTATAATAGACAAATCTATACCAATTTATTTTCCCTCCCTCATTTTCTGTCTGGTTTGCCCAGCTCATCATCGATTTCCATCTTGTATATTGTGTTAGTAATAATTTAAGTATGATTCAAGAAATTCATCTGTTACTGGGTTCTAGCCCTTTCAGTGTAGGAAAACAGAGACAGCACTACTAGCAAAGTTATCACTTGGGGCACTTTTACCTTGTATGGACACCAGTAGTCTTTTGTTTGAATTTAGACATTTTTTTTTCGGTCGTGCCACATGGCTTGCGGGATCTTAGTTCCCCGACCAGGGATTGAACCCAGGCCCTCGGCAGTGAAAGCGAGGGGTCCTGGACCTCCAGGCAATTCCCATAGACTTTCTTAGCTTATTATGATTGCTAATTGTACTTGTTTTCAAAATAGAGAAGGTACTTGAATTTCACAAATTTGTTTTATTCTTTCCTTTCTTCATTGATTTAATAACTACTATTTCATAATAGAGGATCCCCCAGTCTTAAAATGACATCATAATATCATTACATTAGAACTGTGTTCAACCTGTAGAGAGTGTAGGAAACCACAGGACTGTGCATGGGCTCCATTTGGTCATGGGTGCTCCCAAGTTTGGATCAATGTTCAGCTCTTAGGATAATGAACATAATTCATAGCAGCACTATTTACAATAGCCAAGACATGGAAACAACCTAAATGTCCATCAACAGAGTAATGGATAAAGAAGATATGGTACATATATACACAATGGAATATTACTCAGCCATAAAAAAGAATGAGATAATGCCATTTGCAGCAACATGGATGGACCTGAGATTATTATACTGAGCGAAGTAAGTTAGGAAGAGAAAGACAAATACCATATAATGTCATTTATATGTGGAATCTAAAATGTGACACAAATGAACCTTATCTATGAAACAGAAACAGAATCACAGACATAGAGAACAGACTTGTGGTTGCCGAGGGGGAGGGGGAGGGGGAGGGGGAGGGATGGACTGAGAGTTTGGGGTTAGCAGATGGAAACTATTATATATAGAATGGATAAACAACAAGGTCCTACTGTACAGCACAGGGAACTATATTCAATATCCTGTGATAAACCATAATGGAAAAGAGTATGTACATATATGTATAAATGAATCACTTTGCTCTACAGCAGAAATAACACAACATTGTAAATCAACTACACTTCAATAAAGTAAATTTAAAAAAAGATAATGGACATAAATCACCACTTAAGGAATGACATTTTCTTATTTGTAATGTCTTCCTTGTCTACATGCAGATGATAAAGCAAACTAGCCAGTGATTATGGAAGAACCCGTGCAGGTGTGCACGCCAAGTTCCACGTCCTATTTATTTATTTTTTTCCTGGATAGGTATGCTTGTGGGGATGCACATGCATTCATCACGTACGTCTTTCTGCTAGTAAAATTGTTCCTGGCTCCCACATTAAAATTATATTATTATTCGTTATGTTTTACACACTGGGTCAAGGAGAGGGCTGTGCACCAAACAATGGCAGTACTTTTTGCTGGTCCACCATCTCCCTAAGCAATCTGAAAAACTACTCTCTGGATCTGTGAGCAGGGGCGGCAGGACAGGGACCTGGAAGGCTGGCTGGAGAGATCGCCGGTGGCTTGGTTGCCATGGCTGAGAGTTTGGACTTTGTGGTGTTTGTGGGGCAGGTCGAGCTTTTTAGCTTTAATTAGCACGGGTATATTGGCTCCCAAGAGCCTTCCTTTTTTATCTTCTTTGTGGAAAATACTGAAAGAACCCAGAGTACTTCCTCCACCACATCAAGGCCATCCCAATAGTCATGGTAATTTAGTTATTTCCTCTTCAAAGTTCAGAGAAAAATTAATGTAATACATTTATGGGGAAGGGATACAGACTTCTAATTAATTGTACCATCATCGTCAGCAAATGTAAGCTCTCCTGCTTGTGATTATTCGTTTTCACCAACTCTTCACTGATTACCTGTTATGCCTAAGGCTTCTGCTCATTAAAAACTCACAAGTGAATTATTTGTAAAGAAATCGCATATGAGGCGGACTGAAAAATGTTAGTTTAGAGCAAAAGCAAAAGGTACAAGTAATGGTCTTTGGGAGGCATAGAGAGGAAGACACTGTCTGGGAAGTTTTTCTTGAAAACGTTTTCCCCCTGGAAATGTCGTAGAAAGCTTTGTGACAATGAAGGCTGCTGGGTGTGTTGGGTGATGGGAACATCTTGATAAAAGCGACCAAACCAGGAGACCTTGGTGGGGGGAGAGGTATATTTATTTGGGAAAGGTCATTTACTGCATGCTGTGCTTGTCAGGTCAGAGGTGCTTGTCTCCACCTTATGGACTTATTTGAAGGCTATTTCAAGATTGAAGTTATGCACGGTGCAGTTTTGAATAGGTGTATTCATCCGGGCCGTTGGTTATGTGAGACAGAAACCCAACTTAAACCTTCTTAGGCAGAAAAAGAAAGGTCCAGTAACTGGGATGTCTGGGAGTAGCATGCTTTAGACACTGTTGGATCCAGAGGCTCCAGCATTGGCCCGGAGACCCTTTCTGTCTTGTATCTTGACTCCCTTTCTCTGCTTTGCTGAGTTCTTCAGCCCTTCCCATGGGATCAGCTGGATGGCGGCCAGCAGCTTACATCCTCCTGGCCTAGCATCCTCAGCGGCAACCGACTTGCATCTCCCGAGATCCCTGCATTATCCTAGAAAAGATGTAGACGGCTCGCTTTGGTCCTGCACCCTGATCTAGCCACTGATGCGGTGGCAGGGAGGTGCCCTGAGCGGCCCAGGGGCAGGGGGTTCCGCCCAGAGCCAGAAGAGGTGGTGCTGGGCAGGCAGACCCTGCGGCTCCATGGCTCAGGTGGCACAAGAGGGCACGTGAGGGAGGACGGGGCTGGTACCCAGGTTGGGAGCAGGGGTGGACGGGGTGGATTGCGGGAAGGATGTGACCTCTCTTCTGTACGTTGAGTGAGAGGTGCTGGCGGGTCATTCGTGTGGCCGTTGGCTGATGGGGCACAGAGAGATGGGTAAGGCTGACCTTGTCCCCAAACAAGCCATGGATGATAGAGGTGGGCATGGAATAGGCCAGCCCACGGGGGAGGAGATGGATATTAGGTTGAATCACGAGCTGCTTTTTCAGGTCAGCGATGCAGGGTACTGGTGATTTCCTGCGGCTCAGCCTGTGCCATGGGAATTCCGTTTGGAAACGCCCAGTGTTCCTTCTTTAGGCACAGACCTACCCCCGTTCTTGCTCTCAGCGGCTGTCAAGTCTCTGCGGACGGCTTTTTCCTTTCTTTTTCCTTGCCTAACTTTTCACCTTCTTTACCCTCCCACTACCCCTCCCTTCTTTCTTCTCTTTTTGGGAAATATTCATCATGTGCTTTTAAAACGCAAAGCACAGTGCTTAGTACTGGCTATGCAGTCATGAACCAGACCTGGTCCCTGCCCTCCTGGAGTCAAGAGTCTAGACACAAAAGCACAGTGTTTAGCGCCTGATGGAATTCTCTCTGAGGAGCGGTGTTACAAGGGCTGGTGGAGTTCTCTGTGAGGTGTGGGGAGGCATCTAATCCTAGATTCCTCCTGACTCCCCCTTGGGCTGCGATGGAGGAGAGGAAGGCCTGCCTGAAAGTTGGATAGGTTTGTACCATCCTGACAGAATTGAGGGGTGAAGGGACAGAGCTCGCCCTGCCGCTGACCCTCCGCACCTTGGCTGTGGTCCAGCCGCTCCAGTGTTAACTGCTCTACCCTTTTCTTCCCCGTTTCTCTCCTCCCAGGAACAGTGTGGCCTCCTCCTTGGACCCCTCACAGTATCTACTAGAGACGTCTTCCGTGATATTCTTTGGACACTTGGTCCCCATCTTCTGTGGAGAGGTTGGCTCCCTCTGTTAGGCAGAAAGCTTCAGGTGGCAGCAACTCCTACAGGGACAGCGCTTAGGGAAGGGTTGGGCGCCGGAGGTGCTAAGTAAATATTGCTAAATGTTAAAGTACCTTCGAAGGGGCTCTGTTTCCAGTTTCTTTCTCCCTTCTTACCTCTACCCAACTTAAAAAAACCACCAGAGTACACATACAGTGGAATATTATTCAGCCTTTAAAAAGTAGGGCATCCTGTCCCGTGTGACAGCGTGCGTGAACTGGGAGGATATTATGCTCAGTGAAATAAGCCAGACACAGGAGGACAAGTACTGCGTGATTCCGCTTAAAATCATCAAACTCAGAGCAGAGAGTAGGATGGTGGTTACCACGGGCTGGGCAGGTGGGGAACTGGGGGGCGGGGGTCACTGTCCAATGGGTATAAAGTTTCAGTTATGTACAAGGAATCAGTTCTAAAGCCTGCTGTACAGCATCCTGCCTGTAGTTCACAGTATTGTATTGTGCTCTTAAACATTCGTTGAGACGGTAGATCTCATGTTAAGTGTTCCTAGCACAATTAAAAAAAACAAAACATATATATATATACAACAGCCACCAAAGAAAACAACAAACAGTACTTGAGTGACCGCAGTGCTTTATGTTGGGCCAAACGGAAATCACAGGGGATTATCTCCCTGAGACGCAGTCCCACCCATGTGGAGAGTCTCATGGCGCTGACCCGAGTCCCAGTGAAAACAGACCCCTCCTAGTGGGTAGACACCAAGGTTTGTAACATAGTTTAAAGCTGAGCTGACATCTTGTCCACGATTTAGACAGCCGCATAGGAAGTAGACCTTCAAATAGATTGGACACTGCTTTCAGAGACTGCTGGGGCTCCGTGGTTGTGTGTGTGTGTGTGTGTGTGTGTGCGCGTGCGTGTGCGCGCGCGCACGCATCGCTCTGAGTACAACTATTTGAAGCAGTCAAGCCCGGTTACTGGCGCTGGTGAGTGGTCACTGGTGTTGAACGTTGGGCATTGACAGGTGAGCTGGTCTCCAGAATGCCTTTCCTGGAGCAAATGGCATAATCTACAGAATCCCCCGTGATTCAGAAATTCTCTCCTGATACGATAAGCGACTTGAATCTGGCCCTGGGCGCATATCCGCGTGGACTGTGCTTCTGGAGTGGGTGAGGTCTGGGTTCGGGTTCCTGGCCTAATGCTGATGGGGAGGTGTGACTTTGCCTCATGGATTTGGGGGAGGGGCTCCTTCCTGCTGGCCCGGATGCGGGGAGAGATGGTACCCCTTGTGCACGTCGCCAAAGGTCACAGGTCCACGGACAGAAATCAGCGCCGACCACTTTGGCCCCTCGGAGACATCTCATCATTTTGAAAGGAATTTTTATTTTTAGGACAAAAAACGAGACTAAAACTTGGCCTTTCTTGCCTGCCCTGAGTACTAGCAGGCCTGTCCTAAGAGTCGACGGAGAAACGGTGATTTTTTGAGCTGGAGGGAATATTTGTATTCTCAGTGGAAAGAAAATATTTGCCTTCACTTTCTCAGAACCTGGATTCACTGGGGAAACAGCTGAAGAACCTGCTGGTCGGGACAGAGGGCCAGGCCTCTGTGTGTCTGCAGATCTGGTTTTCTGGCAGAGCTTCCTGTTGAGGTGTGAGGTGCCTCTCTGAGCAGCGGGGCGGAGGCGGAGGCGGGTGGAGGAGGATGGTCCCTCTTCCTTAACACTCTGCGACGGCCCCAGCCCCACGTCTGCTGCTTGGGAAGCCTGCTCTGCAGAAAATGCACTCTTTTTTTCCTCCAAAGCCAAAACAATAGCTAGTTGCCTCATATAAACCACCTGCTTGGTAGGAAATGAAGCAAAACTCTGGAGTCCCCAATGCCACTCGGAGGATTTGTGGTTTCCCTTCCTGTCGATAAACAAAAGCAGTTGGTTAAAGGAGCAGGGCATTAATTGTTTCCAGGATGTTTGCTGTAACAAAGGAAGGAAAAGTGCCTTTTACAGAGTTGCATTCATTGTGTGAGGGGTATTACCACAAGATTTAAAGCCTCTCTGCTGGAGAAGAGAAATGAACTACACGATATTTAGTCATGAAACACAGACTGTTTAATCAGTAGGATTAAAAAATTTTTTTAAACTTAATTTATTTTTTTATACAGCAGGTTCTTCTTAGTTATTGATTTTATACATATTGGTGTATATATGTCAATCCCAATCTCCCAATTCATCCCACCCCCCCACGCCCAATCAGTAGGATTTGTAAAGACTTATTTCGTAAACTAAAGTTGAGGGTTTTATAGTAGATCAGCATAAAAAAAAAAAAAACCCGTAGAAAACAGAGAGCCTCTTTAGAGAAGAAAAGATGATGCCTAAAACTTTGAAAAATAGTGATGCTTAGAGGACTTGAATTTTTTAATTGTACAAGCGCATGCTTTGTTAGCAAGAAACATTTATCATTTGTAGTGCGGGGTTGCATCTGCCATGTAGGCTGCCCCAGGGTGCTTTTTGGTGTATAGAGTACTATGCCTGGGTGCCCTGGTGGGTGTGCTCCAAGGTAGAGACTTGACTGTCTCCTTCACTAGCTCCTAACACAGGAGCTAATGACCAGGACGCAGTCGGTGGACATTTGCTGCGTGGACGAATGCTTGGGTGGATTTAATACATTTAGTGAAGGTTGAAACCGTAACATAAGATACCCATTAATATATTCTTTTCTGATTGCTTGATGTTAGGAAACCTTTTTGATGAATGCTATTTTTGAATTGTGGTAAGATATATATAACATACATTTTACCATTTTAACCATTTTAAGTGTACAGTTCAGTGGCATTAAGTTACATTCACGTTGTTGTGCAGCCGTCACCACCATCTATCTCGAGCATTTTCCTCTTCCCAAATAGAAACTTGGTACTCATTAAACAATAACTCTCCATCCCCCCTCCCCAACTTCTGGCAACCACCATTCTACTTTCTGTCTCTATGAATTTGACTCCTCTGGGGACCTCATATAAGTGCAATCTTACAGTATTTGTCCTTTTGTGACTGGCTTATTTTACTTAGCATAATGTCCTCAGGGTTCACCCATGTTTTAGTATGTGTCCCAACTCCCTTCCTTTAAAAGGCTTAATGATACTCTGTTGTATGGATAAACCATAATCTGATGGACACTTGGGTTGTTTTTACCTTTACTTTGCAGCAAATAGTGCTGCAATGAACAAGGGGGTACAAATACCTGTTTCAGTCCCTGCTTGCAATTCTTTTGGGTATATGTCCAGAAGCAGAATTGCTGGATCATATGGTAATTCTAGGTTTACTTTTTTTTTTTTTTTGAGGAACCCACCATACCGTGCTTTAGAGTTTTCAGCTCAGAATGGCTTGTATTGGCTGCACAAGTTTTGTCAGTGAGAATTTCTTTCCACTCCCTCCCCCCTGCACATAATCTTAAATTCAGCTACAGTTGAAGGACTAATAATAGTACATCTTCACCCACTGTTTCAATGTTTCATAAGAATTGAAACAGATTGCAAAAGGGGGACTTTCTAAAGCCAAGGCCAATTATAGCCTTCTTGATAGGTCACCCTATGATGTGTCAGGGACACCGGTAATACTGTGAGGGGGACAAGAGATGTAAACTGGACTTGGAGGGTTGTGTCTTTTGCAGGCAGCAGAGAAGCCCAGTCAGTGACGTTTCATCCAGACTGTGCACTTGGCATTGTTGCATCCTGAGTCTGTCCAGTGTCACGTGGGAGAGTGGGCCCAACCACTTTGCTCCAGTTTAGTTTGCAGAAGTTCTCATGATTCCTATTTTTAAAAAAGGGGCTTCCCTGGTGGCGCAGTGGTTGAGAGTCCGCCTGCCTATGCAGGGGACACGGGTTCGTGCCTCGGTCGGGAGGATCCCACATGCCGCGGAGCGGCTGGGCCCGTGAGCCATGGCCTCTGAGCCTGCACGTCCGGAGCCTGTGCTCCGCAATGGGAGAGGCCACAGCAGTGAGAGGCCCCAGTACCGCAAAAAAAAAAAAAAAAGGATGTAGTGAAAGATCATGATCTTAGGAGGCAGGCTGACTTGAGTTCATGCCCCGCTCTTTGTGACGTGCTGACTTTGGGCAGGTAACCAGTCCTTAGAGCGCCAGTCTCCACTCCAGGGGGACAGAAAGGCTGGATTTTTTTTCTTTCCTCTTTTTTTTTTTTTATTGAAGTATAGTTGATTTACAGTGTTGTGTTAATTTCTGCTGTACAGCCGCGTGACTCAGTTGTACATATATATTCATTCTTTTTTTAATGTTCTTTTCCATTATGGCTTATCACAGGATGGTGAATATAGTTCTCTTGGATTTTTTTTTTTAAGATGATTGTGAGTTTGGAAATGACGTACGTAAAGTATTTAGTAGGGCGCCTGGCACATAATGATGTGTACCTAATACTGGCCACTTCTGTTCTTCCAAGCAGATGCTGTTTAATAGAAGTTAGTACCGAAATAGCCGCCTGGAGCAGCAGTTCTCAACATTTTGGCCTTGGGCCCCCTTGACACTTAAAAATTACTCAGGATCCCAAGGAGCTTTTGATTATGTAGCTTATCTCTACTGATACTTACGATATTAGAACTAAAATTGAGACGTTTTAAAATATTTCTTAATTTATTTAAAATGGCAATAAACCATGTACATCTTATTATAAATAAATACCTTATGAAAATCACTGTTTCCAAAACCAAAGGAATCAATGAACAGAATGGCCTCATTTTCCATTTTTGCAAATCTCTTAAATATCTGGTGTCAGAGTATAAGCTAGATCCCTCTCTCTCTTTACACCATGATGTGTCAGCCTCTGGGAGACTCTGCTGCACTTGGTGTCCTGGTAAAGATGGCTTTGACCTGTGGACCCCCGGAAGGGTCTTGGGAACCCCCCGGGGCCTCAGATCATGCTCTGAAAGCCGCTGAGCAGGAGTTTTCCTGTGGGTCTGAGCTAGGTCTCTTTCCTCTCTTGCAGAATCTTGCTCTTGGCCATGTGTGCAGGACCTTACTGCCGCTGCTGAGATAAACCAGCCAGGAAGGCCGGACCTGCAGATCCATCCTTACCCCAACGCTGCTTCCAGCTTGAAAATGGGCTTATGTGTCCCATGCATGGGCTTTTCAAAAAAGATTGTTTCTGTTCCCCTCGGCTTGCGAATTGAATGGTCTTTTTTTTTTTTTTTAAGATTCTATAATTTATTTTTTATTTATTTATTTTTGGCTGCATTGGGTCTTCATTGCTGTGCACAGGCTTTCTCTAGTTGCGGCGAGCAGAGGCTAGTCATTGTTGCGGTGCACAGGCTTCTCATTGTGGTGGCTTCTCTTGTCGCGGAGCACGGGCTCTAGGCATGCGGGCTTCAGTAGTTGTGGCACGTGGGCTCAGTAGTTGTGGCTCGCGGGCTCTAGAGCACAGGCTCAGTAGTTGTGGTGCACGGGCTTAGTTGCTCCGCGGCATGTGGGATCTTCCCGGACCAGGGCTCCAACCCGTGTCCCCTGCATTGGCAGGCGGATTCTTAATCACTGCGCCACCAGGGAAGCCCACAGATTGAATGTTCTGATTTGTTCCTCCTCAGCGGACAGGGGTGAGCATTGCTTTAGAAAGCCTGTTTGGCTTGGAGTTGCCTAAATGTTCCTGTGAGTGTCCCTTGATGTGTGTAAGAGGATATGATTTTAGAAATTGCGTTGTGCATCTCTACACGGAGTGTCCCTGAGATCAAAGGGATAGTGTGAGCTTAATGGTGGGTAGAGGGCTGCTCTCCTGGTGGAGCTGTGTGGCTTGGTGAGGGGAAGGGGGACCTGCACGGAGAAGACGGTGATGGAGGGAGGATCCAGTAGGCGATGGAGGGAGAGGTGAAGAGGACCAGGGCTTCCTGCCTGAGTTCCAGGTGTCTCTGCCTGGGGTCACCTAGATGCGTCCTCAGACACAGAAATAAAGGCAGAGCCAGGGCTCCCTTCCTGTGTGTGTGTGCTCACAAATACTGTGTTTTCTTAACAGCAGGAGATAAGGTGGGTTTGTGAAAGAGCTGTCAGAAGTAACCATCCCCTGGCCCATTTGGTCTCTGGCCCTGGATTACCAAAAGTGGATTACCATTCTTCTCTCTCTGTCTACACATGCGTGTACACACACACACACACACAGAATTTTCTTCTGCACTGTTTAAGAATGAGTTACATCCATCATGGCCCTTTACCCTCCAAGTACTTGTGTGTATTTCCTAGAAGTAGAGAGATTCACTTAGTTAATAGTTCAGTGATCCACTTTGGATCATTTAATATTGATTCCTTCTTTACACCTAATCTATAATTTGTGTTCCAGGGTTGTCATCTGACGCCAAGTGTCCTGCAATGGTGCTCGCCCTCCACACGGGTCCAGTCTAGGGTCAGGTCCTGCGTTTAGTTGTCACATCTCTTGATCATGTTTATTTCTGCAGCCTCTGTCGTTTATGTGTGTTGGTGCATTTTGAAGTGTGTGGTCTGAGAGCCTGCATTTAAAAATGTTTTTCAGTGGATAAGTGGACAAGCACTTAAATGGTGGCAAGGTGTTATTGGAGGAGAGAGTAGGTATCCATCACATGCTTCCTTATCACAAATCATACGTACGTAATATATATGTATACATGTATGTTGAATGGTGAGATTGTGAAAGCACTGGTAGGAGAGAGAAGAGGAGGAATCAGGGAACCAATAGTAGAGCCTCTTAGCCTGAAAAGGCTGTTCCCTCTTAAGTGTGGCTTCGGTGACTTGGCTGAGTGCTAACGAACGCTTTGGAGCCAGAGTAAATCCTGAGGGGGGACAACGATAGAGGGAGATAACTTACATTTCAGCACAGCAAGTGTTACCTCGGTTTGTTTTAAGGAGAGACCCTCCCTTTGTTCAGCTGGACTTGTCCCTGCTGGTTCCTTGGTCCCTGCGGAAGCCGGTGATGAGTTCATTCTGACACCAGCCTCCCGCCGGCCAGGGGCACCTCCTGCTGCCTGGACACGGCTCTGACTCCCCTCTGTCCTTTACTGCGCTTTGCAGTACCTCGGGGCGATGGCTGCTGCCTGGAACGAACCCTTTCTAGGTTTTCTCTAGTCTCGGTGTGTACAGCAGCTAACCTAGAGGGCGTGGTCTCCGGATTAGTTTCTTCACAGTTAATTCTGATGAGCGATGGTGTGGGTTTATTATAGAATATGCGACCGTATAAACGTTTGTGACACATGCTCATGATATAATTTTAAGCATACTTCATTTTGTCAAAAATTATATGCTTTAGTTTTTAGATTTATAGATGTATTCAGTTCAAACAACACAGAAATCCCCCCCGTAATCTCACTCGCCAAAGGCAATCTCTATTGATAGACCTTTGAAATCTCCATGCACACTTTTTAAAAAACAGAAACAAAAAAAACAAAAATGGGATTAGTCAATACGTACTGTTTTTCTGGTTATTTTTGGTCACTTACTAATATTTTGTAGACATCTTTTCATTGTCAACATTTAGGTAGTTCCTGCCTATTCTTTTTAATAGTGAATTGTTTTTCATTGTGTACATAAGACTATAATTTATTTGACTAATCCCTGTTGGAGAACACTGAGGTGCTTGTTAGTTATTCCTAACAAAATGTTTGTATATAGACTTGTACAACTATTTCTTTAGGATAAATTCCCGGATGAAAGAGTACACACACTTAAAATGTCAACGGTGTTGCCAGATTGCCCTCCAGAGTGTTTGTGCTCACGTACGATTCCATCACGGACCTATGAGTGAGCCTCTAGCCTTCACCAACAGTGAGCATCTCAATGTTTTGTTTCTGATTTTAATGTAAACACTATTTCACTGTCTTAATATTTATGCTCTTTTTTTTTAAATGAATGCTGAAGTTAGACACCTTTACATGTTTATTGGCCACTTGTGTTTCATTGGCCCACTTTTGAATTATTACATGTACTGATTTTTTTTCAAACTTCTTTATTCAGATATTAGCCCTTTGTCACATAAATCAAACAACTATTTTTGCCAATTCTTAGTTTTCTTCCTCTCCTCTCCTCTCCTCGCCTCCCCTCCTCCCCCCTTCTTCTTTCTTTTTCTTTCAACTGCTTTAGTTGTTTATGATGCGGATCCCATTAGAAAATCCTGAGTTGAAAATCCTTTTAGGGCTATTTTAACATGGGTTATAATTATACCCCAGTTAAAGGTGATATCACAAATCTGTACAACATATGTGTTGTTAAAATATATATATAAGTGGAGTTCCTTTGCTTTGGTTCTTTTATTTTCCCTTTTGCAAGGCCCTTTATTCTCGCACAAATTTATACGTAATGAGAACACTGTAATTTGTAAATTCTGTCATAGCATCAGAACGGAGGAGATGCTGTACTCCTTGCATAATCCTGTATAGATGCTTTTATCATTCCATGTCCTCATTTCTCATTGATGAAGTTAGGACTTATTTAACCTTCATACAGGCTTAGAAGCTTGTTTATCAGAGGATTAGAAGACTAGTTCTGTGGGATAAGTCAATTATTATCATTAGGGGATTATGCAGAAAAATTGGAGCTGAGCTCCAAATTCTTATTCTTCCAAAGATGAATAAAATTTTCCAAGACAGCCGGTACCATAGTGTGATAGTGGTGTGCATTTCATTCATCTTTCAGATTTCTGGTAAGAGTTTTTAACTCCTTCGGCATCAGAAAGCTGCTGTTTTGATGCCGGGACTATCTTGTTCCTCCCCTCTCTGCTCTCAGCTTCACCTTCAACCTTCTACCTTTCTGGAATGAAAATAAATACAGGCAGGGTGGTGCTAGGCTTCCTTGTGATCCTGTCCTTTTTCCTTCTTGGCCAATTTTGTTACGGCCAGTAGAATCCTAGGACTCTATGGACCTCTGGAGGGGCCATTGTTTATCTCCATTTACTTAAAATGTTCTCAGACTGGTAGGTTCCTCATTGTCCTGCCCAAGTTTCTGAAGAAGCATCCTAGTTTCTGGGTTAGATCTCTCTAGTAGGGGAACAGCGCTGGGGGGAGGTCATTTGCTTGCTGACAGCAGCATTGCCATATGATGTGTCAGGACCAGGATGTCAAGAGCGAGTTGGAACTCTGAAGTGGCTTGGACATCGAGAAATGCATTAGCCTGTACAGAAAACGTTCAGGTGATCTCACATCTCTTCCTCGAGTTTGTCTTTTTTTTTTTTTTTTTTTGCGGTACGCGGGCCTCTCACTGTTGTGGCCTCTCCCATTGCAGAGCACAGGCTCCGGACACACAGGCTCAGCAGCCATGGCTCACGGGCCCAGCCGCTCCGCGGCATGTGGGATCTTCCCGGACCAGGGCACAAACCTGCGTCCCCTGCATCGGCAGGCGGACTCTCAACCACTGCGCCACCAGGGAAGCCCAAGTTTGTCTTTTTTGCTGCTTATCTTCGTGGCATTTAACGGTGGGTTAATATTTTCCAGGTTATGTTTAAAAACATTTCATTCCACATCTAAATCTAGCAGCCAGATTTAGAAAGATTTAGCCACCTCAGGCAGGCAGTCTTAAAATCTGAAGACCTCAGGGGAGAGGGACTGTGAGTTCCCCTGTCCCATGTGTCCTGGAGGGTGATTTGGTTCAGTAAATGTTTATTGGGTAATTTCTGTACGTGGAGCCCTCTATTACGTGCCAAGGAAAACAAGATGATTAAAATGCAGCCCTTCCCCTTCAGGAGTTTGTAATCTAATGGGAGAGGAAAAAAGTACATACAAGTAGCTCTAATACAAGGTTCATTTACTGTAATACTAGTGAGCTGAGATGACTGTGGAACTCTGCTCCCTCCAGGATGCCTGGCCCATTCTAGGCACTTAGTACACGCATTTCAGTGGATAAATGAATGCATTTAGACATGTACATTTTGGTGTACTTTATTCATAGCAAAAAAAAGATGTGTAGAAAGAGATGGTTTGTGGGATTTTATACGGCCCCAGAGGGTATGAGAATTTGTTGAGGTCACGAAGGGCTTAGGGCAGGTGGGGCAAATTCCATCACATAAACCACCCTTTCTCCTTGTGTCCCAGAGGCAGTCCTACTGGTTCCTCGGCCTCCTCCTCCCAAGCCTGGGAGAACTCTTAGTTTTCTGGTCCCCCTGAATCCATCACTTGAACCAGGTAGGATTTGGCCCTTAATTTGATGGGTCCAGCACCTTGGTTTCTTGTGGACTGATTCATGCTAGTCACATTTAAAACACAAAACCAAACCTGCTTTGTACTTGGAATTATTTTTCTTGATGGACAAAGTGAGATATGTGTTTCTTAATAACTAGGGAATTCTTTCTTTTAATTCTCTTTTTCCAATTCCTTGTGCTTCCTGTTAGTTTCTATCTGGTTGGATACATGACAGTGTGCTTTATGCCCATTGTATTACAAGTAATTTTTTTCCCAAAATGTAACCCTGATCAGTCTGATCACACACGAGAGGGACCTTATGATCGAATGTGCAGGCGCTTTTAGTCGCATTCACAATATATTTGCAGGCCGTTTCCTCTCCCTCCTAATAATTACGATTGTACAGTATTGCAGGTTTATTTGCCTACTCTTTACTATGTGGTAGGTACTATTTAGTACTTCACCTATCTCATTTTATCTCCCAACAGTACTTTGAAGTAGGTATTATCATCCCCCTTTTAGAAATGAGGGGACTGGGACTTCCCTGGTGGCACAGTGGTTGAGAATCCGCCTGCCAGGACAGGGGACATGGGTTTGATCCCTGGTCTGGGAAGATCCCACATGCCACGGAGCAACTAAGCCCATGCGCCACAACTACTGAGCCTGAGCTCTAGAGCCCGTGAGCCACGACTACTGAGCCCGCGTGCCACAACTATTGAGTCCACGCGCCTAGAGCCTGTGCTGCACAGCAAGAGAAGCCACCGCAATGAGAAGCCCATGCACTGCAACGAAGAGTAGCCCCCGCTTGCCGCAACTAGAGAAAGCCTGTGCGCAGCAAGGAAGACCCAACGCAGCCAAAAATAAATAAATTTATTTTTTTAAAAAAGAAAAAGATAAACATACTGATATCCTGTAAAACCAGATGGAATCCCAGCAGTGCTTTAAGGATGTGTGCTGGGATAATATGGAACAACTACTGTTGGTTCTGATAGAATAATATGAACGACCCACCCATGGGCTGAAGACCCACTTGAGGTATCAAGCCTCTCAAAACACACTTGTCCCTAAGGGTTTTGACAGCTTTGTTGACTCTTCAGGGGCTTCTTAGTTTACATGATAATTCTGCGTGATTTCTGAAGGGTGAATATGACCAATGAGAAAGTCAGTGTATTAGGAGTTATCATTACGAAACGTTTAAAATGCCCTGTCAAACATTGTGTACGCCTTCTATAGTGTTATTATTTGGAAAACACCCACAGTTTTGTGCTGTAAAGACAGATCCTGTGTATTTCCTTAGTGACAAGCTGCTCACGCCTGTCTTCGTTCAGGAACCTGAGAGCCAGCGTGGCTTTTTCAGAGAACACATTGTAGTTTTGTAAGTTTTCTTCCCTTTGTTTGTTTGTCTTTATTAAACATTTCTCTTTGGAGGAAAGATCAGTGGAAGATTTCACAAAGGAAGAGTTCAGTGAGGAACAATGGATGGGGTTAAGATGTTGATTCTGAAGTAAAATCATTGTTTTTCCTTGATAAAAGAACTTGTCTTGGTAATTAGCAGAGTGCTGCATAGAAGCTGAGAAGAAAAGGGACTGTATCCTCTGAGAGTCCTTCCAGACTCCAGAGTCCTTCTGCCCCAGGTTTCTGTGATCTGGGAGGCTGTAGTCTCAGGGTCCTTTGGTCCCCTTCACACCTTGAGGCACAATAGGAGTCGGGGTGGCAGCCTTCCCTTCTAGAAGGTTGTTTGTCTAGAGAGAGGAATAGAGTCTAGCTGTTTGGTGAAGTGAACCAACTTTTTAAATTTAATAACCTGCTAACAAATGTGAACGTATTTCTAAGGTCAGATTCTTTGATTCTCTCTTCCCCTCAACGTAGTGGTGACACCAGCTGGTAGTTACGAGCACTTTCTGTTCCAAGCTGTGCTTTCCTTTGGCGGGAACAGCTCCTGGGCTGTCTTCCCACCCTGCAGATGAAGGCACTTTGAAGACAGAGCTGCTCCAGAGACTTCGGAAGGAGAGTTTAGCTCTTAGCTGCCTGTGCTGGCGTCGCATGTATTTGCAGAGACAAACATCTAGCAAATGGGCTTGGTGGAAATAGTATGATTTAGTGACAAGAACGTGAAAGGACTTTCATTTTAAGGTTGGACAACAACAGGGTGTGCTATCCACGTTGTCAGATTATTAACTTAATGTCACCTTGGGCAATTTACTTAATCTTTTATGTGTCCCAGTTTGGATATTGGCAAAATAGAGATGATAACCTACGGTAAGATTTTTATATGCCTTCAGTGAGGTAATGCTTATTACAACTGATCTAGCTATTTTATTCGTTGGCTTTCGGTTTTATCTGATAAATGTACTAAAGTCCGTTTGTAAAACACAATTATTTTCCCATCCCAGCTTTATTGTTCCCACAGTAAAAATCCATGGTAGAATCCCTTTTTTATAAATATATTGAGAAAAAGGAAGGAAAAAGCAAAGGCTAAATTAAAATTGGGAATTAAGGAGTATTAAAATGTGAGTTTTCGTTTTTCACTTTCTTATGATCTTCTCTGACTTTTTTTGGTAGCCGCCTGTTGTGACTTGATTTTTATTCTGTCCAGCGGTGGTTTCTAGAAGAGTAGCACTCGTGACCTCTGGGTGGCCCAGCCTTTGCAGGCTTTGTCCCTGGTGCTTATGTAAGCAGACAGGTTGTGTGGGGGAGGGGTCCCTGGAGAAAGAGAGCCAGGAATGGCTTTCTCTACATAAGAACCCATCTTGGTCTAAGCCATTTTGTGATCTAAGCCCGGGCAGAGCGCTTGCTATTGAACAGGTCTCAGTAATTAATGATCTTAAGGAAGGGGATGCAGAAACAAGGGAGGAGCAGTCAAGAAACAATAGTGCAGCCTTGGGACAGGGTCCTGGTTCCTAAAGGGATACGTGTAATAATATACCTTTGAGTTCTGCAGAAACTAAGCCCCCGCCCCCGCAGGTGGAGGACGGAATGATGACGTTGACCCTCCAGACTTCAGTCAATTAAAGCTTGGACTCTGTTGACCTTTGCCCCAATTCTGTGCTGAATTCTCCTCTGCTCAAGTCCTCTCATGAACATGCATGCACCCTTAGCTTAAAACTTCTCCAGTTTTGCTGTTGGGGGAGACAAGGCTTTGGGAAAAACCCGCTCAGTTCTCATTACTTGCTGCAAGTACTTATAAATCCTTCCTTCGCCTGTGTTTTGGCTTGGTTGTGTCTATTGGTTCGACACCCACCGAGAGGTGAACCCAGTTTTCTGGTAACACTTACCCCCGCCCTCCAGGTTTTTCTTGGCTGCCCCTCGGCTTGGACAGTGGACCTGACTTGACCTAAAAGCTTTGTTATCTTAAGCAGTGGTGCTCAGCCCTAGCCATCCATACGAATCGCCTGAGAAGCTTTTAAAAAGTACTAATGCCAATATTTAAAATTGATACTTAAAAACTGACTTGGAAACTACATTTCTGACATCTGTATCTTTAAAAACTTCCCCAGGTGATCCTGGTACACAGTGAAGGCTGAGAACTCCGTTCTGGTGTAAGGGAGCCCAGCATAGTCAATAACCACTAAGATGTAGTCATCACTTTCATGTCTATTTCAGTGGGGAGGAAAAAGTCTCCTAAAGGTGGTAGTGAATACTAGAGAAATGTGGCGCTCAGTCCCTGCATCCCCACCCTCATTTTCCTGTATAGACTGTTGGGCTACACTGGTTTGCTGTGTGTTCAGACAAGGTGAGGAATCCAGGCGGGGAGATGACCGCAGGGGCTTGCATGCTGCCCGTGAATACATTTTGGTGTTCTTTCCATCCCTTTGTCTACTGTTGGGAAGCTGAGTGTGTAGGGGTGATTCCTCAGTGTGATCTGCCTGCGGATCTGTACTATTTTTAGGCACTAACCCACACAATAGGTTTATTAAAAGGCTATGGAACCTTTTGAGGCTGGTGGATTTTGTCTGACAAGGGCTGAGTTACAAGTAGGCTCTCCCACCTCCCAGTTCAGGCACATAGGATTTTTCTGTTTCTTCTTTAGAAAGCGTCTGAATAACTTCAAAATACAGTGGTTTGGCAGCCTGACAGGTGATGCCAGATGTCCGCGTAGCTCTCCTCTGTATCCCGGCTCTCCAGACACAGAGCTTCGCAGGTGTATGTTGGGTTGCTAATTTTTATTTCTTCTCCTTTCCCTTTTTTAACATTTTAAATTATTTATTTATTTATTTTTGGCTGCGTTGGGTCTTCGTTGCTGCGCGTGGGCTTTCTCTAGTTGCAGCAAGCGGGGGCTACTCTTCGTTGCGGTGCATGGGCTCTAGGCGCGCGTGGGCTTTAGTAGTTGTGGCTCGCGGGCTCTAGAGCTGTAGGCTCAGTGGGTGTGGCGCACGGGCTTAGTTGCTTCGCGGCATGTGGGATCTTCCCGGACCAGGGCTCGAACTCGTGTCTCCTGCATTAGGCAGGCGGATTCTTAACCACTGCGCCACTAGGGAAGCCCTCCTTTCCCTTCTGAAATGTGCTAAAATATGCATAGTTCATAGTGCTGGGGGAAAAAAGTGAACACATGAAGCATTTTCTTGGTCTTGAATCTCTGCCCTCTGTCTAAAAAGATGTGTTTTCCTCCATTGAGGGGATCCCCTTGTCTGGGTCTGCTTAGCAAGTAGATTAAACAGATAAAGCCAGTACTGATGTTATTTTAAATTTGTTTTTAAAATGGCAGTTAGACCTTACTGGGTTCTAATCCATTCTCAGGAATATGCATCCATCCATTAGGAGGCAGAAACATGACTTAGCAGTAGTCGCAATGGAAAAACAATTGCTCATTGTGAAATAATGTGATGCCCTTAACGTGTCCACAGAATAGACTGGATGTTATTTGTGATTCTTTTCTTTCTTTACTGTATCTCCCTCCATTAAAATGCTATAATAGGCAGTGTGTATTAGAGTTACTGCTAGATAGCTTTGACTTTTTAAAGTACGAATCTTCATAAAGATCACTCCCAAACTAATTTTCAACCAGGCAGTTAGCCAAGTGAAGATTCCCTCCCCCGGTGCTTGGTGAGGAGTAGACTCCAGCTTACCTGTGACAGCCTGCGTGGTTAATAGGGACGGTGTTAACCCCTCTGTGTTGCTGTTACAAATTTGTGATTCTCCTTGGCATTTGAACTGCGCTAGTAGGATCTGTGTCACTCCATAAGGACAGGCCTGGCCTGTCTTGTTAAGGGGAACATTTTGGTTTTCCCAGCTACATGTGGGCCATTTCCCCCATTTCTTCTCATCAGTATTTCTCTAGGGTCTGATACCCTCCAAGCCTTCTTGGGGAGTTAGTTGTTGCTGATTCGGGCAGCTCATCCCTGTTATTGCCCTGGTCATTCTGTCAGAGCCTCTGGGAGAACCTGGAGCAGTGGAGGCTCTGCAGTGGTTGGCTTTCCGGCCCCCCTTCACCTCCATCCCTGAAGGAGCCTCGTCATTTCCAAACCTGCTTATCAAGAATCCCCTGAGGTCCTTTTTGAACTAGCCATTTTTTGAACTGCCCTACGTCCCCGTCCCCTTCTCTCCTGCCCCCGGGATTTTGATTCAGAAGGTGAAGATGGAGGCTAGTAACCAGGATTTCCATCAAGATCCGTTCTCCTGCAGTTGTCTGTGTGGACCTTTGAATGTTTGGGAACTGCCCCGTGTCGTTCAGAGCTCCATTGTGTAGAGGCATTCCAAGCCCTGCAGTGATAAGGAACTTAGGCAGGGTCCCACCTAAGAGCTGCCAGTCAAAGGTGGAAGTCTGTATCCTCCTTTTGTATCATGTCTGTAGATGAGGCAGAAACAACCAGCAGATTCCCTGGGCTGTTTCTCCTGGACGCAGGCAGATTGCTGTTCTGCTCATTTGTTTTCCATCTCCTTGTCCTGGAGACTGTGTGTGTGTCCCTGTGACAGAGAGGGACATGGACTGAGCATGTGATCTCTGCAGTCTCCCAAGCCAGGACCAAACTCAAAGGTAACTAGTATGAGATCCGGTTTGAATTCTTATTTATTTATTTATTTATTTATGTATTTTTGGCTGCGTTGGGTCTTGGTTGCTGCGCGCAAGCTTTCTCTAGTTGTGGTGAGCGGGGGCTACTCTTCGTTGCGGTGCGCGGGCTTCTCATTGCAGTGGCTTCTCTTGTTACAGAGCACGGGCTCTAGGTGCATGGGCTTCAGTAGTTGTGGCTCACGGGCTCTAGAGCGCAGGCTCAGTAGTTGTGGCACAGGGGCTTAGTTGCTCCGTGGCATGTGGGATCTTCCCGGACCAGGGATCGAACCTGTGTCCCCTGCATTGGCAGGCAGATTCTTAACCACTGCACCACCAGGGAAGCCCCTGGTTTGAATGACTTATGTTGAAAGACTTATTGTTAAGTGTATAACCTTTGCCATTGTCGTGGTCTCATGTTTGTGTCGAGTGGGGCTCTGGTTAGCTTTGCACGCTGATGGATTCATCAGCAAATTTCAGTCGACAAAGCAGCTTCATAACAGGGGCCCCTTGGAGTCTGGCAAGTCAAGGCCTAAAATGTAGTCCTTCTTCTGATTACTTAGTGACAGAGCAGACATGTATTTGCAAATCCCTTTAAAATAAGCGAAGCTGACTTCTTGAAATTAATGTGAAACCTCCCTTTCCTTTACACTGACAGAAAATGATGTGGAGTTGGGAAGAGAATGTAGGAGAATGAGGTGGTCGTTTATGTAACGGATCAGAAAGGTCCAGGAATTCATATTGTTTGCCTGACTTGACCTTGATGACGTGGAGATCGTGGTCTAGCTCGTAGGGACCTGGTCCATGTAGGGAATGTCTGTATCCGCTGACTCATACGTGTGAACAGATGGGTAAAAGTCATTATGTACTTGTCTGACACATGGTAGGTGCTTAATAAATACTCAATGATATGAAAATGGCCCCAAGAAAAAGTTAAACTTGACTACACCAATTGGAAAAACATTAAAAAATTATCAAGATATTCTATAAAATGCTTCCTGATCTGTACAGTTTTAAGGGTGTCATCTTTCAAATTTCCAAAAAAATGAAAATCATGCTCTACAAACTGATTTATAGCATAAAAAGGAGGTGATGCTATTCATTTAATATTATAAAGCAAGTGCAGCCCTAATATTAAAATATGCCAAGATAATGTGCATGCACGTATGTACACACATAAATTCAAATCAATCTTATGAAAATTTCTGTAAAAATTATAAATAAAATACTTGAAAAATCAGAAAAAAATAAAAAAAAATAAATACTCAATGAATGCGAGCTTAATGCTTTAAAAAAGGTTCCTTTGACATCTATTACAATTCTAGCTCAGGATAAAGCAGTGTTTTATTTACTTTTTTTCTCATAAATTTCTGGGCTCTAAAATCTGTTATCTTTAGTGGGATAATTTACATTTCTTATTATCCAAACTTTCTATTTTTGGTATTTTTCCTGTAATGGTACCTCTCATGATTCTGTTCCCTGTCAGGAATTATATCCACTTAGAATCTTACATTCCGGCTCATTGGTAGAACTTAGCACCAACCCAAACCAGGGCCTGGGTCTGCTGTGGGAGAGGCTTTGCACAAGGGTTCCTGGCCTGATCCGCCGTCTCCCGAAGGCTGGAGGCCTCGCCCTGCCCCGAGGCTGGGCCTGCCTACTCCTCGGTGCCCTCCTGCCCACACCTGCCAGGTGCCCAGGCAGCTGAGAGTTGGAGGCCCTTCCTGCTGACCGAGTTAACCAAAAAGCAGTCACTTTGTTTCCATGAGGACTAAGCAATCATTGGAAAACCTTCCTGTATATGAGGAATTACAACTTTATAGAGGGATCTGTGAGTACTAATTAACCCGATAGACAGATGATCTGAAAAACAGTACTGAATTGAATTTTATATTCCCAAAGATTTTATTAAAGACCAGCGGGCACGTGATTGCCAGGGAATAGCAGCTTCTTTCAAATGTTATGATTTGGGTAAATAAATTGCTAATGACCAGATTACTGATTACCTCTTGACTGCTTGATTTGGGATGTGGTTTGGCTTAGGAGGTGTTTAAGTGGTTCTACCTAATAGTCTGATGGGCAGGAAATTGCTGGTTTCTCTGCTGCTCCGTCATCACAGGGAGAACTTTTTCTTTTTTAAAAAAAAACTCAAACTAGGGACTTCCTGGTGGCGCAGTGGTTAAGAATCCGCCTGCCAATGCAGGGGACGTGGGTTCGATCCCTGGTCTGGGAAGGTCCCACGTGCCGCAGAGCAACTAAGCCCACGTGCCACAACTACTGAGCCTGCGCTCTAGAGCCCGCGAGCCAAGCCACAACTACTGAGCCTGCGTGCTGCAACTACTGAAGCCCACACACCTAGAGCCCGTGCTCCGCAACAAGAGAAGCCACCGCAATGAGAAGCCCGCGCACTGCAATGAAGAGTAACCCCCGCTCGCCGCAACTAGAGAAACCCGCGTGCAGCAGCGAAGACCCAACGCAGCCAAAAATAAAAATAAATAAATAAGTAAATAAATTTATAAGAATAAATAAATAAATAAAAACTCAAACTAAGTTTCTTTGCTGGCAATCCAGGACTGACCAAGGGATAATTCTGTACTGAGCTAATTCTTTTGTGGGCCCTCAAAGTCCAACAGTTCTTTGTGTGGTAGAGATAACAGGGATAAAAAGTCAAGAAACGAATCAGGGGGAACCAACAGGAGGACATTTTCTTCCAGAATGACTTGCCAACATGTAGGTTTTACTCTCTCTGAATCACAGGACTTTTATGCCCCTGATGAACAGATGCAGTCAACTTATATCTGCATCAAATTAGCCTTTGGTAGAAACACTGTCACTCACTCTGATAGAGCAATTTCCTGATTTAAGGTAGTATATACAGGTGTTGCTGATAAATCAAAAGGTATTTATATTTGTATCAAAAGGCTTCCTTGCTTCACAGGCCTCTCCCCATTAAAAGTATGTGTACTCCATATGCAATATTTGGGTAGAAAGAAGAAAATTAAATCACTCCAAGCGCCAAAACCCAACTATAAAGACTGATGACATTTTTGGAGAATTTTCTTCATCCTGTTTTTCAATGAATAGGTGTGTCCATGTGTGGTTGAGTTATAGTGTTGTGAACATACTGTATATATATTTCGGGGTGCTTTTATTAATGCATTCTAACACTGCACAGCTCATTATTTCATGGTCTTTATAAACAGTATCTTTAAGCTGAGACATCTAATGTATTTATTTTACAGAACCTGGCACAGTTCCCTCAAGGACACAGACCTGGGCAGAGAGGGGTTGCACTTCTTTATTTAAAAAATTTTTTTTGGCCACGCCACTTGGCATGCAGGATCTTAGTTCCCCAACCGGGGATCAAACCCGTGCCTCTTGCAGTGGAAGCGCAGAGTCCTAACCACTGGACCACCAGGGAAGTCCCATGGGTTGCACTTCTTACCAGCCTTGTGCCTTTGGCTGTGGAAGCAAAGCACTCTGTGCCTGTTGGATCCAGCTGAGCTGATTGAATTTATCTTATTATTTGCCCATATCCACAGCATCTCTTCTGTATGAAGATGTGGAAGAAAAGTTTATCAGATGAGATGCTGGTGCCCAGTGATTGTGCTCTGCACAGTTGAAATACTTTCCTCATCCAGGCTGATTTCCAGTGTCATCCTTCTTTCCTGTGGGCTGGCTGGGGCGGGGGTGGGAAGCTGGGCTCTGGCTCCCTGAGGGGCTTGGAAGGCTGATGTCCAGACACTCCCCTACTTCACATACCTGGAGATCACCCCCCTACTGGTGGATTGAGGACTTCATGTGTGAAATTAACACATGAAGGGAATTTATACCATGGTAGCCTTGGGCTGGTTTTTGCAAATTAAGTTTGGCAGAAATGAGCCTCAGCCCTGCCCAGGCAGTATTAATTTCGTACTGGTGTAGCCAAGGTGTGTTTCCATGACGTTTCTACCCTGAGAGGTTATGAGTCTGGTTTACATTAGGACAGTGAGTCTTGCTGAGTAAATTATTGTCTCTTTAGTAAAAACTGCTGTTGACCAAGAGCGATTACCTTCAGTAAAACTCGATTCACGCAGTGTAGCAGTTTGAGGAGAACATGTGTGAATATGAAGGATGATGGGTCAGCCAGCAGAAGCGCCAGCCAACTCTTTCAGAAGACTTTTGCAAGTAATAGTCATTATTTTGGCATTCAGGAAAAAAGACTTTGTTTTTCCCAGCGCACTCTCAGACCCATTTTTTTCAGCATCTCTCAGACTAACCATGCTCCCTAAGCTGAGTATGTATCAAGGATGCCCAATTAGTAATTTACAAAAATAAATATAACCATCAAGGGGCCCTGAATGGCGGCCTCTTCTCGGCCCCTGCAGGTGGGCAGAGGTCGGAAGGTTGCTGGCATCTCTGCAGTGGAACAAGGGAGATTGGTGAATTGAACGATTGCTAGATCTTGGTAAAGACAACAAGAGTGGAGGGGCTTCCCTGGTGGCACAGTGGTTGAGAGTCTGCCTGCCGATGCAGGGGACACGGGTTCGTGCCCCAGTCCGGGAAGATCCCACATGCCGCGGAGCGGCTGGCCCGTGAGCCATGGCCGCTGAGCCTGCGCTTCCGGAGCCTGTGCTCCGCAACGGGAGAGGCCACAACAGTGAGAGGCCCGCGTACCGCAAAAAAGGAAAAACAAACAAACAAACAGTGGAGATGCCCCTTCTAGTGGCTGAGGATCCTTCTGCTCTGGACGTCAGCATTTGCTACGGGATTCTTCTTTCTCCACATCCCCACATTCCCTGACCAAAGCTCTTTCTTTAATTATGTTTTGTCATGAATTAGGCCTTTAACAGTCAGATTTTACAGGCCTCTAGGCTTCTTGCTCTTTAGAATTTGAATCTCAAGGGGATGTCGGTTCCCCTTGCTTCTAAGCTCTCTGGGGAAGGTTCACTGTTCAAGACGAAGGCCTATGACGGCCAGTTTCCAGGTAGGGTTCTGTTTAAATGATGCTGTTACGACTTGTCGCTTTTTCCAGGAGGGCTGTGTCTTTGTTTTGGTTTACTCTACATACCAACATTGCTTTGTTGGTGTGGATATAACGATTTATATAAAAACATTCTGCCTAAATGTTTTAAACATGGGATTTATCTGTCATCTGGTCACATAGCAGTTCATGTCATGATGGTACAGGATGTTTGGCTTGGTGACACTCTCCAGCTCTGGGCTGCCTGGCAATGTTTCATTTAGCTGACATTTTTTGTTTGTTGGTTGGTTTTTGTTTTTGTTTTGCATTTTCACTGTGCCAGGTACCTTGTTAGGCAGAGTGAGAGAATATGAAATGGAATAGCTTTCTCTGCTTTCTAGATCCTTAGTCTAGTGGGACAGAGAAACATGTAAATAAATACGTCATGATGCTATTGAGTAATGTTTGTCAGAATACAGAAGGAGGTGAGAGCCACAGCTCCCAAAGGCGGTGAGAACACATGGAGGACTCGTTGGCTGGAAAGAAAATGTTCTTGGGGAATTTCAGGAAGTCCATAGCACCTAGGGTTTGGGGTAACCAGGGTTCAGTGGTAGGGAATGGAAATTCTGGTGGAGGTCATCGTCTGGTGGGGCCTCTCATCCTGTGGGGTTGGGAGAGTCAATAGTGTGCATATTGAAGAAACACACAAGAACATTTTTCTAAACCTGTGACTAAAATTGAAACACCTACCCCTGGAGTATGTGGCTTCCTCGGTTGAAGAGCTAACTAAACGCTTTGAGCCCCGTATCTCACATTTAATAAGGATGCTGATGATGACGTCTTTGGACATCTTACCTAAAATAGAATGCCTTCAGTGGAGCCTGGACCAAAGCTGGCATTCAACGCGTTATGTCCTCCTGTCCGTCCTATACACCTCCTGCTTCTGTTCAGCAGATGCTTGCACCAGCACCTCCGGTGGATTGGACGGGCACTGACCACATGGGCCCCTCACCTCCTTCTGTCCCTTTACTGTACTGAGCGGTCCTCTTTAGTATCTGTTCCATCTTCTGCTGATGGAGCACAGGTGAAAATTTACCTCTGTTGGGTGTAGGATTTTCTCTCCCTTCTTGACCGTGGTCCCAGAACTGTCACAAGTGCTGGCTTGTGTCTCTCTTGGCCATCCTGATTTTCTCTATTCGGTACTCATTGAGATTTGGGTAATCTGGGTCTAAAAAAATGGAAATGAAATGAACTTTCTGAAAGAAGTGTACTTTAACTTTTTCTGGGTAAATCATCTTATCTCTTGTTTTGCAGGCCTAAGCCTGACCCCAGGGTGCATTAACTTGGAGCCCTTCAGTCTTCTTCTTTTTTAAACTTTGTAGAAGAGAGGGTAAGATGCCTAGTTTTACAAAGCTGAAGTTCAGAGGTTCTCAAGTGCGACTGAAAATAGCTCCTGATGACACATCGTTTCTTTGGACTTTATCTTGCTTCTGTCTTTGGACTACAGACTTACCTATCTGGTTTCTCCATATCTGAAGTTTATGTTCCATTAATAACTGCCTCCTGAGTGACAGGGGTCGTATTCCTATCAGGGTCTGCAGCAGTTAAAGCACATTTACAGAATGAATTTTCACCTGGTGTGTTAAAACTGGACCGTGGCCCTACCTGCCACTTGAAGGGAGGGAAGAGAAGTTTTGGATTTCGGTCTTTCTTTTAAAATGTAAATGGCGATCACCAGTTGGGTATCTCTGCTTGAGCAACACTGGCAGCCCTACCGCCAACCAAAAGTCTGGAGCCCCAGTAGATGAAATCGATGTGGGGAAATTGGAGGGTCTTGGCTGCCAGCCCAACCCTTGATGACAGAGGCTCGGTTTAGGTGAGTTTATTCCTCTGTTAGTTTCTAGAACAGGCAGAGGTATCCTGATACAGCTGTAATCACAGTCTACACATTAAACATCTTTGAACAGCTCAGTGGACCCTGAATTCTTGAGGCCCATACTTCAGACTGAGCACTTGTGCTATCTTTGGCTGGAATGTCATGTCTAAGGAATTCTGCATTAGCTCTTCGGGGGCTATCACCAAGTGTCGGTGATTCTTGAACTGTTGACAGTCCTCCGGGTTAACTTTGGCTTGTCTTTACTTCAAAATGCTGTTCAAGGACATTGTTGCCAGAGAAGCGGCTTTTTAGTTAATGCTCTTGTGAGTTAATACCCTTGTGATGGGTAATTCTGCCCCCCCACCCCCTGCCCCGCAACCCGTACTTTTATATAATGGAGAATTCACCGAATGGCTTGGTTTAGAAATGTGTTTTTCTTGTGTGTGCTTGCTAGGACTGAGAATGCAGTCCACTCTCTCCTGCTGTTCTGTCCTTTTCATCCTTTCATTTATTTGGAATTTCCAAAGACCAAGTGTGCTGGTTGGTTCTTTTTTGAATCTGCTGATTTGCTGTGAAGCTGATGTCATGGTCTGGACCTTTACCCTTACATATGCTAATTATTAGATTACATTGGCAGTTGGGGGCTTCGTCAGTGGGCGTTGAAAAAGGTGGATTATGTATTGGCTGTCTGCTTTGTCTCGGACTTGGCGATGATATTTTGGTGAGAGCCTGTTTATGACAGAGCAGTTTTAGGATCTGTGTTCTGTGGCACGTGGTTAGAGCCTGTCTTCAGGACTTGGGAGAAGTGGGTGTGTCCACGCTCACCCTCGTAGGGGTGTTAAGTTTAGAGGGGTTGTATGGCTTCTGTGGCCCCAGGTGAGTGTCAGGCAGTGACTGGAGTGTGTCACCGTGGGTTGGTTTACCTCCAGACTTGCCTTCATGAATACCTGCTTTCCCGCTCTGGCCTAAGTACCCTGGAGGTGAGTCAGTTGAGTCTGAAACACTTTCCCTTTTAAGTTTGGGTTGGGGGTAACACGACTGCAAGACAACACGTTTCCCTGGGTGATTTCCTCTGTTCAGGGCAAGTGTCGCCTGTTTCCTCAGTGTTGCTGCGCACATGCTCTGCCATTTAGAGCCTCGAGTTTTCACGTGTGGGTTGTATCTGATTTTGAAGTAAAAGCCTCGGCCAGAATTGACTAATGAATGTACATCCATTTGTAAATGCAATTTCTGGTTTAACTGATTTGCTTTTCTTCCATAGGCACTTATTATAAGGACGCAAGTCCAATACTTAATAGGGAGAGAAAAGGGGACATTTGGTTTTGTTAATTACAGACTAGGCGTATGGTGCACAGATCACTCACTTAGACATTCATTGTTGGAAATTATTTTTCTGTTGTTAGTTTAATAAAAATAATTGAACCTCTTTTAGCCTGTTAGATAAAATTAAACTGACAAACTCTGTGGCATGCCTGGGAACAGTGTCCAGCTTGCCTCGACAGCTGCAGGGCCAGGGTGTACCCCAAACACGGCTGGCTGCGGATCCCATTTCTAGAAAGAAAACATCCCTGCGTGTGCCATAGTGTCAAGATCCATCTGCGTTACATAAATAGTGCGCGCTAGTTAAAATAAGTAATTGTTTCATTCTTCGTTACACCAGGGTTCTTGCAAAAGCAAACTGAAGAGGAATCTAAGTGGTATCCTGAGAAAGAATAAAGGAAACTGATTTGACGGAGTCATTGTTGGAAAGGTTTTTCCTGTTGAAGGCTTCATTACTTGAGAGGTTGGATTAAAGTAAATTCGTGAAAAACAGAACTTTGCATATAAATATTCTATTTCATACTCCCCTCTTTTAGCATAGCCCCTTCCTGTATCTTCTCCTGTATGAGCCACTCTTACTGGAACATCTTTGTCCTGTTACTGAAGTTCCAGACAGTCTTGCCACTAACTTAGAGATCTCTCCTCCTTTCCCTTCTTTTGACTTTCTCTGATAACTGCATTTAAATAATTTTACCACTTGTTAACATCTATCGCTCGGAGTCACGGACAGGAGATCGAGGTAGAAATTTAAAATAGAGGATTGACATATACACGCTACTATATATAAAATAGATAACTAATAAGGACCTACTGTATAGCACAGGGAACTCTACTCAATACTCTGTAATGGCCTATATGGGAAAAGAATCTAAAAAAGAGTGGATATATGTATATGTATAACTGATTCACTTTGTGGTACACCTGAAACTAACACAACGTTGTAAATCAACTATACTCCAATAAAACTTTAAAAACAAACAAATGAAAAAACCCCAAACAAACAAAAACAGAATGTATCCATTTTGGTCCTCAATAGTTGTTCTGTTGGAAAAAATACCATATTCTCTTAGAGAAGAAGTTGAAAGCAGTGTTGTGGGAAGATTTCATTTGTTCATCTTGTCTCCTTGGGTATATTTTAAGCTTCCTTAAGTCAGAGCTCTTGCCTTCAGTATCTTTCACCACTTGCCATGGCCCATTAGTAAATGCTTACTGAACGCCCGAATGCAGGAATGAAGACGGCTTAGCAGAAGTTTGATTTTTGTTGATGCCTTATCTGTTCTTAATCAGAAAATTTTTATTGGTCACTCATCGATGGCTCCAGCTCCATAGTCAATGGAAATGTTATTTGTACTCTAGGAATTTAGAGTCTGACAGCAGAGAGAGGAAATATTCGCAAACTACAGAAAAGGTCAAATTTTAAAATGGGTTTTATAGTAGAAGAGGATTTAGACCTATATATTTGTAAGGGGAGTGAAACATTCCATAGATGCCGGAGTGGGGAAGAGTGTAAACATGGTAGCAGGTGGGACACCGCCTCTGTCTGGGTCCAGGGCGGGCTCCTTGCCCTGGGCACTGTGGCCACCTCCCATCTGTAGCCGGGCCAGGGGCGAGGACTTGCGCTGTAGTGTCGGCTTGAGTGTGTTAATTACAGGAATCCGCTTTTCATTCCATTGGTCCTGCCTCTCTCTTCCCCTTTTCCTTCTCCCTGTTTTCTTCCCAACACTGTGTTTCCTGGGGTAATCCATTCACTTGTGCATTCTTTTATTCAGCAAATACTTATTGGTTACCTGCTCTGTGTCAGATACCAATTCCATAAGTCAGCGAGAGCCACAAATCTCATGCTTTCAACTTTATACCTCAAAGAGTCCGGAAAAACATGTGCCATGTATAAGCATGTTGTTGTTATTGATACTGATGAAAGCTGTCTTCTAATCACTGATTTCTCTTTTTGAGGCAAGGAACTAAATACTGTCTCTAAATTAAACCCTTCTCTGACTTGAAAACCTGGGGCTTTCAAGATAAAGTTAAAATTCCTTGGCCTGGCTTTTCACGCACAGCACTTATGCTAAATAACTAGTCTTTCCAGCTGTAGCTTTTACTGTTCACTTAAACATGAATCATTTGCTCCAGCCATACCTGTTCATCCATCATCCTCCGTGAGACTTTGCACAGCCTGGAGTGCGCTGCCCTTTTTCTCTCTTTGAAGATAGAGTGGAACCGTTCTTTGAGGCACCCCCCACACCCCCGTCCCCCAGGCCCTTTTTCTCCTTCCTCTACATTCCCACAGCTCATGCTGTGAGGACCGCCTGTCTGTCCGCTCTGGCACAGGGCCTCTGTTTCCACGGACTGCTCAGATGCTTGCCGCTCAGCGCCTTCGGTTTGTGGTCCACCCCCAGTGTCACGTGGAGCAGTAAACGTGCTGTTTGGTACCCTCACCCAGCGTCCTTCCAGTCTTTGGATGTTAAAGGTATAAGAATCCTTCAGTTGTGTAGTGTTTCAGATCTAACCTTTTCATCTTTGTAGATGGAGAAAAACTTAGTTCTGGGTCACTTAAAAAACAGAACAGGGCTTCCCTGGTGGCGCAGTGGTTGAGAGTCTGCCTGCCGATGCAGGGGACACAGGTTCGTGCTCCGGTCCGGGCAGATCCCACGTGCCGCGGAGCGGCTGGTCCCGTGAGCCATGGCCGCTGAGCCTGCGCATCCGGAGCCTGTGCTCCGCAACGGGAGAGGCCCGCGTACTGCAAAAGAAAAAAAAAAAAAAAACCAAAGAAAAACAAAAAAACAGAACATATTCAAGGGAAAATGAGAGAAGGCATCAACTTCATGTTTGTTTTTTTGGAGGGCCAAACACAAGCATCATATTATCTCATGTAATCTTCTTGCCGGTCCTACCACATACTTTATGATCTCTTTTGGGATGGGAAGCCAGCTCAAAGGTGCAGGGCCACCCAGCTAATAGGTGGAGGGAGCAGGGTTCCCCTTTTTCTCAGGCTCTTGTTCTCTGAAGTCCTTGCTGTTTCCACGTGTCTTCGCCTGTCTCTCAGTTTGCTGCTTTTGTTTAGCTGTTCCTCATCTGCACTTGCTATTGACTTCAAGCTGGTACCTGGTGAATTGATTGAGCAATATCCCTTCATGTTACCCATTTCCCCCTATTTTCCCTTTCTTTCCTCTTTCCATATTCTTGAATATTTTAAAGAACATTTTGAAAACAGGTGTTTGGTGTTTTTTTTTTTTAGCGTTTGTGTGTTTTAACCCATACACCTCTTGAGTTTTCCTGCTGTATCACTTCCCCCAGTGGAAGAGAGTTTGCCCAGCCGAGGGTTCTATTGTCTGCATTACGAAGATGGCAAGGGTGTTGGATGCCTTGAAATGGGACCGGCGGAGCTGTGGCGACAAGTGATTTTGCTCGTAGCAGCAGCAACAATGGCCACAGTCATTAATGCTCAGAAAGGCAGAATCAGCGGTTTTTCAAATGTTTTCTCTGCTTTGTGTAATACTGTTTAACTGCTTTTCTGGTTGAAAATTCTGCTGCTGTCAGGATTATTTCTTGTCTACAAGAAGGTGCTGCACAGACTCCTGTGATTGGCCATCCTGTTTGCTTAAGTTAAAGCTCTCCTTGTCATTTCTAAACTGGTTTGAAAATATAGAAGATAAAAATAGCAAAAAAGAAAGGAAAGGCATAGTAATTAAGGCTGACTTGTGGTAGATGGCTGGGTAGGAACGTTCATATTTAAAATACTGAGAAATGTAAATATTTGACTTGATATAATGTGACCATACATTCTTCACTAGATTGTGATTATTTAAACCTTCTGTTGAGCTCTTAGACAGATGGTCTTTTGAGTAATGAACACTCCTTTGAATACAGCAAGATGCCATTTGGTAAACGGATGAAGTGGCATTATTAATAAATATTTTATGCTTCAAAAAATCCAATGTGAGAGTGGGCAGCTGCAGACTAGAAAAATCCTAAACTCCATCTTATCGATAGCTAGGAATTTGCAAGCATTTCAACAGCTATTCTCTGCTTCTGCGCAGGAATGAAGAAAGAGAATCACTGTCACAGATACTGTCATCAAACTGTGTTTAGTAAGAGTCTCTTGGCCTGTGTGTGGCTGGGCTTCACAATCACCAAGAGTCTTCCTTCCTCCCTGCCGGGTATTATAATAAGGCAACAGGATGTAGTGAGTTAGGGACATAGAGAAAACAAAATTAAAATGATCAAGAAGAAAAATAATAGTGACCATTGTTTTTGTATATTTAACCTTAAAATGTAAGCTTGATTTTCAGTTAAAAAAAAAAGCTTAGTTTTACTCCCCATATTTGTGCAGGAGCCCCTTCCCTTAATCCCCCAGTTTTAGGCACATGCAGGGCCTCAGTGATTTGTAATCATTAGGGAAAAGTGTCCCACTTAAGTGAGTTTCCCAGATAACAGAAGCTCTCATCAAATACCACGCCCATCCTAATCACTTAGCGTAGTTTTTAAATGTATATCATCATCTTCATTATAATTCATGAATACATTAGAAACTGACATGCAGCTCTTTAACGAGACATCTCGGTTCTCAAGGGCATCTGCTTTCCATTGTCGTGTAGTTAGAAAATCCACCGCTTACTTGAGAAGGGTTAAAAAAGGCCAAGTCATATCTTAGTATCATTGTGACAAGTTTGCACCTCAGTGGAAACCTGGAAGGGTCTCTGGGCCGCCCGGGTCAAGAGACTATACCATGTTCACAGACCTGCCCACACTCAAGTGCCTTCTGGAATTCCTTATAAATTTCAGTGGGCAGCTGGCTAACAGAACATCCTGTTACTCTGCTGGTTTTTAAGGTGCAGTTCCAGGGTTAAACATTGTGCCAAAACTTAACATTTTCAAACTGTCCAGGCTTATCTTCCAAAAATAGTGTGTTACTCCCTTTACCAACTCTCCCTGCCAAATAGAGGACCCAAAGCACTAAGTGTTAACTGGAAAGAAGTTAGATGAGGCTACTCCTCTCTCCCCATGTCACCTTATTTGCAGTCCTCAGCAAATGCTGCAAAACAAGGCAGGTAAGAGCTCCATCCAGTAGGACAGCAGAACTGATTAAAGTACATTTTCCTTCACTTTGGACCAACCTCGATCCAGATAGGTTGCCCTAGAGATTTTTTTTAAAGATTTTTTACTTTTTTTATTAATTAATTAATTTTATATTTGGCCGTGTTGGGTCTTTGCTGCTGCGCGCGCGCTTTCTCTAGTTGCGGCGAGCAGGGGCTACTCTTTGTGGTGGTGCGCGGGCTTCTCATCGCGGTGGCTTCTCTTGTTGCGGAGCACGGGCCGTAGGCACGCGGGCTTCAGTAGTTGCG
Source organism: Mesoplodon bidens (assembly GCF_964165515.1). Classification (NCBI taxonomy): domain Eukaryota; kingdom Metazoa; phylum Chordata; class Mammalia; order Artiodactyla; family Ziphiidae; genus Mesoplodon; species Mesoplodon bidens. Next base: position 111,071,894 of record NC_138176.1, on the reverse strand, counting down.
GCCCGTGGGCTCAGTAGCTGTGGCTCACGGGCTCTAGAGCGCAGGCTCAGTAGTTGTGGCGCACGGGCTTAGTTGCTCCGCGGCATGTGGGATCTTCCCAGACCAGGGATCGAACCCACATCCCCTGCATTGGCAGGTGGATTGTTAACCACTGCGCCACCAGGGAGGTCCCTGCCCTAGAGATTTTTAACTGTTTCCAAGACCAGCCATGCTTCTTCAGTCGTTCTCAGTAACCCCCTCACCGACTGCTTGTCCTCTGATGGGGTCGGCTTTAATTCACACTTTTCCACAACCTTGAGGATTTTGCTTCCAAATCTCTCCTTTCGGGAATAATTAGAAAAAGACATCGGGAAGAGGGAAAGTGGGTTAGAGAGGAGGGAAGTTTGAGACTAGAAATATTTGCAGTGGAGCTTTAATAAGAGAAAGAAAGGGAGTGGTGGGGGTTCCCCTAGGTCACCGGAGTGGGGGAGGTGGGACGTGAGTCAGGCAGGCTAGAATTGGGGGCAGCAGCTGCTCTTGTCCCCTGTGATTGGGGGACGTGCGGAGTGGCTACGTCCGTCTCTGGGGGTTCGTGTGGGATGAAGGGTGCTGGCAGTGCAGGCCCAGCCGTGTTAGGCCCTTTGTTCTGTTTAGTGTGCAGATCCCGGCCAGTGAGAGAAAACTTCTGTTTCCTGTATTCTTTCTTGAAGAACCCACTTTGGTCAGTTCTGTTCAAGCATCTGCATTCTCTGCTCTTTATCACTCTGGCCCCTTGGTATCTCCAGAGGCTTGTGCTTGTTGATATGATGGATGCATCTTCTCCTCCCCTTCATCTGCCACGTTTTCTTCCTCAACCCTTGCGTGGACCAGGCTCTTCTTTCCTGCCTTTGCACGCACTGCTGCTTCTGCCTGCAGCCAGTGCCCTTGCTTCGCACCTGGCCCCGGTGACGTGAGTGCCCTCACCAGGACCTGGCTGGGGTGCCATCCAGACCTCTTCTGGGAGCTGGGATCCTGTGGGACAGTGTGCGTTCCCGTCTTCACTAGACGGGGAGGCCTGTCTGCGTCCCTCTCCTCACTGCCCCTGCAGTGCTGAGCTACAACTTGCCTTACACTAGATGCAGAGTGAGCGTTTGTATAAATAATAAATGAATGCAGTGTATTGATTGAGCTCATCACTGGTGGGGGTTATAAAGCAAATGTTTTGTCTTCTATGAGTCTTGCTATTGTGGAAAGGCAATCACCCCATAATACAGATATTCTGGGTTCCATGCTGGTTATGAATTGAGGAAAGGGTACATGGGGTAGGAAGCAAATTGAGGTGGTGGGTAACGTTGTTTGTGGCATCTCTGAGAATATTCCCTGGGGAGGCGGGTGGCTCTTCAGCTGTTTGCTTGTTATACCAAACCCCAACCTTGCGAGCCTGCTAGCAAGGCAGCTGCAGAAGGAAAACCATCCAGTTCTCCAATCTGTGGTTTATAGACGCTGTGAGAACCCTTGTGATTTGGGCTCTGCCTTCAGTGTGTGCATGATTACTAATAGCAATATTCATGCTAATAATTTTTTTTTTTTTTTTGCGGTACGCGGGCCTCTCACTGTTGTGGCCTCTCCCGTTGTGGAGCACAGGCTCCAGATGCACAGACTCAGCGGCCATGGCTCACGGGCCCAGCCGCTCCGCGGCATGTGGGGTCTTCCCGGACTGGGGCACGAACCCGTGTCCCCTGCATCGGCAGGCAGACTCTCAACAACTGCGCCACCAGGCAAGCCCATGCTAATATTTATTTTCCTTTTGCTCGAGTAATTGTCCTGCAGAAAAGCTTGTCTGTAAAAAGTAGGTTATGTGATGACTTCTCTAGAAAACTGGCTTCTTACTGACTCTTAGGAGGGTTTGAGGAGAATGGAAATCGTATTTGGGGACCACCAGTCGTGTGTCAGGCCCTAGCCTGGGCCGTTCTGTGTGTCCTTTGCACGGCACAGATGTTAACCCAGCCACAGGAGCAGAGTGCCTTGTGCTTTTGGCTGATTCGCAGTCAGCCAGGGCCCCTGCAGGGGAGAGATCGCTCCCAGATCTGTAGTGTTTTGGAGAAAACTGCCTGAAGACTGAGGAATTTGAAAATAAAATGTGTACTGTTGCTTCATCACTTGTCAACAGGAATTGCTTCAGTAAACCCTGTAGAAGGCCTCCAGGAAAGTCTCCAGAATCACGTGACTCGGATGATGGCGTTGCTGGTGTTCTTTCCTAGATTGGTCGTTTTCAAGGTTTTTATTTTTCATTGCTCTGCTGTGCCCACCCCTCATCAAAGGGATCCTCACACGTGACTAGAGTGAGACCTGTGGTTCTGTCCCCAGCAATGACCGATTGTCACACAGTGACCCCGCATCCAGAAAGGGCTTGCATTTCACTGGGGCCGTTGCTGTATCCCGGGCTCACCTGGACGTGACTCAGAGAAGCTGGCCTCTTGCTTACCTGTGGATACTAACCTCCTGCTGTTATTTATTCCAGCGGTGAGTCCTGCATATAAAAATCCGTCTTCTTTTGGGGCAGGCAAGATTTGGGGCAAGAGTTTATTTATTACTTATTTATTTAACATTTTATTTATTTGGAGAACGGTATTCCCGTGGTCCCAAAGCATGTTTGGTGAGAAGTTTTTCTCTCACCCTCTGCCCTGCCATCCACTTCCCCTGCTCACAGCATTTTGTGCATCCTTCCAGAGATGTGTTAGGCATATTCATGCAGATACCCATATTCTTTTGTTTTTTTTTTTCATTATGCGGGCCTCTCACTGTTGTGGCCTCTCCCGTTGCGGAGCACAGGCTCCGGATGTGCAGGCTCAGCAGCCATGGCTCATAGGCCCAGCCGCTCCGCGGCATGTGGGATCTTCCTGGACCGGGGCACAAACCCGTTTCCCCTGCATCGGCAGGCAGACTCTCAACCAATGCGCCACCAGGGAAGCCCCGAGTCCCATATTCTTTATGCCTGGTCCTAAAATGGTAGCCCATGTACAGATACCTTGCATCTTTAAGTATACTGTGTGAATGTTTCTTAAATTCATTAGCTTTACGTGGAAAGTAAGTTGATTTGGAATAAGGCATTTGTTGAACTTCTGTTGACATAATTCTGGAAGGAAGGCCAGATGAGTCCAGGGTAGCTGCTTGCCTGGCAGAATACCCGGCACTCCTCAGGGTTTGAGACAATCTTGGAACCTGATGTGACATCAAGTGCAGGAAACCTTTTCTTTTTTTAAAAAAAATAAATTTATTTATTTATTTATTTAGGCTGCATTGGGTCTTCGTGGCTGCGTGCAGGCTTTCTCTAGTTGTGGCGAGCGGGGGCTACTCTTCGTTGTGGTGTGCGGGCTTCTCATTGTAGTGGCTTCTCTCATCGTGGAGCACAGGCTCTAGGAGCGTGGGCTTCAGGAGTTGTGGCACGTGGTCCTCAGTAGTTGTGGCTCGCGGGCTCTAGGCACGTGGGCTCAGTAGTTGTGGCACGTGGGCTCAGTAGTTGTGGTGTGTGGGCTCAGTAGTTGTGGCTCGCGGGCTCTAGGCACACGGGCTCAGTAGTTGTGGCATGTGGCCTCAGTAGTTGTGGCTCAAGGGCTCTAGGCACGTGGGCTCAGTAGTTGTGGCATATGGGCTCAGTAGTTGTGGCTCATGGGCTTAGTTGCTCCACGGCATGTGGGATCTTCCCGGACCAGGGATCAAACCCGTGTCCCCTGCATTGGCAGGCGGATTCTTAACTCCTGTGCCACCAGGGAAGCCCCCAGGAAAGCTTCTTGACTAAGCAAAATTCTTGTTCTCTTTCTGTCCATTTCCTCAGGCGTTGTATGATTCACTGGCAAACCGACAGAAAGTTCCAGACTATTTTTTCTGTTGCCATTACCCCTCGGGGTGCCAGAGAGCACCCTCCACTCAGTGTGTCCTTGCACCTGCCGACTGCTCACTCATCCTGTGACCACGCCGACCTTACGCAGTCTGTTGGCCCAGACTTAGCATCTAACTTTGTATGGTCCTGTATTGTCATCTGACTCATCAGAACTAGACTGTGAGCTTACAGATCGAAACCCTGGCTTACACATTTTAGTGTCGGGTGATGTTAGGGTGAGTGGTAGTTCATCAGTAAACCTGTATTGGAATCTAGTCTCCTGTCTCTAACTCCCTACGGATGACTCTTCCTGAATATTCCTCGGGTACCCGCGTGAAGGCTCCAGCCCCCGCCTTCCGTGACCCCTTCTAACCCCTAGTGCACACTTCCCTCTCCTGAGGGGCCCGGGCGGCTTCCTCTTCCCGGTCCCTTGTCTCTGGCCTCTCCTGTCTCCTTCTGTGCTTTACTCAGACACACGTTCATTCGTTCGTTCAGCAGACCTTGCGATGGTCAGTTTTCTGTGTCGTCCTGGCTAGGCTGTGATGCCTGGTTTTCCAGTCAAGGGTACTGGTCCAGTGCTGCTGAGTAGGTATTCTGTAGCTGTGACTGACTTCTACAGTCTTAAGTCAAGGAGGTGATCTGGGTGGGCCTCATCCCATCAGTTCAAAGGCTTTCAGAGCAAAACTGTGGCTTCCCGGAGCAAGAATACATTCTGTCTGTGGACTACAGCCTTGGCTCTGGTCTCCAGTTTCAGCCGGTCCCAGGGATTTCATGCTCACCAGCCGCCACAGTGGCGTAAAGCAGCTCCCTTCCCCTCGCTGTGTGTGTACACCCAGGCACTGCTGGTTCTCCTTCCCTGGTGGAGCCCTGACTGTGATACACTGCCACAGACCTCCTTTGAGGAAATATCCAATCCCACCGTGTTCCTAACAGACTGCCTCCATTGACTCCCCACCGCCTGTGGAAGCAGAGCGCCAACATGAGGTGGAGCCCTTTCCGTCCTCATTTGATCCTCTCTCCTGAGAACCCTGCTCTTCTCGGTCGCAGCCATCCCGCAGCCCTGGCCATTTCCCTGCTGCTCTGTCCGGCCTCGGGGCTGTCAGCCGCTCCCGCCGCCCGGAAGGCCCTTCCTTTTCCTCTCCGGTCACACCTCCCTCTGGTTTGTCCTTTCGGATGTGGATGAGGTTTCATTGCTCCTGAGCAGCTTTTCTGACCAGCCCCACATCTGTTTTCTGGTGTCAGTTTTCTTCCTGATGCTGCCCTAGCGCCATTCAGCTCGCTCTCCTAATACCTACAGCAACATGTTAAACTATTTGCATGTCTCTTCCTTTATTAGACTGCGTACTGATTTGGGGAACTGAGGTGTTTTTTTTTTTTTTTTTTTTCGGTACGCGGGCCTCCCACTGTTGTGGCCTCTCCCGTTGCGGAGCACAGGCTCCGGACGTGCAGGCTCAGCGGCCATGGCTCACGGGCCCAGCCGCTCCTCGGCATGTGGGATCCTCCCGGACCGGGGCGCAAACCCGTGTCCCCTGCCTCGGCAGGTGGACTCTCAACCACTGGCCGCCAGGGAAGCCCAAGAGCTGAGATAGTTTTTGAAGTGAAAGGGGCATCTTTACATGCAAAAGTGGGGTTATCTTGTGCATTGGCTGACGGCCGGGAGCCTGGGAGAGGCAGCCTGCGCTTTTCTGGTCCTCAGATGGTCTCCTACATGGCTGTGTGTCCAGTTCCCTCCAGCTTCCGTCAGCCTCAGGATTCAGACAGGGCTCTGGGTCTGCTGGAAGATGAAAAGGGCTTTTTCATTTTTGTGATCTGAGTGTTCCTGACAGAGCTACAGTTTGCAGTATAATGACGAGAAGGTTGCTGATTTTGCCTCTGTCAGTGACACCACCAGAAGGAAGGAAGGATGGAACTCCTGCTCGGTCTGTAAATAATTTACATTCTGAAACGTTATCTGGCAATTTGGCCTCATAACTTTAGCTCTTAAAGGAAGCCAACAATGACTTATTAAAAGGAGTAATATAGATATTTATTGACATGGAAAGAAGTCATTGATTCACTAATTGACTGTACTCAGTGCTCCGTGATGATTAAATGGGAAGGAAATCCAACAAAGAAGGGATATATGTATACGTATACGTATAGCTGATTCACCTTGCTGTACAGCAGAAACTAATGCAACATTGTAAAGCAACTATTCCCCAATTAAGAAAAAAAAAAGAGAGAACAATATTGTATCCATGTGCCTATATAATATTGTATCTATACTGTGGTGTAATTCCACGACTTTTACATTGTAAGTGCGTAAATAATTATATGTAAATTAGAAAACTAGAAGGATATCTTAATAATAGTTAAGGAAAGTTTTTCTTTTTTCTGGACCATTTAAAATTTTTTAGAAATAATTATCACACTTTATCAGAATGAAAAGGCATTAATGGCTTTTCGATTTTTTTTTTGGTAAGGAAGACAAGAGGTTAGAAGAAACTGGACAAAAATACACCTTTACAGCTTCTGTAAAGGTGGTGATCTTATGTATGGTTATTTATTTTTCTGTCTTTTCCCATATTTTTTTAAGGTAAGTAGATTATTCATAATTAAACCAAAGCCCACTATGGTTCTCCTATGGCACTTAGCTCCCACACAGAGGCTGTTAGATATTTGAGTCAAGTGCTTTAATTTAAAAATTTACATCACATACCAAAATCAAGCAAGAAATGTGTATGAGAAGTTGGAAATCAGTTTGTGGTCCCACATTTAAGTCCCTGTGAAAGATGCTGCTCAGTGTTCCCCCGCAGGGAGCTTTGTAACAGTTCATGCTTTCGGATTTGCTGAGTTGTCTGATCAGAACCATTGGGCTTAAAAATTGCTGCAGGCTTCTTGTGATTTTAACACATTCTTGCAAGTGTTTTTATAAGCAGTTGGCTGCTTTGGTGCTCCTGTAACCATCTTCTTAAGTTGGGGAAATTTTTCTCTGGAAGGAAAGGGTATGAAAAGGAGCAGACAGTCTTGTGGCTGGGCCTGGCCTGTTTACAAATGTGTAAATCCTGGTAATTCCTTTAAAAAGAATGCCAGTGCTCCACACCCACATACAGGGAGTGTGTACACAACAGCCTGAGAGAAAGGGGGTGTGTTTTAGGAGCTTTTTTGATTGAGATAAGAGCATAATGAGAATATTCCAGGCACTTGGGTGCTTGTATCTCTCTTCCTTTAAGCACCTTTATATTTAGAAAGTCTTTACAACCATTAAATCATGTAAAACATTCCCTGTATCCCAGGATATCCCAGAACGTAGAAGCAGTTCAATGCCTCTTCCATGTAGAAGAGGATAAAAATTTAATTTTTATATCAGAAAAAAGGAAGGTTTGTGATGGGGGCTGGGTTTACATAAATGCATGCATATGTTTTTCTGTATCGCTATACGTGTATGGCCACGTGTAAAACATTTGTTATGAAAATATTAACGGCAAAGTTAGAAGTTCCAATCTTTTGAAATGTTGATTCTTTTATATCATGGTGAAAAAAATATCTTTCAGTAAATCATTCAAGTTCTGTTCGTATAGGGTACATTTTGCTCTTGTTGATTAGATAGACCTCAGGTGAAAACAGAGGTTGGCTATTGTGGCTTTGCCCTGTTCTCTACATTCTGCTCACCCAGCAGCTGAACGCAGGCTCTCCTCTGGACGACAGTGGCGGTGGGCTGGTGCTGGACAGAGATCCTGCACAGGGTTGCCGGGAGTGCATTTAGCTTCCTGGAGGAGCATACATTTATGAAATGTACTTAAAATAGCTTCTTGCAGATTCTTGGAAAATGTAGCTGTTTTGCTGTCGCCCAGGGAATTAGTAGGTGGCAAAGCCTGATTTTTGTCATGTGCAAATGCCAGTGTGTACAAACAAGCCTGTTCTGTTCTCAGCCCCAGGCTGTTTGCATACACTTAGGGAGGACTGCTTGTGAGCACAAGAAAGGGGCAGTTCGTGGGGGGCTTAGCGACTTCCTGGAGATGATGTGGGTGTACCCAGACTGCTGGACACCGGCTTGATCATTTCCTAGTCATGTGATCTTAGCTGTTTGTTCGGGGTGGTTATAGGCTGTTTCTTCCTTTGTACAAGTGATGTTAATTCTCTTTGCATTCGATTGCTGTGAGAATTAAATGAGAATGTAAATGCAGACACCTTGATAGGACCTAAGCCTGCCACAGACATGAGGTAACTGTGTTTTGGGTTTTTTTTTTTTTTGAGACAATTTTTAATTTTTTTTATTGAAGTAGAGTTGATTTCCAATGTTGTGTTAATTTCTGCTGTACAGCAAAGTGATTCAGTTATACATATATATACATTCCTTCTCATATTCTTTTCCAGGATATCGAATCTAGTTCCCTGTGCTCTACAGTAGGACCTGTTGTTTATCCATCCTATATATGCTAGTTTTTATCTGCTAACCCCAAACTCCTAAGCCGCCCTCTCCCACCCACTTCCCCCTTGGCAACCACAAGTCTGTTGTCTATGGGGTGGAACAATTATTTTTTTTTAATTTAATTGTTTATTGTTTTTAAACATCTTTATTGGAGTATAATTGCTTTCCAATGCTGTTTTTTTCCCCATCCCTCTGGGGGGGTTTGGCCTAAGCTCCTTTGACTGAGACTCTGGCTTCTTGGACAGTGAGGAATGAGGTAGGGTCGGGTTGTAAAGGGGGGGGACGGCTGGAGAGCCAGGCTGAGAAATTTGCATTGAATCTGTGACAGAGGGAAACAACTGAAGGTTTTTTTATTTTTATTTTTTGCGGTATGTGGGCCTCTCACTGTGTGGCCTCTCCCGTTGCGGAGCACAGGCTCCAGACGCGCAGGCTCAGTGGCCATGGCTCACGGCCCCAGCCGCTCCGCGGCATGTGGGATCTTCCCGGACCGGGGCACGAACCCGCGTCCCCTGCATCAGCAGGCGGACTCTCAACCACTGCGCCACCAGGGAAGCCCCAACCGAAGGTTTTAAAAGGTTCTGAGGGACTGGATGTGATCAGGCATGTGCTTCATGAAGGTTATTCTGGTCCTGTGTTTAGGATTACAGGTGGATGCACTTTAGAATTTTATGACAAAATAATTATGCACCATACATAAGAGAAGCTCTTAAAAGGTGCACTTTCCTTCCAAAGACTCATCATATGATTGGACCTACTAGAAATGAATAATTCCTGATGGATGAAATGCCCACATTTGCAAGCATGACCTAGATACACCCCTGCCTGTAGGCAGGAGGTTGAATTGATAACTGCAGTATCTCTATTTACATTGGGTATCTTTGAAATGGTTTTATTGCGGATTAACTAATTATAAAATGAAACTTGCCCTTTTCAGACAGTAGAGAGATTACTAAATAGCCCAGAGAGACTTTCCCAAGCTTCTGTAAGTAGGTGGTAGCAGGGCAGTGCTATTTATATGTATCATAATAGATTTAAGTGATTACATCTTGTTTTTGTTTTCGGCCACACTGTGGGGCTTGTGGGATCTTCCTTCCCTGACCAGGGATCCAACCCACACCCCCTGCAGTGGAAGCACGGAGCCATAATCACTGGACCACCAGGGAAGTCCCAAATTCTTACATCTTTAACTACAAATGCTAAATATTCAGAGGATATTTTCTTTGATTCAGTGTGATTTACAAAAAAGGAATGACAATATTTTGTGTCTTCTGTTATGGGTTTGGGTAGGTATTTTTTAAACAATATACAAAGAAAGAGAGATTTGAGGCTCAGCTGAAGCCTTCACATTCTTTCCCTGCCCCCATTTCCTTTTTATTTATCTATAGAATCAAGCTTGTCCTTGCCTCTAGGTCATGCAGATGTGCCCTGCTTATATAGAAAATGCTGCCAGAGACAGCATTTTGTGAGACTGTACTGAAAACTGGGGTTCAAATGTTACTGCAGTACAGTTGATTGCCAACGTCGTGTTCATTGCTGCTGTACAGCAAAGTGATTCAGTTATACATAGATATATATGCTTTCTTTTTTTATATTTGTTTCCATTATGGTTTATCACAGGATACTGAATGTAGTTCCCTGTGCTGTACAGTAGGACCTTGTTGTTTATCCATCCTATATATATATACTAGCATCTGCTAATCCCAAACTCCCAGTCTTTCCCTCCCCCAAACCCCTCCCCCTTGGCAACCACAAGTCTGTTCTCTATGTCTGTGAGTCTGTGTTTCATAGATGAGTTGCTTTGTATCGTAATTTAGATTCCACATATAATTGATATCATATGGTATTTGTCTTTCTCTTTCTGAGTTACTTCGCTTAGTATGATAATCTCTGGGTCCATCCATATTTTTTTTTGAGATGTTAACCAACTGTTAGGCTAATCGCTTTGCAATATATACTTGCATCCAGTCATCACATTGTACACCTTAAACTTACACAATGTTATATATCAATTTATTTCAAAAAAGAGGTTAAAAAAAAAAGCTCCAGAAGAGGAGGCTGAGTTGGAAAAGTTGAACGTGTTTTCTGAAGGGCTGCTCTGAGGTCAGACTTTTTTTTAAAATTTTAACATCTTGGTCCATCCATATTGCTGCAAATGTACGTGCCTTTTTAGACAAATAAACAATTATTTGTGAAGATTTGACAAATAAAAAGGGTTTGGGCTTGGAGTACCAAATTAATGAAGAAGTAACACGGTTTTGTTTTTTTGGTTTGTTTTTTTGTTTTTTTTGCTGCGCTGGGCGGCATGTGGGATCTTAGTTCCCAACCAGACCAGGGATTGAACCCCTGTCCCCAGCAGTGGGAGCTGGAGTCTTAACCACTGGACCGCCAGGGAATTCCCTAACACGGTTTGTTTATACAGCTCCCTCTGCCCAGAATTCCCTCTCTCCAGCAATAAGGAAGCCCTCCATCCTCCCCGGCACAGGGAGGATGCCTTCCCATGGGAGGTTTGTTTCCTGCTTTCAGGGGAACAAAGGAGGGTCAAAGTGTCCTTCTTGCCATGGCTGTTTTTCAAGTAACTTTAATTCTAAATAATGAATATTCCAGAGTGGTGTATTTGGGGGCAGCCTGCCCTAAACCCCATCAACAGCAATAATAATCATCAAAGGAGCAGGTAAAGCAAATGGGTGATAAAGGCTAAATCTGAACTGAACACTTTTGTTGTATAAGAGTTATTGTGTTAACTCATAAATGCAGATACTGGCAAGAAAATAATTTAGGACGTGTCCACTGTCGATAAACCTGAAGCTTAGAAGAAAAAAAATCAATATTTGATTTCATTTCTTAAAGAAAATCTTATTGGCACATGGGCCTTAGAATACAGGAAACTGTTAAGGGTCTTACATGGTCTTTATTTTCTGATGTATTTTTGTTAAGTGTACCTGGTGGCCTCCAGAGCTGTTTTCTTGGAACACTTCTGTGCATTAGCCGGAGACACCCTGGCTGTCCTCTGTCTTCATATTTCTTTTCCTCACTCACTTTAGGACCCTCTGCCCGTGGGTTTCTGTCGTCAGGGAGGGAATAGATGGTGTGGGAAGCAGGCAGTGCAGGGCTGAAGCTGGGCAAATGGAGGTGTGGAAAAAGGGTCAAGCGAATTTAGACTCCAGTGTGAAGGTGCCATTTCATTGCTCTCTGGCTCTCCTGACTGGTGCTGTTGACCTGACCTTGTGAGTTACGGGGGAAAACAGGCCGACCCTGTGGACCACCCAGCACTGGCCTTGGCTCTGGGGCTTGGCTGGGCTTCCTCTGCCGTCTCGCATCCAGGGAAGGCATGTAGGCCCCCAGGTACACCACAGGCCTCCCGCTCTTCCTGGGACCTTCCCCTCGGCACAAAAACAGGAATTAGTAACAGAAACTGGTAGCATCAAGCCAGTTCTGGATTGCCAGGTCACTGGGACCTTCTGATGCCTGAATACCATCTCCTGGTGGACAGGCGCTGGGCCCCGCGGTGCAGCTCGGAGCCCTCCTGGCTCTGCTTCCAGAATTAGGGGGCGGGGCATGCAGAGCTAGGGAAGAGCTGTCGCCCTTCAGTCCTTTCAGCTCCTCTCCTGCACATAGAACGAGACTGTTCTGCTCACTGGCAGCTCAGAGCTGAGCATGGTGACGCTGTGCACAGACTTTCTAAGGTTGTGCTTCAAGGGCAAGGCCATCTGGGCCCAGATTTCCTCTGTGGGAAGTACAGAATCGACCAAGAATTTCCTTCCTAAGAGATGCAGAAGGGGTAATCTCTTCTCAGATCTTCACAGCTCCTTGTAACAAACAGGGCTTTCCAGGCTCAGGGTGACTAAGGAAACCACTTAGTTTCTGTTGGTCTTTCACCTCATCTATAAAATGAGCAAGTTAAACTGAGTTTGAATATTCTGGCCTCACCTTTGACTGGACCCTCAACTTCAGCATCTTCACCCCTGGAAGTACTGGGAAGGGCTCTTCTCACACCCTCAGGAGGCAGCTGGTCACCCAGAACGAGAGATCAGATTCACAGCTGGGACCCCAGCCCAGGGCTTCTGCTGCTTTACTTGTAGTGATGAATATGGTACAGGGCTGGAGACTGCCAACGGAAGATGCCAAAGGAATGAGCTTCCTGTTTGCCCCACAGAGGAGCCCAGGAGAGGTGGCTCCTTCCGGGGTGCCATAGACTCAACTGTGTAGCTAGTACCTGCATCCGAGGTCAGACGCTTTTAGGATACGTTGAAAAAACAACGTAGACAAAACTTGTATCCCTGGAATATCCATCAGCTGGTCTGAGTAGGTGACAGGAATAGGAAAAAGAACATCATATCATACACCCTTGCCAATTTAGATTCCAAGGTCAGATCTTGTCTTTCTCATGACTGGTGAGTCAGCCCCCCAACTACCGTGTTCTTGGTGGACTGGTAGTATAAGCCGGGGGGGGAGGGCGACTGAGCTCTCCACCCCAAATTTAGGCAGCACCTGGGTACCTTGCTATGGCCACAGAGATCTGGAAATAGTTTTTTCTTTTCTTCTCAGTTTTGTGTGTGTGCATGTGAGTGTATGTGTGTTTTCGTATCTTTTGGGGGGTATGTGTAGTAATAACACACTAGACGTAGGGGATTTCAAGATTATACAGAGTAGAAATTAGCACAATGAAAGCTCTTAAAAATTTTGTGGAGTGCTTCTCTCTGTGTGGGTAGCTTGAAGCCAGCAAGATTGGATACTGAGTTTTAGGTTATGCTGTTTGAGTACCATTGGTGAAAAGTGGCTGTAGGTTTTCTGGAAGGGGAGTCTTGTTCTCCTGTAAAAAGGTGCTCTGACAGAAGCAGAAATCACTGTGGCAGCAGGTGCTCGTGTACTGAGTCATTCTCCAGGAGTGACCCCTTACCCAGGTCGGTTCCTGCTCTCTGCCACCTTTGAGTGCCAACTTGTAGGGTTCAGAGACGGTCCTAGGCCGTCCTAGTCTAACTGTGTTAGAAACATCCAGAACCTCCTCCGAGCCCCCTCCTCTCCTTCCTCACCTGTGGAGTCTGTCCTGTCACCCCGTCAACAGACAGGTGTGCTGAGCCCTTCCTGGTGACCAGTGACCCGCCAGTGCTGGAATGGGGTATTTGAGCTTGCACTGCTGCCCTTGACAATACTGAGGCTCTTTTGGTTTATACTTAACGAGCATTAATGAGGGTTGAACCCAGCATTCAGTCACTGACAGGGGTATAGCACTTTTCTGGGAGACTGTCACAGATAGCTTTAGTGATATTTGTTACAAAAAAGGGTTACACCCAGAATGCTCTTGTCATTCAGGATGACTGTAAGGAAACTACTACCAAGGAAACTACTACCTTGCTTAGAGATAGCATGTTACGTGTTAGGCGGATGTAAAAGGCTCAGGAGGAAACAGTGGTGAGAACTGTTGAACTCATTGCCCAGGGAAGCGCTGTTCTGAGCCCTACCTGCCTTACCACGTTTAATCCTCACAGCACTCCTGCGAGGTAGGCGCTGTCATTCTCTCCATTTTACAGATGAGAAAACTGAGGCTCAACAACTTAGGTTACCTGCCTAAGTCACATGGTCACCGAACGGGTAGCTGGGGTTCTAACCTCTGTCCGACTCCACAGCCATCATTACACCAAATCTCCTATCAGACAAGGATGATGGGCAGAAAATTAAGGTTTTAGGAATTTTTAAGTTAGGAAAATTAGCTTCCTACTTTGTGAAGTATCCCCTTTTCCTTCATGTTTTGAATCTGTGAATGTCAGTATGTATTTACTGTGGGAACTTTAAGGAAGGATGAATTGCTGCTTTTGTTCTTTTTAAGCAACTCAAGAGTTTTTGCTGTTTTACGATTGGTTTAGTTACGTGTTTGTATACACATGAATATTTCTTAATTCTATTGATCAGGATTTCTTCCAAAAAACAGGACATTCTAAAATTACAAATTGCTTGGGTACCACCAAAGCACCTTTTTTGAAACACAAGCATCTTATGCCATTCAGTTTCTCAAAGATTTGCACACAAGAGAAATTGGTTTTTAATGTTTCCATCTATGTCACATCAGCTATTGCTGCTGTCAGTCAGTCAGCTCAAGCTTTTTTTAGGCAAAAGAGCTTTTTATTTTATTTCTTAACATGAAATCATTCCCAGGAATATTGCAGTTATGAGAGAAGAAGGGACTTACAGACTCAGAACTTAGGTTTCGGGGTTTTGTTTTGGTTGGTAACTTTTCACCGGTCTCTGTGTACAGATTCTATCGGTGTTGAGAGCTATCTTTTAGTTCAGTCCAATGGCTCATTTATTTTGTAGCCCAATTCCTCTTAGGTTCAACTTTTTCTTTCAGTCCCTGGGCTTTTGTGACTGGTGTCAAATACTGTTTGAAGCAGAGTGAGAGGAGAGTGGATCTTCAGGGGCAGTGACAGACGCAAGGGGGGCCTTTGTTTTGGTCCCTTAGAATGAGTACATGGCCTTGAGCATCTGTGAACTCCTAGCTGTTTATTGGATTCCCTTCAGTTTTCCTGAAAGAGTCTTTTTTGTATGTGAAAATCACCCATGTATGTAAGACATTGGTAAGAATATCCTACTTCATGAGTATTGAGGCAAAGCCGTGTTGCCAATGGAAAGAAGGATTGCGGGGGGGGGATGGTGGGAGGCCTGGTGGCAGCAGCTGCACTGGTGGCACGTGGTTCCTGGGTCCTGCTGTGTGGTTTCTCTCCTTTCCAGCCCCCATCTCTCCAATGGAGGCCTGTCCTCTGGCTCTGGAGAGCACCGGCCTCCTCCACAGGTCCAGGCAGTACGTGTGTACCCTTGGCCTTGGCTGCTGTCAGACGCTGGGTGTGAGTGTCAGAGCATCCTCTCCTGTTTGAGCTACACAGCACGGCCCTAAGGAGGAAGGCACTCGACACGCCAGCATTTATAACTGGCTGAATGTTTAATCGCTTTTAAGTGGAGTGTGTCTCACTTATTTTTCTGTTTCAATATGTATAAAATCGGTAACCCTGATAAAAATGACTAGTAGAGTTTTTGTTGTTGTTGCTTTTCAACAGTTACAATGCACACACTACAGAGTGCTTGCTAAAAGAACTGTCATGATGCTGTGGTGCTGAATTCCTTACTACTAGGGATGTGTTTGATGTGAATATCATGATTGGCACCTGACAGCATTGGGACACCTTTCCATGGTGCATGAAATACTAGCAGAAGTTTTGTTTCGGTTTTTGGTTTTCTTTTTTTAAGAACGGGGACGGGGGAGCTGGGGAAAAAAAAGAACGGAGAGAAAATTTGTAATTGAGGAATATTTTACAGAATTTTATTTTTCATTTTGCTTAGACTAACTTTCAGACTTGGCTTGCAGAAAACTGTGATTGTGGTTTTGTAGTAAAACCGTTTTGCCAATGAAGAGTATTAAAATGCAGGCTTCTGCTCGTGTCATATTTCAGGCTAAAGACATTTTACAATCAAACCAGGAAAATGTGAAAATAGAGATTTATAATGGAAATGTTGATTCGATTTGAGCCGAAGCCAAACGTTCATGAAGGAAAATTAGATTAAACAGTAGATGTTTAGAGAGACTTTAAATTATGACAGCCTTAACGAAACATATGATGTGGATATTTCCCAGGCTCTGAGTGTACTCTCCCCGGCAGATTTGGAACCTAGCTTCTTGATGTTCCAGCCATTTATTAAATTCTCTTTTATCTATCTTTGGACTAGTGGACCCAAAACTTACAGCTTAGAGTCTGACGATTGGAACTGTATCGTACACATTCCTGTAGAATCAAAACCTGGTGTTGTCAGTGAAAGTAATTCCATCCTGTCATATTGTATTATATTTATGAGTGTCAGTTGCCATTTTAGATTGTGAGTATAAAGCTACCAGTTACAACTGATTTATTCCATTTGTCAAAGCTCAACAGATACTCTACGCAACTAATTTATTTTCATATACTGTTCAGATAGAGGGGGAGGGACTTGAAGTTGTGAGAAGCTAGAAGCTGGGTTGGGGAGCACATATGGGAGGGTTCATTGAATGGCTGCATGTAAATGCTGGAACAGAGGGTCTTCTTTCTGAAAGATCCACACCCCTGGACTCTGCCCTGCCAGAAGAGCAGGACCCCTCTGTGCTGGTGACAGCAGAGCCTAACACCAGCATCTGGGGTCAGCAGGGATGCTGTGTGCTCTTGTCTCCCCCTCGTCAGATACATGATTTGCAAATACTTTCTCCTGGGTTGCCTTTTCGCCTCACTCTATTGATAGTGTCCTTTGAGACACAAAAGTTTTTGATTTTGATGAAGTCCAACTTCATCATTTTGCTTTCCTTGCCTTTGCTTTTGATGTCCTATCCAAGAAATGACTAAATCCAGTGTCGTGAAGGTTTTGCCCCATGTTTTCTTAGAAAATTCTGTGAATTATATAGTTCTGGCTCTTACATTTAGGTCTCTGAGCCATTTTGAGTTAATTTGGGTACATGGTGTGAGGTAAGGATGCAACTTCATTTCTTTGCATGTGGATGTCCAGTTGTCCCAGCACCATTTGTTGAGAAGACTGTGCTTTCCCTCTTGAATAGTCTTCTTGTGGAAGATCATATGACCACATACATGAGAGTTTATTTCCAGGCTCTGTATTCCGGTCTATGGATCCATGTGCCTGTCTTTATACCAGAACCACACTGTTTTGATTACTGTAGCTTTGTAATAAGTTTTGATATTGTATCAATACGAGAGGCCTCCAGCTTTCTTCTTTTTCAAGATTGTTTCAGTAGTACAGATTTGGGTGTAGCCAGGCGGACCTGATTAGATTCTTGCTCTGCCACTTAACGCATTGTTTGACTTCAGATGAATCTCTTTGGGGTCCCCGAGCTGTGATTTCCTTTCTTTAAGTGGAGGTTGTGTAAATATGACATATCAAGGGTCTAGCAGAGTGTGTGTGACATCTTTTTCTTCCCTTTGTGCCTTTCTGCCTACCTTGGACATCTTATGTGCACCAGCTTTGTCCTCTGTGTTTTACCCACCACTTTGCCTGTTCCCTCTCATATTTTAGACTGAACACTGACCCCAGGACACCTACTCTGGTTTAAAACCTGTTTCTGTTTTCTCCTTTGCTTTTCTCATCTCAGAGTCTGACTCTGGCTTTCTGTAGAGATCACTGCCCTTCCATGCTCTTTGGTCTGTAAGCCTGGGCCAGCTGGGATCCAGCCGTTGGAGAAGTATGGGCTTAGGTGAATGTCGTCACCATAGGGAAGGGAATGTGGGGATGACTTTAAAGGGCAGCTGCTAGCACTGCTTTTGAATTAATGGCTTAATTACACCATATGTTTGTGTCATGTTTTAGATTTTGCAAAGTACTTTCCTACCCAATGCATCTCAAAGATGAATCAACACAAGAAACACCTGAGGAACTTGTTCAAAACAGTCTGGGGGGCCCACGCCCAATCTTGTGAGTCAGAATTCTGGGAGAGTGGCTAAGGAATTTGTGTTTTTAACAGACTCTCCTCAGCCACTTTTCCGGCAACTGACCTGGCACTGGTCCATGGACAGGCCTTTGGGAACCCCTGACCCATTCACCCTGCCAGTTCCAGAATCTCGAATTCAAAAACTGACAGGCCAGACCTGGATGCAGCTAATGGCAGAGAGAGCCCTGCGCCCAAAGGTAGGGTTGGCTCTGACCGGGCTCATCTCCTGTTTTTTTTTGGTACACGGGCCTCTCACTGCTGTGGCCTCTCCCGTTGTGAAGCACAGGCTCCGGACGCACAGGCTCAGCGGCCATAGCTCACGGGCCCAGCCACTCCGCGGCATGTGGGATCTCCCCGGACCTGGGCACGAACCCATGTCCCCTGCGTCGGCAGGTGGACTCTCAACCACTGCGCCACCAGGGAAGCCCTCATCTCCTGTTTTCTACTCTTGGGACCTTACTCCCAAAGTCCTCCCTGGCGTTCCCCCTGCGATGGAAACAGGAGGCCCCTGGCCTTTCTCCACCTCAGAGTTTTTAACACGGACATGAAGCCTGGGTATTTGTTCAGATTGGATCGTGTAGCAGCTAAGCCTCAGAATCTTTTTTTCAAAATATACATCCCAGTTCCCTAGACATTGCAGTTCATTTTAACAGGTATTATGGGATTGAAACTTTGGATAAATCAAAAATGTTCATTCTTTAAAAAAAAAAAAAAAAAAGCACCCTCAAAGAGCGCGGGGATGATTTTGGAAGGTAAATTTACTTTTCATTCCCCTATCCCCAGGAAAACTGCACAAAAAATGCAAGGCAGGTCAGTATTTATCATGTGCCCAGATGAACGGAACATATAACTGGTTCACAGAAAGGAGGGATCAGCCTGAGCTGGGAGTTCAAGGTTCAGCCTGGAATGCTGATGACAGCCACCTGTGTATCAGATTCTTAGTGTGTTTCAGGCCTGTACTAATAAGCATTTTGCGCACATGATCGCCTCTGACCCTGAAACCCCTGCTCCTCCTATAATCTTCCCCATCTTAATAAGGGCCAACTTCAGCCTTCCTGTTAATCAGGCCCCAAATGGCAGACTCATCCTTGAGTTTTCTTGCTCAGCCCAGTTATCAGCTGTGCTGCCAGTTCTACCTTCTCATCCAGATCCAGATTCTCCCTTCCGGAATCTGTCATTCTCACCAGCCACTTCTAGCCCCCGTCACCCTCTCCTGCCTGGATGATCACACCGGCCTGACCATATCCCTTTGCCCACCTTTGCCCACTAGAGCCTACTCTCATTGCAGCAACAAGGTTATCTTCACTCCTCTGCTCAGAAACTTCTGGAATAAAAGCCCTCTGTGATCCAACCCCTTTCCTGGGATCCTTGGTCTTTTTGAATCTGCCAGGCTTGCTCCCAACTCCAG
Source organism: Mesoplodon bidens (assembly GCF_964165515.1). NCBI lineage: Eukaryota > Metazoa > Chordata > Mammalia > Artiodactyla > Ziphiidae > Mesoplodon > Mesoplodon bidens. Next base: position 111,052,786 of record NC_138176.1, on the reverse strand, counting down.
TCTTGGTTTCCCTGATAGGAGCCCCTCTCCCCAGCTTCCTCCTGTCCACCTGTGTGACCCAGGCCCTCATCCTTCCCTCCTTCCCCTTCGTTTTCCCTGTAGCCACCTGACCCTTCTGTTAACACCACACCCACGCCTAAACATCCCGACCTTTTTTTATCCTGTCTCTTTACGACACTCACCCGTGACAGCTTATGTGTTTGTCTGTCCTCTTTATTATGTGACTTCTTCTGCCAGACTAGACGTTCTGTGAAAGCAGGGCATTTTCCGGTCCATTCATTACTGGATCCTAGAATGGTGTCTGGAATGGAACAGGCACTCAGTCTCTGTGGAATACGTACAGTATTCTTTTATAGATGCTTCTAGGAGTTCAGGGAGTTTGCCCAGGGGAAACACCGAAAGTAAGTGACCAAGCCAGGTTGAACTTAGGTCTGATGTCAGCGTCTGAGTTCTTAATGTCACAGAGAAGTCGGCCCGATGGAACAGAAAAGACGTTCTGGGGAGGGAACTCCCAAGAAGAAAGTACGGAGGTGGGAATGGGCTGGTGTTTGAGTAGACAGCCAGGACATACTAAGGGCTGTCTTGGTCGAATGGAACTCAGTTTGGGAAGGGCCTTAAATGCCATACTGGGGGGCTTGAGAAGTTTTGCTTTACTTATTTATTTTTAAAATTTATTTATTTTATTTATTTTTATTTTTGGCTGTGTTTTGTCTTTGTTGCTGCATGCGGGCTTTCTCTAGTTGCAGCCAGCACGGGCTTCTCATTGCGGTGGCTTCTCTTGTTGCGGAGCACAGGCTCTAGGCGCACGGGCTTCAGTAGTTGTGGCACGTGGGCTTCAGTAGTTGTGGCTCATGGGCTCTCGAGCACAGGCTCAGTAGTTGTGGCACACGGGCCTAGTTGCTCCGCGGCATGTGGGATCTTCCCGGACCAGGGATCGAACCCCTGTCCCCTGCATGGGCAGGCAGATTCTTAACCACTGCACCACCAGGGCAGCCCCAGAAGTTTTACTTTAAACTGGGGAGAGTAGCGATCCTACCACATAAGGCTATTGGAGTTACTATTTGACAAGTACGTGGAAAGTGCTTGTTACTTAGAAAGTGCTCAATAAATATTGCGATTGGAATATATCTTTTTTTTAATGTTACGTGATATCTTTATTATTTTTTTATTGAAGTATAGTTAATTTACAATGTTGTGTTAGCTTTAAGTGTACAGCAAAGCAATTCAGTTTTATATATATATACACACACACTTTTTCAGGTTCTTTTCCATTATAGGTTATCACAAGATATTGAGTGCAGTTCCCTGTGTTATTCAGTACGTCCTTGTTGTTTACCTATTTTATATATAGCAGTGTCTAAAAAACTCCTGTTTTATCTTCCCCCCCACCCTCCACCCCCACCCCAAGTATATCTTGTCAGCAGAGCAAACCTGGACTCTGGTCACCAGAGTAGAAACTTCTAGTGCTTTGGATTCATGTAAATGGTTTCTAGAGCTTTCTCAACTTCAGATTTCATTTATCTTCCTTAAAGTTAACTAAAAAACATTGTGAGTAAATAAAATTGCCAGGGATTCAGCTGTTAATCTGAGTAAGATATTTTAGTACTTGAGAAACGGGAAAATAGGAAGATTTGAGAAGCACTCATTCAGCTTTATTTTTCATCTTTTATTGTGTTTAAGCCAGTAACTTCTGATCCAGGTTGTTCATGAGAATCACCTTTTCAAGGTACAGATTCCAGGGCTCCCCCCAGGCCCTCTGAACCTGAGTCTCAGGACTAGGGAATCCAGGTTTCAATATCTCTTAGCTAATTTGGAAAATTCGGAACCACTGCTCAAAACTACCCCCAACGTGTTCTTAGAGAGAAGGAATATTTCCCTTTTTGCTTAGAAATTGGTTCTGAAGTTTGAAGATACCTTTCTAGTTACACTGCATCTTTATGGAGAGACTCGGGCCTTTGTTTAAAGAAAAAAAAAAAAGTCTGTGGCTAAAATAAGAAGGGAACTATAAATGCAAGTAGAATAAATGGTGATACATGATGAGAGTTCTGGTTAAACAGGACAGAGCGCAGGAAAAACAGGTTGGTGCCCCTTCAGTGACAAAGGGGTCAGAGGAGTTCTGCTTTCATCACCTTGACGAGATGACTCATCCCAGAGTCTGGGAACCAGCGCTTCTCCCCCAGATCACCCAGTCTGATAGTGCAATGCAGCTCCTGACACACTGCCCTGCGAGAGACAGGGCAGCCCTCAAGATGTGAAACGGGCCTCTTGGGGCTCACTCTTGCCTTCTTTTGGCCAGAGATGGCAACACCTATTTTTTTTTCCCATGAGAAAAAAAGGTAAAATTCCACAACTCTTTACTCCTTGTCTCTGAGCAAAGAGAGAAGGGTGATGCTTTACCCACCATTCTGTGGTCATACCCCCTGCTGCTCTCCAGTTTTAGAGATGGGTGAGTTTTTAATCTGGAGTAAGGAAGGGAAGGTGCCCAGCTCTGAATGTGATTTTAGATTACCTGAACCAGGAACAGAAGCAGGAAATCCTCAGCGGGGCATTCTCTTGGCTGTGCTCCTGAGCCCTGTGGCTCATCAGTTGCTTTGCCTGGAAGCTTTCATTTGTCTCCTCTGAGCCAAGAACCGAATCATCCTTCCCTGCCCAGCTTGGCACTTTGTAGGTAGATAGATAGGAGTTTGTCACATGGATGAATCTGATGGAGACTAGGATACAATAAAGGAACAGAGAGTCCTGTCAAGGTAAAGTTTCAGGGTAAATAAGAGTGAGTTGCAGGGGGAGAGAGTCATAGGTGATAGCTTTGAACACACTAGATTTTGCTCACTTCTGATGGAAGAAGAAAGGCTTTGCAAGCAAGGGGAATTTGATAAGCAAAAGCATAGAGGCGGGAGGGTCCGGGTAGGTTGTGCAGATCTTCTCAGCCGTAGTGAGATGCGTGAATCGAAATTGATGATTTCCATTAATACCACAGTCATATAAAAAAGGAAAACAAACAGTTGCTAGCAATGAGTGTTCGGGCACCCCAGTAGGAAATCCATTTTGCTCGTAACTAGTCCTGTGACCTTAAGCAAATCAGTTAGCTTCAGGGTTTATGAAGCGTGGGTGTCAGAATAGTTTTTCCGTTGTGATTGTTGAGTCTGAGTGGGTGATTAATACTGAAAACACTAGACAATGGTCTTTAGTATGCAGGAAGAGAGGATGTTTCTTTGAAGCAAAACCAAAAGGACCGGTAAAAATGCTGCTGTTACTGGTGTCATGGAAGTCTTGACGGTGTTATTCTGTGGGTAGGGATGACGTCGAATCTGCCCTGCCCAACAAACACTGAACTGGCAGGAACCAACTGGGACCACTGGCTTATGAGCTGGGCCCATGCACAGGTCTCTGTGGTACAGCTGGACTGGGGAAGCTGCCGTCCCCCTCAGGGCCCATCCCCTGTGTCCCCCCCCCCCCCAATACTGTACCTTTCCTTAGGCCTCAGAGCAGTGGAGATAGGTGCTTTTATTTTATTTGAAGTTGGCAGATTTGCCTTAGTTGGCTTCTTTTGGCCAGAGTAGTCATTTCGTTGTGTTTTTCGTTCTCAGTTTTAAAGGCCATGTGTAACTTTGAGACGCTACCAGCAATGGTGGAAAGCATGAAGCCACCTGGATTCCGGTTCTGATCCTCTTGATTCATTCCTCTGCTCCATTTGATGGTAGCAAATTACTGACTTCGCTGCCCTACGAGTTCCTTCCTTACCCGTGAAATGGGAGAGCAGTCTCTCTCTTTTGTCTCTTCAGAGGTCTTCCTAGGATCAAGTGAACAGAAGAGGGTTTTGGAAATGGTAAATCCCCAAATAAATGTAACGCATTAATATTGACATTTTATGATAAAGGATACTGATTAGTCAAACAAGCTCTCTGGGTCTACCCATGATCCTTAGGGAGCCTCTGGTGATACAGATGATTTCCTTACTTGCCGACGTGAGGTCAGTCTTCCTTGCCTAGTGCTCTGTCTGTGTCTCGGGACAAGTAGTCATCAGAATTGCAGCATCCGCATCTCTCTCTTACCCATTACCCTAGAAATTCAGAGAAAGCAGTGATTTCCATGACCATCGTTTTTATAAGGAAATAGGGTTCTTAGTGTTCTTTTTATTTTCATAAACGGTTATATATCATATTAGGTGGTCATTCTTTTTTTTAAGATATTTAATTTATTTATTTAAATTAATTTTTCTTGGACTATAGTTGATTTACAATGCTGTGTTAGTTTCTGCTGTACCGCAGAGTGAATCAGTTATACGTATACATACGTCCACTCTTTTTTTTGATTCTCTAGACCATTGCAGAATATGCAGTAGAGTTCCCTGTGCTATACCGTAGGCTCTCATTATTTATCTTTTATATATAGTAGTGTGTATGTGTTAGGTGGTCATTCTTTTACTTTCTTCTTCAGGTAAAGATCTTTGGTGTTAGGAACTTTATTAAATAAATACTCAGCCCAAATTAATTAGTATGCATCTGTAATCGAAAGTGGTTTATATAACTGGCATTCAGTTCATACTTTAAAAATTCCAAATAATGTATGTTGAGGAAGTGTTTCCCCCTGAGTGCCCTGGAATTCATTCTCTGTGACGAGTGAAATGGAATGTGTTGTCCTGGAAGCCAGTGCCTTATTGAAGAGGTACATTATGGGGAAAACTTCCTGAAGGAGTCGTTCTGACATCACCCCTGACTTTGAGTTTGCAGGAAACTTTGTTTTCTAGAGTATTGAGTGCGTTTCCTGAACGCGAGACAATGACACTAGGACACTTCGGGGTAAAATCAGATGGTGAGGGGCGTGAACGAAGCCCCCACTGTGTCCCTCCCCTTCTCTGTTTTGCTGACATCAGTGTCTGTGCCGCAGGGTTCCTGTTTTCTCTTAGGACAGGTTTATTGCCAGATAGGGATGGAGAATTCGGACTGGACACCATGGTAGCTTTTACATTGAGTACGTGCAGTGTTTTTCCTCACCCTCTAGGTCCTGGGTTTATCGTGGCCCGGCCTTCTGAAAGCCGGGTTGTTTTCTGTCGGGGACGGTCCCCAGTAGATGGGCCGCCTCACTGATGCTGGCCCTCCCTCTGCCTTTGTCAGCCCCGAGAGGCTGCCCTGCAGTAGAATCGAGCAAGCGGCATGGGCTGTCCTCCTGGTTCCTTCCCGCAAGGCAGTAATACTCATGTTGTGCATTTGTCTGGTTCAGCATCTTATATCAGCTCTCACTTGGTCCCCCGGCACCTGTCTGAGGTGTGCCAGCAGACCTCGTGTGCCATCGTACACACGACACTGCGTCACAGTGGATGCCTAGATGGCTGCGAAGGGCCCACAGTTAATCATGTCCTCAGAGGTAGACACCGATCGATCTCTTAATCTTGAGCCCTTTATGCTGTCTTCCACACGGCTGCCTTGTGGTGTACCCAGGGTCACAGGAAAATAGATGCAAATGTAAGACATTATTATTCTAACCAGAGTCATTTCCAGTGCATGGGAGTGGAGGGCACCATCTTTGTGAACACTTGCTATAAAAAACCATATACTCTTTAAGGTAAGCAACAATAGGTGTGGCTCATCTAACACTAGTCTCTGTTGCCATGTTTAAATATCTTACCGTGGGACTTGAAGGAGAGGAAGTTGATGGTCGTCTCGTTTTATGTAATAAGAGTAACATGCTCTCTAAGGGAAACACGCATTGGTTTTACGGAGGATTATTTTTTAAATTTTTCTATTTATTGAATTTAAACTATTTATACATGTATGTGCGGATTTACATGTTCATATATAGTTATGTAATTTGGAACTTTAGAGAAAAATACAAGGAAGAAAGTAAAAACCAAGTATTAGCCTTCCTGTAATAGATACTCAGTATCATAATATGGGGGTGTTTCTTTGCAGTATTTCTGTGTCTATAGATTTTTAACATAAAGCTTTGTATTTGGCTCTTTTCACATACTATAATCTTGTAAATCCCCAATGCCATGCACGTTCCTCAGGAATTTGGGGGGCTGTCTACTATTTCAGTGTATCATATTTACTGTATGTACCATATTTATCCCTGGCCAGCTTAACTGGCTGTTAAGCCTGTTGCAGATTTTTCATTCTTGTAGTTCTGGAGTGAATATCTTTCTATATACGTTTTCTCCCACATCTCTTATTTCTTAGGTAGATTTTTCAGATGTCGAAGTATGAGTCAGTGACTTGCACAGTTGTCTTTATTGGTGTTCAGAGTGGGTGCCTTCTGCACCTAGAGTCCGAAGTGGTGTCCTGGGCTTTTAGCTTCATTTCTCCTATTGCTTGTTATGCATGTGCATATCTCACACAGCTAAGAAGCTTCTTGAGGATTAGGAGGCTCTGTCATTCATCTTTAATGCTCCCCCAGACCCCCCAGCATTGAGCCCAGGGCCCAATAGAACTGAATACATTTATTTACTGGAGTAACCAAAGGTTTTTTTTTTTTTTTTTGCGGTACGCAGGCCTCTCACTGTTGTGGCCTCTCCCGTTGTGGAGCACAGGCTTCGGACGCGCAGGCTCAGCAGCCATGGCTCACAGGCCCAGCTGCTCCGCGGCATGTGGGATCCTCCCGGACCGGGGCACGAACCTGTGTCCCCTGCATCGGCAGGCGGACTCCCAACCACTGCGCCACCAGGGAGGCCCACCAAAGGGTTTTTGTATCACATAATAAACCTCATAAAGCTGTTCAGCAAAACTCAGTATCCTGTAATTCAAATAAACATGAAAACAATGCAAAGATGGCCTGGAGAGTTGTGTGCTTAGTGAATGCAGTTTGTTGTGTGTTTGCTGCTGAAATTACTATTTAAAAAAAATCAAATACTAGACTGTTGTGTAGATTGGCGGGGTTTTCTTTTCGTGCCCTTTATGCTCATTGGAAAGGAAGCATCTTCAGATTGATGGCTCTCTGGTCCACTCGTTGGGTTTTAACACAGAACGCGTTGAAGGTAGCTGCTTTGTCCGTTTAGTTCAGTTTTCGATAGTATTGATTTATTTTGTAGAGCGAGGTGAGACAGATCCTTCACTCTGCAAGAGTTTTCGCTGTGGATTCACTGGAAGATACCAGGAATGAGAAGAAAGTGAGAGGATTGCTTCTCTTCGAGGTAAACAACAGGAAGGACCCCTAAAAGTACTTGTTAAGACTCCAGCCTCCCAGGTTTTTATTATAAAATGCTCAGGTTCCCTTCTTGGTCACCTAGTGTCACTCAACCTTCATTGAAAGAATAGAACAGATTATCTTCTATGATATTTAAATGCAAATAACAGAGGTACAGTCTAAATCACTTGGCACCAAATAGAAGTTCTTTTCTTCTTTTGCTGTGTTTTCCTAAGACACAAATGCCTCCGCTTAAATTATTAATTGGAACGTCTGATTTCCTACTGTGTCATCTGTAAGTCAGGGCCCACATGGCTGAAAAAAATGCCATAACTAATAACCTCCTGAGGGAAGGAGGTGCAGGGCTATCTCTTTTTATCTTTTTCTTATTTAAAAGATTTAACGGGAAACTGTCAATACCCACAACTGTTCTTCTGTCTCCTTGGAAAAATCCCATGATCAAAATATTCCATTTCAGAAAATGGCTCTTTGTTTATTCTCTTTGACATACACATATGTGGAAGGAGGGGTGGTTGAAAGTAGCTTACTACCAGAAATGGGTTCCTGTTTTTTATCGACACACTGAAATTTCAAACTCCCGAATCATCTCGTTACAATACAGTGCAGTCCCTAAAATAACTTTAATTAGAAATTGTAGTTGGGAAGCTAGTAGAACCCGACTGGAGATTGGGGACTTTCCCTCACCTTCTGAAAGCTTCTGTTTCCCTCTTGGTGAATCAGCTTAGCTACTGAGTTACAAAGTTCAATCAGCTTTGTGTTCCTGTTAGTCTTTGAACAGAAATCCATTAGCAGTTACCATATTAGGTTTTGTAAACATGACTGTGCTCTTTGGGGGTAGTGTGTGTCTTACTCATTTTAGTTGCCCAGTTGGAAGTCAGTTAGTTTATCCATCAATATTCGTTCACATATAAATCAATTTTTCCAGCTAATTTTTTTTGAACTTTGGCTATAGGAAACATGGAGGTAAGCACTTGGCCTCTGGATCTTGTCGAATCTTTAGAATAATCCTTTGACATCGATAGGATTATTCCCATTTTACAGGTAGGTCAGAGAGGATGAGTCACTTTGCTGTGGTCTCAGCCAGCATGGTCAGAGCCCGGAGGCTTGCTGAGTGCTGCGAGCAAAGCCGTGACTCTGCCTGCCCGGAACTAGAGGAGTGTAGAGGAGGTTAGTGCCACGTAAACAGGCTGGGATAAAATAGTGTGGTGTTTAACATAGGGTGAGAAAAAAGGGGTAGGATGGTAGGGGAGCCTGCATTAAGATAACGTAGAACCAGAGGTAAGATTTGAGAAGGCTTCCGGACAACCCAGTCTGTGAGCTGAGGTTGCACTAATAACACCTGTTAGCAAAGTGGAGGGAAGAAGTCTTGAAGAGTATTCGGGCAGGGGAGCAGCCTGTGCAGACCCCCTTGAGCAAAGGAGAATGGAGGGCAGCACGTGCGGGCATGGGGTGGGGTCTGGGCCGCAGGACAAGGGGCTGGACAGCTACTCCTGGACCAAACCCTGAGTGACCTGTGCCACATAAAGCAGTCAGGCTCTATTCTGGTGACATGGGGAAGTAGTGAAGGGTTTTGGGGTAATCTAGGAGAAATAAGAGAGTGTTCATGGCAGTCGAGACAGCAAGGTCTACATGGATCTGAGAACATTCAGAAGGTCAAGTGGCCTGGTCTCAGATTGCACGTGGACTGTCAGGGGAGGGCAGGATGGGCCCAGGGTGCTGGGCTTGGGCGGCAGGCAGATGGGAATGCCGCTCCTGAGCTGGGCAGTGGGAGAGCAGGTGCCCAGGGCCTGGGCTGGAGGGCGTGCGCTGTCATAGTGCAGCGTGGCTGTGTGGCATGGGAGACATCTTTGGGCTCTGGGTAGATTTCAGAGTCATCGGCGTGGAGATTCACGTGACCCTGCGAGAACTGCACAAGGAGATAGGTGGAATTAAAAGCGAAGGCAGCCTAGAATAAGCCCCGAGGAGCATCAACACTTAAAGAGCAGAGGAAGCGCCAGCAAAGAAACCAAAAAGAGAGGATCAGGAATCATCCTGTTCTGTGTGTGTCATGATAGTATGTTGAGTCAGTGCTTTGGGGTAGTTTGGTTTGCAACTATTTCAGTTTAGATGGATGGATGTAAGCTAATGCTGAGTGCCAACTAAGTGCCCCGCCCGACTCTAGGGGCCGGGGGGACACCAGTGAATAGGGTGGACCAGGATCCTGCTCTGGCGAAGCATATAGGCGCTTCACTTAGAAAGTCACACAAGGGCTCCATCTAACAAACCTTTGATTTGGCCCTTTTTTTCAGCACGGATTATGATTCAGGATAATGTAGAGTCATAATACAGGGTTCCAGTGGAGACTGAATCCTTTAGACACTTTTTACTGGGGTCTCTGCTTTACTTGGATGAAAAAGTCCTTAACTACACCAAGGGCATCAGGTTTTCTGGGGACATCACTTGAGAAATTCTTCCAGAGAGCAACATGGAGTGCTTTGAAAAATGGTCTAACACCAGCGTGAACATTCCACTCCCCCGCAAAAGAATTATTCTTCACAAATAATACATTACCTCTATGTTATAAAACCTCAAGGAGACAAATTTTGCTCTTTTTTTTTAATATTCTCATGCTCCAAACATTTATCTTTAGTACCATCCCAATGTTTAATTCAAGCTAAATGGCTAAGAACAAATTTTCTTGTTCAGATCTACCAAAAACTTAGCAGTCAAAGTGTGATTATTATGGACCATCTATATCCATTCATGACCATTATTATTGAATAATAGCCCATTTGTCAAATTGTTTCTATCCTTGATGTTTGTGGTCTATACTATGATAAGAATTTGAGCTAATGGATTTCTTTATAGGTCTTCAGTCATAACTTCATTGAATACCTGGCTGAATGTACCTGAACGTAGTGATGTTATGGGAAATGCACTTCAGGTGATTAGATCTTGCATGTGAGCACACCTCAGCTCTGTCGTCTTCCCGGCCACAGAGAGGATGCACCTGGGGAACGTTTGTTCCTCTTTTTATTCCCTGCTCAGTTATGCATGTTAGTATTAGAGCCGATGGAATATGCGTATGAAAAATAAATGTTTTGTGGTAGTTATACTTTTATGATAAATCTGTCATATAACTTTAACCATTTTTTCCCTTGAATGAGGCTCATAGTTTGTGCATTTTGTGGATTTCAATCCATTTGCTACAGCTGCAGTCCTGGTAAGTGGCTCAAATATAACTATAATATTGCTCTTGAAGACTCACTGATGTCTTATGGGAAACTTGGAAAAACATTCTATTTAAACACAGTTATGCTTAAATATCACATTTTCCCCATTTCTGTTCTGTCCTTGAAAAATTATTACCAAGACCCTTAGCATGAGAACAGATCAGTCCTTCCAGCTCCGAAATTCTTTAACTTCTCTGAGGGGTCTTTCACTGCCTCTTCCAGCCCTTCCTCTCTCAAGGCTGCCCTGCCACCCGTGAGATCACACAGGTCCACATGTAGATTTTAAAGTGACCACCGAGTGCTGGTGACAATTTTTGATTTTTTTCCCCTCTGGGGAGTAAGAGCCATAGAATTTGATGAATTGTAAGAATACTTGGAAACTATTAGAGGGGGGTGTCCTTGACATTACAAACGAACTGAAAGAAAGGGAGAACACTGTCTGGAGAAACAGGTTTGAGATCCCTATTAATTGGTGATGATTCTAAGATGAACCCTGTGTCTTCTGTCCCAGCAAATGGTCAGTGTCCAGCTTTGGGGAGTTACCTGGAGAGGACCTATTCATGCTGCTGAGGGCTCACTGCAGATTATTATTCTGTTCTCTTTATAAAATCCTCAGGAAGAAATTAAATGACTCTTCATTTTCTTTGATTAAGTTTTTTGTAGCCACACCAAGGTAGCAGTGTGAATCATTTATCCATAAAGTTAAGAAAGTAGTACATTGAAGATACTCTTAAGTAGAATTAAGGCAGGAAGGAGTGGGTGGAATGGTGGCCCCCATAATTGCAAGTATGAGGGTCCGCTTTATTTTAATGCTTCCTTAATATTTCATGAAATAGCACTTTTGCTTTCCATGGAAAAATGCATGGCATTTCCGTTTGAGAACTCTGCATTTGCCTCTTGAAAGCTATCCTAACCAGTGTTTTGCAATCTGTTGGAATGACGAAATGGTGTAAAATCACAGAGGAAGGTCAGGAGCAGACTCACAGCTGTTCATTAAAAACGTGATGTGCGGGGCTCTTAGGTTCATACACCTTCCTCTCTAACTGGGACGTGAGGCCCAGGTACCCTTTCAATCAGGACCTCTGATTGCGCGGTTTCCTCTTGCCATCCTGTTCTGGAGGGATACCATTCGCAGGCATACTTCCAGATCTCCAGGACGCTGGCACCAGCCACCTACAGCAAAATGGAGCTCTGTACCCCATTGGCTGCTCTGCCCGACTCAGGAGGGGACAGGATTGGTCATGCAGACTTCCTTATGCTCTTCGTGTTTGGGAATGGGCCTTTAGCCTAAGATGCTGCTGAGGCGGTTAGAAGGTGAAGTACGGCATTCTTTCTTTCTGTACAGTTGGAAGACCTGTCTGCCATCACTGCATTTGGCTGGTACAGAAATCGGGGTGGGAAGCTCTCTTTCAGAGTGGAGCAGTTGCTGAATGTAGGTTCAAGGTAGCCTGTTGTTGTGAGGATTTGGGTATGAGTGTCCTGCAAAGAGCTAACAACTGTCCCTATTTCTATAATAAACATGTTTTTGCAAAACGATTGAACTTCTGATTTATAGTAGATTCTGTAACTACAAGAGCTTGCCATTTCGATAGTAAATGTTTTTTATTATGAAGGATTACTGCCTGCCATATTTGTTTAGTAATTTGTTAATTCATTTAATAATATTTATGGACCATCTACCATGTACTGGAAACCGTGCAAGGCACCACAGATCAAGTGGGGAACAAAACAGTCACAGCCCTGGGGCCTCGCAGAGAGTTGGAGAGAGAGAAACAGGACACACGTGGTAAGGTGTGGACAGGGGTGTTTCCACGAGGAAGTAGAGGACGCCACGGAGCGGGGGGGCGGGGCACCCGGGGCGGGGTCGGTTGGGGGGAATGAGCAGGATGAGGATGAAGGGTTGGCGGGTAATGCTGCGTTTAGAGGAAGCAGCTCAGACGCAGGCCTGGAGAGGGCGCAGCCTGAAGACGCTGAGGACGGCTGGGCCCCAGCGTGGAGGGAGGAGAGCAGATGCTTCAGCTTGAGCCAGGGTGGTTGGGAAGAGGCTGGTGAGCCATAATGCGGGTTTTTATCTTGGGAAAGATGGCAAGTCTCAAAAGGTTGTCAACAAAGGGTAACATGGAAGGACAGGGTCAGAAGAGGGTACGTTCCTTAAGTGATGACAAGAGCTGAAAGAAATGCGTTGGCTTCTTTGTCCTCCGAGAAGTAAGAAGCTGCAGTCTCCACTGAGATGCTGGGGCAGGAAGGTCTTTCAGTGGCTGCTACGGGGAGCGGGGCAGGAGATGACAAGGACAGGACCAACCTGGATAGTTGGCCCGTGTTTCTTGGTAGTGTCACAGACTCACCAAACCCCTTCGAGACTTTGGGTAAAGAGCATTCTGTGCTTTGCAAATTGGATTTTCCCTGTTCTGTCGGGGTGCCCACCTGTAACTGTGTGTTCTGTGCTTTGTTTGGGGGCCAGTCACAGCCCCCTAATTTCTGAAGGCTGCTGTTTGAAATGCTTCTCTGAAAAGTCATCCTTTTCCTGTCCCTTCCATCAGTTTGGGACCCATGGACATCAGTCAGCTGCATGGCTCCCTGCCCTGCTCTTGACATTCATGGTGGATTTGAACATAGAAGTTGTATATATACCTGATGAGTATAAAGAATAAATTTGGGGGCAGATACAATATTTGCAGGATGCTTCCTAGATTACAGCTTCATTGCGTGCATGTACATGCTACTAAGAGTGCAAATCCCGGTCTTTTAGAAACTTCTCAACTGAATGCTTCATGGAAACAGGCAGAACGTTAGAACTTGGGGAAAAACTAAAGATAGAGAGATACAAAGGGGTCTTATGTTCCAGATGCCTGTAAGAAGGCATGTTTGCTCCAGATCCCCACTTTTCATCTGTGGCCCTACAGGGCAAACAGGATTGATTCACTGGTGTAGGGTGTCTCGTGTGTGCGCGCGTGCGTGTGTGTGCATGCACGTGTGCACTCACGTATGTATGTGCCTGTCTCTGTCTCTCTCTCTCATCCACAGTCTGACCTCTAGGTTCTGGATTGTTCCAGAGGTCATTCCAGCTCATGCTTTAGATTTTCATTCCCTCCATTGTTTCCTTTCTGCATTTCTCTCTCTTCAGAGCCTGTACCATTCCTTCTTTTTTTTTTTTCCACATCTTTATTGGAATATAATTGCTTTACAATGGTGTGTTAGTTTCAGCTTTATAACAAAGTGAATCAGTTATACATATACGTATGTTCCCATATCTCTTCCCTCTTGCGTCTCCCTCCCTCCCACCCTCCCTATCCCACCCCTCTTGACATCTACTTTTCAAAGACATTGATTTCAGTTCTTCCCCGTGAACCATAATACTTTTTCAATTGGATGGTTATTATTTTTAATTTATCTTCCTGAAGAAACAAATGCTATAATTGTTTTGAGGTGTTTTATTTTTATGACAGTGTTCAAATATATAAGTATTTTAGTAATATCTTTAAAAGGAAGGTGCCCTCTATCATTCTGTTGTTAGAGATTTATTCGAGGAGCTACAACAAGCTAGAAAATGTGGCTAGGAGTAAAAGGTGGCAGGAAGGGATTTGCAGGAGTTCTGTTGCAACTGTAGATTGTTTATTCATCAGCTACTGTGTCAAGAATTTTTTGGCTTGGAACACTTTGAATTGTTAGTGGCACACATAAAAGGTGTTAAAAGATATATAATTATGGAATTAGAGCAGGGATCTTGCCCAGAAGGCTCTGGTTTTGATTTGGATGCTGGTGCCAGAACGGTGACTTTCCGTCCATTCATTCATTGACCAGGCAATCTGGGCAACACCGTGCACAGTAGCTGTGTTCGTCAAATTTCCTGTCTTTGGTCTTTAACTGAATAGAAGCTGGGTCTCTTAGGACATTTAAAATTAGTCTGGAAAACACAGAAACCTAAGTCAAACTGAATAAAGCAAAAAAGGTGATCAGTTGGCTCAAGCAGCTGGAAAATTCTGGAACTGGTTCCAGAGCCGCATCCTTAGGAGTCATCATTTCTTTCGCTTGGCCCTGCTTCGTGCTGCTGTTTCCATTCTCAGTCACATTGGCAAGGTGAGCCCTCTGCTGCTTGGGCATTGCCAAGGGTCAGAGCACCAGTGTTGGGGTACCCTTCCTGGCTTGGCTCCTGGGCTCATCCCTGGACCAGTCACTGTGGCCTGAAGATGCAGCACTTTCATTGGTCAAACCTGGGTCACATGTTATGGGTGGAGTTAGCCCCACATAAATAAAATGGTTTCAGAGGTGTGGTACCCATTACCACAAGAAAGAGGAATACATTTGAGACAGGAAAAACCAGTAGCGTCTGATACAGCTAATGTTCTTATCGCACGCACAAAATTAAAAAATCATAACTGAAGGAATATTTTCAGAAGATTTCTTTGGCAAAGGGTTTGTGTGCTCTGAGTTTGCTACAGTTTTTGTGTTTTTTGGCAAGCCTAATAGTAAAATTCAACACTAGTTCATCTATTTTTATTTGCTGCTATTATTCATTCATGTTTTAAAGTAATAATCCTTACTTTTTGACAATTGTCGGTGTCTTCCATTTCTTTTTCTTAAAATAAACTTATTTATTTATTTATTTATAGCTACATTGGGTCTTTGTTGCTGTGCATGGGCTTTTCTCTAGTTGCAGCACGTGGGCTTCTCATTGCAATGGCTTCTCTTGTTGTAGAGCATGGGCTCTAGGCACATGAGCTTCAGTAGTTGTGGCATGTGGACTCAGTAGCTGTGGCTCGCAGGCTCTAGAGCGCAGGCTCAGTAGTTGTGGCACACAGGCTTAGTTGCTCCATGGCACGTGGGATCTTCCC
Source organism: Mesoplodon bidens (assembly GCF_964165515.1). Classification (NCBI taxonomy): domain Eukaryota; kingdom Metazoa; phylum Chordata; class Mammalia; order Artiodactyla; family Ziphiidae; genus Mesoplodon; species Mesoplodon bidens. The sequence goes on along the minus strand of NC_138176.1, from coordinate 111,037,602 downwards.
GGACCAGGGCTTGAACCTGTGTCTCCTGCATTGGCAGGCGGATTCTTAACCACTGCGCCACCAGGGAAGCCCTTCCATTTCTATAATAGATCTATGGAATAAAGATTTTGTAGTTTTAATGCTGTCTGTTGCAAACAATGATAACTATTGTAAATGTAAACGGATGTGAGAGCTTGGAAGATCAGTTTTCAGATATGAGTCCAAGCCCAGTGACCTCTGATAACTTTATGGTTAGTTTTTCCAGAACAAATTATTCAGTGTCTGTGTTGTCGACGTTAATCCTAGTTTTCAGGTTTCTGTGTTTTACACATTCCTGGCAGGTGGCTTGAACTCAGAGCATCCTTCTGGGGTGTGTGAGTGGGCTGCTGGTAAGGGGAGGTGCTGGTTTGCTGGTGGTGGAGTTGGGGAGGGGGACCAGAGTCTCACCTGTGCCCCGAGCCTTGAGCACCTTCCTGCTTTGACTGCCATGTGCTGTGGGAACATTGGTATTTCAGTGTGTGCCACGACAGGGAAAAGGAAGAAAAGCAAGGTACAAACTACATTTTTAGATAGCATTTGGTCTCATAAATGAGAGGATGAAGGGGTTTCAAAGTCGTGGTTAAGGTAGCTCTTTGCATTTTGTGCATACATTGGTCATATTTTTAGTTAGGGATTATTATATTTCTACTCTCTTTGGTGCTAATCACTCTATTTAAATTTTCCATTCTTGGATGGGTTTGGGGAGTTTGTGTTTTGCCAGGAAATCTTAGTTTCTTCTATGTTTCTAAATTTGTTGCTGTAGAGTTGCTTGTGGTATAATTCTTTTACACTTATATTTATTTCAATACCTCTTATGTGTGTGGTCATTTCTCCTTTCTCATTTCCAAACGTATGTAATATTATTCTCCCTTTCTTTCTTTCTTTCTTTCTTTCTTTCTTTCTTTCTTTCCCTTTTTCAGGTTTGGGAAGGAGTGTATCTATTTTTTGACTCTTCAAAAAAAAATCCACCTTTTGGATTTGTCTATTCTTTCTATCCCCTACCCCCTGCCATTCCATTAATTCCAGCTTGTATCTTTCTTCATTCCTTCTTTCCTGGTTTCTCTTGGTACATTTTGTTGTTCTTTTTCTAATTCCTTGAGGTGGTGAGCACTTAGTTCCTGATTATGTTTCTAGAAATGTCACAGTTCAGTGTTTGGAACTGGGTACTTGACAGGGCATGGTTCTTTCTTTGGTAACAAGGATACAGATTAGTATTAGATAATGAAAATGAGTATCAGATTAATGCCTCCTGAGAATTCACATAGCTCTGTACCAACCATTAGAAGCTTTTCTTACCCTTTCAAATTGTGTTGAGTGTTCTGTAAGCAGGAGACTTAATAGAATGTATAGATTATGCAGAAGCCTACTACAGTGAATCAAATACCATTTCAACAGAGAGCTATTAGGCAAGAAGTTGTTTTCCTTCGTATCTCGGTCGTCATTTTTTTTTCAGTTTCCGGGAAAGGATTTGATGATAATCTAAATTATAGAGGAAATCACTATGATTCAGAATCATCTCTGGTTCGTTTAAATACAATACTTTTTTTTTTTCTTTTTGCGGTATGCGGGCCTCTTGCTGTTGTGGTCTCTCCCGTTGCGGAGCACAGGCTCCGGACGCGCAGGCTCAGCGGCCATGGCTCACGGGCCCAGCCGCTCCGCAGCATGTGGGATCTTCCCAGACCGGGGCACGAACCCGTGTCCCCTGCATCGGCAGGCGGACTCTCAACCACTGCGCCACCAGGGAAGCCCTAAATACAATACTTTTAAGTGAAATAGATAAGATGCCGTCGGCTCTGGTCTCTCTCTGAGAGCTCTGGGCATGTCCTGGTCTGCTGAGTGCACAGAAGCATCTGACTGCTCATTCCCTCTCTGTTTGCCACACCCTAAAATATCATTATTTCCTCAGTTATGAAGCTGCCCTGGGAGCAAACAGCATGTTGTCATGCCCAGACTGATTTTTTGCCCCCCAATGGGGAAGAAAGCAAGCTGCCATCATAAGAAAATATCTGCCATCATAAGAAAATATTCCAGGAGACCACCACATGGTCATCACAAAGTCGTTAAGAACCCACTGGAAAGAGTCCTTACACTGTTTAGCTAGTTGGAATTTTAACATTATTCCTAACTGAGTTGCAGTTATTTTTTATGCTTTGGTGAAGGCTGAGGGAAATCAGCTATATCACATCTTTATTCTCATCATTATTTTCAGACATGGTAGAGTCATTCTTTTTTTTATTCTTGTGCCAACAGTAAGATTCCCAGACAGCCATGAGTTCGGGAAATAGTAATACCTGGAAAATATTTTTGTCTAATTAAAGATAGAACAAATTGAAAAATTATTTGTAATTAAAGAGGAGAGTTGGTGAAGTCAAGTTTCTACCAGACACAAAGGTAAATTGTGTTTTAAATCTCTAAGCTTCCCTGCACATTTGTCAACTTGCTAGTGGTGTAATGAACTAGAAAGTTGTACTTGTTCAGACACCAGATTCTTGAAGACTCCTTCTCACTGTCAGGGGATCTCTGTGAGTTCTTATTTGCTTGTAAGAGAGCATTCTGAAAACTCATTGTTAATGCCTTGTATTGACCTTTGTGCTGCTGGACATTTTGAGTTTAACTGGTTTGAAAGAAAGTTGAAGAATACTCAAACAATTCCATGACCATTGTGTTACTCTTACAACTAATTGAAATGTTGCTTGATTACCTGATTTAAGCCAGGTTACATCAATAGATAAATGTTGATACTGAGATGAAGGGCATAGCTCCTGGCTTAGAGGAGCTGGTGGAGGAGACTGATCAGTACAGCAGCAGTAAGAGTATAAGGGAAACTGCTGTGATTGGTGTAGGTGCAGATACCATGGAAACATAGAGGAAGCAGTCCTTGCTCAGATGTGGGCTGAGCGTGGGAGGGTTCTGCTTGATTGTGTGGTGTAAATTTTAAGCAGCCAGGTACAGTGAGTAGGCAGAGTGTTCCGGAGAGAAGGAGAGTGTGAACAGCAGTGTGGAACCGTGAAACTTCACGCCAGTTTACGGGGAATTGGAGAGAAGGGCAGATGAGAAATCATGTGGAGAATGTATTGAACTGGAGCTCCAGTGATTGTTAATGGCTATTTTCTGTTTTTTAATTCAGGTGAAGGAACTGGCCAGATGTCTTAAGGGATGCTTTTGAAAAGGACAGAGGTGTTCAAAATTATTACAGCAACTGAGAAGCAAGTTGGTTTTGGAGAAACTATACTCTGGGGATGTTTGCTTCTGGTTACCAAGGAAAAATACAACTCTAGAAGAAGCCTTTGTAAATAACAATGTAATTAGATTTACATCAGTCTTCCTGGCGAGACTTGGAGCTTCCTGCGTCATCGGTAGACATGAGTGACCCCAGGCAGTCACAAGAAGAGCAGCACAAGGTTGGCAGAGCCTCTTCGAAGTTCAAGGGTCCTCCCAGAATCATGCAGTCCGATGATTATTTTGCTCGAAAATTTAAAGCCATCAATGGCAACATGGGACCCACCACTTCCTTAAATGCTTCCAGTTCCAATGAGAACGGTGGTCCGGCTAATGGTACCCCGGCCGTGCCCAAGATGGGTGTCAGAGCAAGGGTGTCTGAGTGGCCTCCTAAAAAGGACTGCTCCAAGGAGCTGACCTGCAAGGCCCTGTGGGAAAGCCGGTCACAGACCAGCTACGAAAGTGTCACGTCCATTATGCACAACGGGCAAAACAACCAGAGCGACCACCAGCAAGAGGAACCGCTCGACCTAGACTTCGTGGAGGCGAAGTCTACCATCGGAGACATCTTCGTTCACTCTCCGCAAAGAGGGCTGCACCCCATAAGACAGAGAAGCAATAGTGATGTAACCATTAGTGACATCGACGCGGAAGACGTCCTAGACCAAAATGCAGTGAACCCCAATACCGGGGCCGCCCTGCACCGGGAGTATGGGAGCACGTCTTCCATCAACCGGCAGGGCTTGTCCGGGGAGAACTTCTTTGCTATGCTCCGAGGGTACCGGCTAGAGAACTACGAACACAAGGTGATGGCCCCGTTTGGGTTCCCCGAGTTCTTCCCCTGCGACCCTGCAATCTCCCCCAGCCTTCATGCCGCAGCACAGATTTCTAGAGGCGAATTCGTGCACATCTCAGGATTAGACTATATGGACAGTGCCCTCCTCCTGGGGAGAGACAGGGACAAGCCTTTCCAACGGAGGTTGAAGTCGGAGTCCATGGAAACGTCCCTCTTCCGCAAGCTGCGGACCGTGAAAAGTGAGCACGAGACGTTCAAGTTCGCCTCCGAGCTGGAGGACGGGCATCTGGAGAGGGGCGTCCGCCCTTGGAACTGCCAGCGCTGTTTTGCACATTATGATGTCCAGAGCATCTTGTTTAATATCAATGAAGCCATGGCCACGAGGGCAAACGTGGGGAAGAGGAAGAACATCACCACCGGGGCCTCGGCGGCATCCCAGACCCAGATGCCAATGGGCCCGCCAGGCAGCTGTGATTCCCCGCTGGGGAGCAAAGAGGACCTCAACTCCAAAGAGAACCTGGACACAGACGACGGTGATGGGAAGAGCAATGACCTGGTGCTCAGCTGTCCCTACTTTCGGAATGAGACGGGCGGGGAGGGCGACCGGAGGATTGCGCTGTCCAGGGCCAACTCGTCCTCCTTCGGTTCCGGGGAAAGCTGCTCCTTCGAGGCCTCACTCAGCTCTCACTGCACCAACGCGGGCGTCTCGGTCCTGGAGGTGCCCAGGGAGAACCAGCCAATCCACAGGGAGAAGGTCAGGCGCTACGTCATCGAGCACATCGACCTGGGGGCCTATTACTACCGCAGGTTCTTCTATGGCAAAGGTAAGGGGCCCCGTGTGGTATGTGGCTTTAGGTCGGAGCATGTCCCAGGCCGTGGTCCACTGGGTTTGAGCTTGTTCTGTGTCACAGAGCCTCCATTGCTGCCGGACTGATCCCTTCTTTCTTTATTTTTTATTTTTTTAATTTTTTGGGCCATGCCATGCAGCATGCAGGATCTTAGTTCCCCAACCAGGGATGGAACCCGTACCCCCGGGATGGAACCCGTGACCCACGCAGTGGAAGCGCAGAGTCCTAGCCTCTGCACCGCCAGGGAGGTCCCAGATCCCTTCTTTAGAAATCCCCAGTTCCCTGTCTTTGCTGATCCCTAGTCCCTGATGTGGAAACACCTGCTCTTCCCTTCTCTCTGCCAATGTGTGAGCGTCACAAACGTCAGACTCCACTGAGGTTTACCCCTTTTAGGAAGTCTTTGCCGATGGACTCCATTGCTCTTTCATTCCTCTGAATAATCTCTTACACTGTGTACAGTGGATAGTTCTGGTTCTTTTCCCTCTAGTTTTTTCTGTACTTTTCTCCTACACCTTTGCTTCATCTTTTTAATTTTATGTCTTCACGGCTCCTTCTGCCTTGTGGAAGTGTTAAGTAAACCTTTGTTGAAAGAATGTATGAATGTATAAATTAGTAGATAGACAAATTTAGTCTTCTTGCAGTTTTACACATAGGCTTAAAGGTTCAGATACAAATATTTCCTTGGTATTGTTATTTCAGAAATTCTTCAAGTACGTGTAGAATAAATGATGTTTACTTTTATTTGTATGTTTAGCCTTGAAGGATGCATCCCTCAGAAGTCATGTAGTTGAATCCTCAGCCTTTCAATGTGTCGTTAGTTATTCCAGAGACATGAGAAGCCCCTCTGTCTTACAGGCCCACAGAGAAACATGTTCCATGCACACGTCAGTAACACATGCCAAATAGAACACCCAGGGACTCTCGCCCTGCCTTCTTAGTGGGTGTGACTTGCTTCCGTGGCCCCTTCCTTCTAGGACAGCATACTCTTTGGGGCTTAGTTTTCTGTTTGCAGTTTCGCCTGCCACCCCCCTCCATTCCCAGGTGTCACCTCTTAGAGCACGAAGGAAGCAGAGGTGGCCCAGTGAGTTTCGGGGGGCCTCTCCTCCTTCTGTGCCTTCTGGTGTGGATAAATGCCAGCTGACTGTACTTAGAATTTATTTAGTATTGGTTTCTATCTTCAGAATGCTTGCCTGCAATCTTTGACTCCAGCTGTTTCTTTTTGAGGTTGGGTCGGGGTGTAGCTCTAACCTCGGGAGGTCATTCCATCCACTTCGGTCCCTGGAGCCTTCTTAGTGCTTTTTCCCCTGGACTGCAAGCTGGACCAAGTGCAATTATTAAATTAATAATCCCCCCCTTTGCATCAATCCAGATTTAACCAGTCATCCATAATCATAATATTATGAAATCATATAAATCAACGGAATGAATAGAATGTTGATAAGCAACATAGCTAAATAAGCAGGCGTTTGAATTGCGACTGGTCATATAGTTTGAGTTGTCTTTCTGGTCTTGTACGGATGACATAATGGGACTGAAATAACTTGGTCAACATCTTGATTCCCTGGCTGTGTCCCCAACACTCCCGTCTCAGCCCTGGCTCCTGGTGGGCTCAGCATCACCGTTGTGACGTTACTGCCTTCCAGCCAGTGAATGCACAGAATCTTGGATCTTCTTTTTAATCTGTGCCGGAAATAACTCGTGGCCCTCAGGACTGTTCACCCAGGGGCAGAGGATTATAAAACTCTGCTCACGGATGCTCTCGAGGTGGAACTTAGTTATTTTTGGAAAGGGAGGCCATGGAGAAATAGGCTTCCTGCTTACGATATTTTTTTATTTGACGAAGCCATGGCTGTCAATGCTAGCAATAAAATAGTCTGTTGGAATTGTTATGCCCTGAAATCCTTAGGCGCGATGAGTCATTCTAAGTTTTGTAAGTGGTTTGCGATTCACCGTGTAAAATATCAGAATGTAAAAATTGTATATGTGTATCTATCCGTATACATGTGTATGTATGCAAATACTTAGTGCCAACATCTCATTTGTTGTACTCCTTTGCACATCTTAGTGTGTTAAGTCTACGCAATGTGTATGGAATAAAGAACTGATGTTTTCTGGACCCAGGCAGGGTTGCCGCCATCTGACCCATTTAATGTCCTGAAGGTCTGTTCCACGAGATAATTTTAGGTTGCTAGATTCTCTTAATTCTCTTGACTGTTTTTTTGTAAGTTTTTCTCTTGAACTCTGTCACTTCCTGATAATTGTAAAGAGTTGCCCGTGAGTGGTTTATCTCCTCCACTTTTCCTGATTTGCTACTGAGGATTTTCCAGGGCTTTAGAAGTGACATCATCAAACTTGGTAGATTCGAATGTGCAATAAAACATAAATAAGAAGAATCTGAGAGTAGATGCCCTGTGGTGAGTTGTAAGTGGGTGTAGACTGCTTTGTCAGTTGCGGGGTGCTGGGCTCACTCTGGGTCTGTGAATGAGGCAGACAGCCAAATTCTAGACTCCTGCGGTAAGGCTGCACAATGAAGGTGCGGGACAGCCGTCCCCGAGGTCCTTTGTCTTGTGCTGCAGTTCTGTGCTGGGCACGGTGACTGTTGTATGGCTAATGGGACCCGGGGGCCAGGACAGAACAGGAGGAGACAGAATCAGACCCAGCCCAGCCCTGCCACTCTGCGCTCTCTCCCTGCAGCCCTGGACTGTGCCTGCTTCCTCCTATATTTGGCTCTTCCCCTGTGGGCCTGTGTGACTTCAAAATGCAATTGGCTGCAATAGCAGCTGCTGCTGCTCTCGCTGGTCTCTCTGTAGAGCCATTAAGGACTAAAGGCAGAGGCAGCAGCCCGGATTGCCAGCGGCCAGGTGGCCGAGGCCTCCTACATGTGGGACTGGAGCCCAGCTTTTTCCCAAGGATCACAAAAGCATATGTCTGCCAGATAAAGTGCAATGACTAAATGAATGATTCCCCCCCATTTTTCACACCAGCTTCAACCACTGGAGTTTATATCTGCCAACGTATCACAAGTTGCAGGAACAGCATTGTGTTTAAAAACAGAGGCCCTGGGCAGACTGTCACAGAGCATTTTTGCAGATTTTTTCTTTCCCTTTTCCTCTTTTCCCTTCACTCAGTTCTTCTCTTTGGAAGCAGGCTTTCAAGGAATCTTTTGATACTTTCCAGAACGCCTTTTCTTTTCCTCCATTCTTCATTGTTCTGTGTGAAAGTTCATTTTCAAAAGAATGACATGGCTCCCAGTCGCTGGGAAAGGTTTAAAAGACCCAGCTCTCTGAATCTCTTTCTCTCTTTCTTTCCCTTCTTTCAAGTGACGATGCCTACATCAGTTGTCATAGGTAAACTTTTCAGCTTTAATCAGGTGGTTGACTCTTCTTTTTTTTTTAATTTCATTTTATTTATTTTTTTATACAGCAGGTTCTTATTAGTCATCAGTTTTATACACATCAGTGTATGTATACATGTCAACCCCAATCGCCCAATTCATCACACTGGTTGACGCTTTATTGGGTAGTTAACATGAGATGGCTGTCCTTATGTCGAGGTGTATTCCTATGACACATAGTCTTTGAATGGCTTTGAATAACTTTGCAAAGGGATTTATGCAGGGGAGTGGCCTGCCACGGTGCCCTGTGGGCAGCATTGCTTGTCTGGGCAAATCCCTCTCTAGCCTTCAGTGAAACAACTTTTTAAAAGAGCCGGATTGTAGCAAGCTTAGTGAATGCTCTCGAATGTCCCTTCCTTTCACTGGCGATGACCCTGGTGCTGTGTGCCAGGCCACTCTGTCCCTCATGGAACTCTAGTGAAACTGCAGTTCCCTCCTGGGAGCTAGGGCCCCCTAGATGGGGATTTCACCTGTGGTCTTGGTTTGAATTGCCTTTAGCTTCCCTTGCAGCACAGCAGACCTCCTGGGGCTTAGAGCCACTTAGAGCCGCTGGCCAGCAACTGACTGTCCGGAGTGTGACTGGGGCCAGAGCCACGCGGACAGCAGAGGGATGCTGTGGGTTTCTGTGTGTCTTGCGCTTTTTAGGCAATAGTGTACCTGAGAGTTACTCAGGAGTTCTAAAGCTGCCCAGTGCCTTGCTTCAGGTCACGCGCACAAGAATGGCTCCTGAAGACGAGGTCAGTCACTTTGGGGTAAATGGAGGTCAAACCAGGGAGAAGGATAAAGCTGCGCCTCTTTGATAACTCAGGAGTGAAGTGAAAAGTGGCTGAATTGTGTCTGAGCCTTTGGGAGCATTATGTATGTTCCTATGGATGTGGGGAGTGGAGGGAATACTAAGATTGACAATATTTATCTTTTGTTTTTTGGTTTAGAATTTTTAAATGGCGTATAAATACTATATGATCATTATGGGAAAATAAGGAAAGGTAGGGAAGCAAAAGAAAGAGAAAGAAAACCCCTCCAATCCATAAGAAAGACACAATTCCCATGAATAGTTTCATCGTTATCCTGCTAGGCTTTTCCTGATGCAGGTAAATGGATGTATGTGAAGCTTGCTTTGGGTGCTCATGCTTCCTTCATTGGTACTTCTATCATTGTGTACACAGCTGCATCAGCACTCTAAGAGCCATTAGCAATGATCATCATCCGCCGCGGGCGCATGGGGAGATGCCAGGTATTTGCCAACTGTGATCTGGGCAGAAGAGTTAATGACTGTATTTGCTTTACTTCAAAGAAAAATCTTTCAACTTGACAGAAACATAGTGATAAAGAGACCTATATTTCTTCCACCTGCAACACTACTCATGTCAAATATGTTAATGAACATTCATTTTTTTTTTTTTTTTTTGCGGTATGCAGGCCTCTCACTGCTGTGGCCTCTCCCGTTGCGGAGCACAGGCTCCGGATGTGCAGGCTCAGCGGCCATGGCTCATGGGGCCCAGCCGCTCCGTGGCATGTGGGATCCTCCCGGACCGGGGCACGAACCCGTGTCCCCTGCATCGGCAGGCGGACTCTCAACCACTGCGCCACCAGGGAAGCCCAATGAACATTCATTTTAACAACAGATCTTTACTTGAAAAGCAAATTGCTATAAAAAATGTTTAAATTTCATAAACCTTGAAAAATTATAGAAATTTAAGTCATGGCCTTCCCTTTCTCCACTTGAATGTGGGCTGTGCTTAGTGAATCACCTCCGAAGGATGGACTGTGGGAAGAGGGGAGAAGCCTGGCAAACATTGCCCCAGCCAGGTGATCCAGGTCAGCATCAACAGGCGCAAATCATGTGGATGGTTTGTACCCTTGATGTGATGGGAATGGCATTTCTGTGGTCTTCCTCTCCAAAAACATAACCTCAGTCTGTTTAGGGAAAAACATTAGACACATCCCAACTGAGGCACATTCTACAAAATCCCTGCCCCGTACTCCTCAAAACTGCCACGGTCATCAAAAAAGGGGAAGTCTGAGAAACTGTCACAGTCTAGAGGACCCTAAAGAGACACTATGACAATGTCATGTGGTGTCAGGGATGGGATCCTCAAACAGAAAAGGACACTAGGTAAAAACTAAAAATATCTGAGTAAACTATGGACTTCAGTTAATAATAATACACCAATATTGGTGCATTAATTGAACAAATATACCAAAATATGTAAGCTGGTAACAGCTAGGAAACTGGGTGAGTGGATTAAGAGAACTCTCTGCTATCTTTGCAGCTTTTCTATAAATCAAAAACAATTTAAAAATCATTTACTTAATTTTTTAAAAAATGTAAGTTATAAGTTCTCATGATATATTTAAAATGAGAATCTTTAAAATAAGAAGAAAGAAAAAATTGATACAGTTCTTAAAAGCAGCAAACCTCTAGGGCCCTTCCTGTACACACTTGCCATGAGTATCATTCTCAAACTTACCTTGAGGGGCAGGGGAATTGTTAAGCTTTAGAATTTACTCTTTTTTTTTTAATAAGCTAGATTTAGTTGTTTTTTTTTAAATTTATTTATTTTGGTTGCATTGGGTCCTTGTTGCTGTGCACGTGGGCTTTCTCTAGTTGCGGCGAGCAGGGGCTACTCTTTGTTGCGGTGCGCGGGCTTCTCATTGCAGTGGCTTCTCTTGTTGGGGAGCATGGGCTCTAGGCGTGTGGGCTTCAGTAGTTGTGGTATACGGGCTCAATAGTTGTGGCTCATGGGCTCTAGAGCGCAGGCTCAGTAGTTGTGGCGCGTGGGCTTAGTTGCTCCACGGCATGTGGCATCTCCCCAGACCAGGGCTCGAACCCACGTCCCCTGCCTTGGCAGGCAGATTCTTAACCATTGTGCCACCAGGGAAGCCCTAGAATTTACTGTTTCTGCATTGAAATGCACAAAGACATTCTCTTTGAATTTCCCCTGAAATCTGCAGGTTAAGGTGAGGTGGCTGTGAGGGGCTGTTTGGGATGTCCTTGGCGCACTCTGGTTCCCAAATCTTCACTGAACTCTCTGAAGGAGGCCTTTGTGCCCAGCTCATTTTTTTTTTGGAATTTTCTATGACAAGTACAACAAAAGAAGTATGTATCTAGCAGAAATCCTTCGTAAAGAGCTGAATTGGTTTTATGGGGCAGACTCTGTAGTGTGTATGAAAGAGAGTCTTAGTTTGCCCTCTTCTCTCCCCACTGCCTAGTGCTTAGGGGCCCTAGTGTTTATAGTTCCGTCATGTGCCCATGAATAGGACAGAGAACTTCTTTGATTTCCCCTTCCCATCGTAGCTTTACAAGACGTCTTAGGTGTGGGCAGATTGGAATTCTTTTTGAAAAGGTTGGAATTTTTCAGAAAAGACTGTTTAGCTGCTTCTGAGCAGACTGGGTTTCCAACAGAAGCAATATCCATACCACAATGTAGGGTGTAAGACTGGCCTTTCCAAGGTCCATTTCTGCCCCTATTACCGAGTCCAAGGTCAGACAGCTGACCACATGACAAGCCAATAAATCAAGAAACAACTTGTTGGGGCAAGGCATAGCCACTTTATTTGGAAAGCCAGCAGACTTAGAAGAAGGTGGACTAGTGTCCCAAAGAACCATCTTAACTTGAGTTAGAATTGAGGCTTCTTTTATACCGGAAAGGGAAAGGGTGTGGCTGGTTGTTGCAGACTTCTTGGTCTCGGAATCCTTTGTTCTTGCAGCTGTCCACATAGGTCAGGTCACCATGTTCCCCTAAATCTCCAGCAAGACAAATGTTATTCTCTGTTCTGTAACTTTGTATCTCTGTATGAATAGAAAAGTGTTAGGCCCTTAAAGGTCAGAGCCTTGAGAATGGGCTCTCCTGTATATTTCAGGCTACCGGCAACATTCTTAACTTGTAGTAAAAGCAATAAAATACAAAGGCTAAAGTCAAAGAAACAGATCTAATATGGAGGCAGATTTGTTCTTCCTTATTACACCAGTAGCAAAATGCAAGGAAGTTTTCCCCGTTAACTGCCACATCAGTCAAACTATACAGAAATATTAGAGTATTAATACAAAGGTGAAAGTAAAAGAAACATCCAGTATGGAGTCAGATTTGTTGTTCCCTTATTACACCCCAAGATGCCAGCCCTTAAGCCTTGAAGGCCCTTCCTGTGTCTGGCCCAGCCCTGGCTGCTGGATATGCATGCAGCACCTCCAGGCATTCTCTCCAGGGCCTCTTTTCTGTAAAAATCTTTAAGTTCACTAATTTTTTTAACTACTGTTACCCAGCTCTATGTAAATTTACCCTTTTCTCCAATGGTAATCTTTGTACTTAATATTTTAACTGAAGCATATTATTCGTACATACATCTGCTAAATGAACAAATAAAAACAAAGGATTCTTCTAGAATATGTATAATAACTCTTTTGCCCCTTTTGATACCAACCAACTATTTTGTGGCTGGGGAATTGTCTTTCTGCCAATGGGCAGCGGTGTCTGTCCATTCTCATTGTAGTTGGAGGCCTGTGACTGGCAGGCAGGGCAGCATATCTTGATGTAATGAACATAGACTGTTCTGAAATCAGACTCTTGGGTTTACATCCCAACTCAGTTTTGGACAACTTTTTTTTTTTTTTTTTGCGGTATGTGGGCCTCTCACTGTTGTGGCCTCTCCCGTTGCGGAGCACAGGCTCCGGACGCGCAGGCTCAGCGGCCATGGCTCACGGGCCCAGCCGCTCCGCGGCATGTGGGATCTTTCCGGACCGGGGCACGAACCCGTGTCCCCTGCATTGGCAGGCGGACTCTTAACCACTGCGCCACCAGGGAAGCCCTTGGACAACTTCATGAACTTCTCTGTGCCTCAGTTAATCATCTAAAAAGGGGATCATAATAAAAATATTAAAATATCTCCTGTAAAGGGCTTAGAACAGTGCCTATTACGTAGTATATATCCTTGTCCTCCCAGGAGTTCTTAAATAAATGTATGAGACTTCTCTCTAAAAAGAAACTAGTGTCCCCACCACTGGTGCAGCGTTTAAAGGGCAGGACTTTATTTTAATGGTTAAAAAGATGAAGAGAGAAAATAGTAGAACCATATGGCAGGGTGGGCCCCGGGGGAAAGGTGTCTGGTGAAGTCTGCCACTCCATTCCAAACACATTCACTTAAGTTTCACTAATGTGGCAGTTGTGGGCAGGAGGATACTTTTACATATCAAATGAACCCCATTGCTGAGTGATGCATGGCTGCATTTGCTTTGAATTTCATGCCTGGTGGCTTCTTTTCTTTTTTTCCCCCTCTGGTTTTATACAGTCACTGAAGAAAATTAATAGCGAATTGGACACTATTAAATTCATATGGGAGAACTGAGTACCACCTAACAATTGTACTGTTCTGGGATGCAAATTCTTCCTTTAGCGGACACAACCAACTCAGTTCTTAACTGTAGTGCCTGGCCAGTACCTCCACAAACAGAACTCCTGTGGAAGTCCAGGGGGCTCTTAGCACGGAGGAATCACCCAGCTGCACAGGGGGTTCAGCCTGTGGGTTATAGTCATATGGGTTCCATGTGGCTGAGGGGGCAGGGGGGCGGTGCTGGGAAACATGTATGCTGTGCTGGGAGGTCACAGTTCCCATCCCCTGCAGCATTTTAGAACTGTATGCTAGTTCATCCTATCATCCTTTGTCCTTAGATGTGTGCTCAGTCAGTTATTGAGGAGGAACTGATGCTCTCATATTTCTCTAGGAAGAGTTATTAATACTCTAATATTTCTCTATAGTTTGACCCATGCGGCAGTTAACTGGGAAAACTTCCTTGCATTTTGCTACTGGTATAATAAGGAAGAACAAATCTGCCTCCATATTAGATCTGTTTCTTTGACTTTAGCCTTTGTATTTTATTGCTTTTGCTACAAGTTAAGAATATTGCCTATAGCCTGAAATATACAGGAGAGCCCATTCTCAAGGCTCTGACCTTTAAAGGTGTAGCACTTTCCCATTCATATAGAGATAAAAAGTTGCAGAACAGAGAAGAACATTTGTCTTGTTGGAGGTTTATGGGAACATGGTGACCTGACCTCCGTGGACAGCTGCAAGAACAAAGGATTCTGACCCCAAGAAGTTTGCAACAACTAACCACACTCCTCCCTCACTTTGCCTTTAAAAGCGCTTTCCTCTAAAGCCCTTCAAGGAGTTTGGGGGCTCTTGGGGCACAAGCCACTCATCTTCTTACATGGTCCTGCAATAAACCTTTCTCTACTCCAAACTCCGACGTTTGGGTTTGTTTGGCCTCACTGTGCATTGAGCACGCGAACTTGGCATTTGGTAACACTGGTGCAGTATAGCTGGAAGTCAAGGTCTCTGGAAGGTAAGGTCTCAGAGCACCTAGAACTTACTAAAACCCACCTACCTTGCATTTGTTCAAATCCAAAATTTATTTCGCTCTTTGTCTCACTTAAGAAATAAAAGGAAAGCTGGACAACTACTCCGCTCAATAATGACCTGGGCCTCTCAGCTTTTACGCAGTGAACCCTTTCTTTGCTCTCGTAGTGTTTTCTTTCTCCTTCCCATTCTTGTAGCAAATGACACTAAAAATTATGCATTATCAAAGGAGGTCTTTGATAGCTCCTTACTCCTCCAGACTTGCACTTTTTAAAAATAAATTCATTCATTCATTCATTCATTCATTTTTGTTTTTGGCTGTGTTGGGTCTTTGTTGCTGTGCATGGGCTTTCTCTAGTTGCGGTAAGCAGGGGCCACTCCTCGTGCGTCGGCTTCTCATTGGGGTGGCTTCTCTTGTTGCAGAGCACGGGCTCTAGGTGCGCGGGCTTCAGTGGTTGTGGCACGTGGGCTCAGTAGTTGTGGCTCGTGGGCTTTGGAGCACAGCAGTTTCAGTAGTTGTGGTGCATGGACTTAGTTGCTCTGCAGCATGTGGGATCTTCCCGGACCAGGGCTCAAACCCGTGTCCCCTGCATTGGCAGGCAGATTCTTAACCACGGCGCCAACAGGGAAGTCCCCAGACTAGCACTTTTTATTCAAGGTTTTCTTAAAATTGCATCTTCCAAGATACCATCCTTATGTTCAGGACAGATTTGTTGTCTCATCTTTAAGTTGTGTTCATTTTACTGTGCAGAGTTGATTTTTATAATTTAAATCTTCATGGTAACCTCATCACCCTTGAGTTGCTTTACATGAGAGAGCTCTAAAGCCAGACTGCCAAGGTTTGCATCCTGACTATGTCACAGGGGCTTGTGACCTTGAGCACATCATTCACTTCTCAGCTTCAGTATTACCATCTGTAAAATGAGGATACCTGCTCATAGGTAGGGAGATGAATGAGTTAATTTACATAAGGTATGTTTAATATTGTTATTTTCACTGCAATACCTCAGATTTTTCAAGCTCAGCTAATGCTTTGGTTAAATTTTGGTCAAAGGAGAATTCACATAGCAAAAATGCATCATTTTCCCCATCAAATTAGGTAATTTAATCCATGAAACATTAGCAGGGAGTTTGAGATTCCTTGAGCTTCTCTAATGACTCTTAATGTTATTATCTGCAAAAGCATGTCCTGTTGTTTTCTTCATTCGTCCATTTATGTATTCATCATTCCCTGTTCACGTCTTTATAACTCCTGGAATGGGGGAGGTGATTTAACAGTTGTTTGGAGGAGAAAGTGACAAAAGATACATCATAGGTAGGAGCTTAGACAGCAGCCACCTGCAGCCATGGGTTTAACCCAGATAGGCAGTGAGCTGACCATTAAATGATCAACTGGCTATTGAAAGAACAAAGAACCGTTAAAGGAAAGCTTCTGCTGTGAGTACTAACCAATGCAGGGCGATGGGGCATAGTCCACAGCTGCTAGTGGCTCTTGTGGGCTTGTTGATTGTGCCGTGGCCCATTTGGTTGTGATACCTCCGAGAAACCACGTGAGGTAGAGCCACGGGGCTTCTCTTTTACATACTGGCCTCGGGAGGTGTGTAGAGTTGTGATCCTCACCTGTTCATTCCATGAGTGATGGACCCAATACCTCTCCCTTCCAAGATACGACAGTACCTGGAAGCAGCCTTTGGGCTAAGGCTCAACGTACCCCTTTTTATTTTAAAAAAACTCCTCTGAGTTAGAATTTTTTCTTTTCTTTACTGAGCAGCCAAAGTGCACCACAGAGATAAACTGAATCTCATTTCCTACGCTGAAATCTTGTTAACCATTTTTTTTTTTTTAATCTGGCCCTGTTGTATTTGCACAATATGTAGATTTTCATTCAGCTTTTCCAGTCTTTTCACAGCTTCCATTCTGCCAAGGAAGGATTTTATTTGATTCCCCCTTGAAGCAACTTTATGGAAATCAAGGGCTTGGGATAATGATGGGCTCAAGTGGGTGAGGGGCTCATTGTCCTGTGCCCACAGAGGGGAAGGCTCTTGTGATGCAGATGAACAGGCTGAGCTGTCCTGAAGGGGACCAGGTGTCATTTGAGAGGGTCCCCTTGGCTCCCTCCTGGAGGCCATAGGGAGCACCTTCCCTGCTCTAATCTCCACCGTGTGCAGAATGCCCCGTATGAAAGCTAGACAGAATGTGACAGTGTGCAGCCTAAGATTGTGGTTTCTTTAGAAACACGTCCAGGTAACCTGCTGTATTTCTTGGTGAGACTGAAAGCATGGAGAGATCCCTTAGAAGATAGCTACGGGGCCTTAGAACTGGCAAGTCCAAATGTGTGATGGTTTGTACGTAGCAGAAATGTCTTCTCTACTTGCATTCAAAAAGTGTGTGTCTGTGTGAGAGAGAGGAAAATCAAAAACAAGTGCGGGTCATGGCTTGGAGAGGTAGACACTAAGGAAAAAATTGTTTTTCTCACTAATTTGCCTGCCATCTTTGGTGGATAGGGTAATATACATATTTTGGGTTCCCCTCATTTAAAAAGAAATTAGTTACTGGTAGAAATTATTCAGTAAAATATTATGTATGCCACTACTTTGTTTAAAAGACTACCCTGAATGCTATGTAACCTCTGATTACAGATCAGCTTTTGAGATGAAAAGTATGAATCTCCTTTAGTATGACTCTTGAACTATCAGACTGTTGGGCTTAAAATCAAAATGCCCCATAATGCTGTTTATTTGATGTTCACTCCCTTTTTGTCTTTTGTTGAGTTTTTTTTGTTGTCGTTGTCATTAATATGCCTGCCTTCAACTATAACGTCTGTCTCAGGTTAATGATGATAAATGTATTATATATATTTTAGGGGTGGGTGAGGTGGGGATGCTGAGGTTAAGAAAGGTTATGTAACTAACCCAAGGTTAAGGAGGTAGTAAGTAGGAAAGCTCAGATTCAGAAACCCATTATCAGGCTCATTCGAATTATAGATATTTAGGAGTAAATGAGTTTAGGACTGCTAGTTATACGTGGCAATTTCAACACACGTGTTATCTCTCCCCCTTTCAAACACCACAAGAAAATAATAATGAAGGAATACAAAAAGGGCATAAAGCCACAAAGGAGCAGAAAACTAGGAAGAAGCCAAAGAAATGCCAAAGCTGGTAGAGGAACAGGATGGTTCTGCAGATTAGAGGGCGCCACCCCCAGCCAGCGTTGGAGGGCGGTGTGCGGCGGGGACAGGCCATCAGAAGGTAGCCAGCCCACACCACAGAGCAGGTACCTTTGAAGAAGGGCTGGTGGGGTGAGCTGTGGCGGAGCAGCCATCTCCAGAGATCTGGGATGCTTCTGAGATACTGCTTTTTTTTTTTTTTGTGGTACACAGGCCTCTCACTGTTGTGGCCTCTCCCATTGTGGAGCACAGGCTCCGGACGCACAGGCTCAGCGGCCATGGCTCACGGGCCCAGCCGCTCCACAGCATGTGGGATCTGCCCAGACCGGGGCACGAACCCGTGTCCCCTGCATCGGCAGGCGGACTCCCAACCACTGCGCCACCAGGGAAGCCCCTGAGATACTGCTTTTGAGTAAACGCCCACAGTGGCCGCCACCACCCCATGCAGGCTCTGCCCCAGGACTGGGTCTCCTATGTGTCCTGTAGCTGAGTCTTCTCCCCAGTCGTGGCCACCCCACACCCACCAAAACATCTTAGGATTAATAAATGAAATCAGCAAAGTTTCAGGATACAAGATTAATATACAGAAATCAGTTGCTTTTTCATAGACTAATAATGAACTACCATAAAGAGAGACTAAAAAATAACAATCCCGTTTAAAATTGCATCTAAAAGAATAAAACATTTAGGAATAAACGGGAGGTGAAAGACCTATACTCTGAAAATTATAAAACACTGATGAAGGAAATTGAAGATGATACAAAGAAATGGAAAGATATCCGGTGCTCTTGGATTGGAAGAATATTGTTAAAATGGTCATACTACCCAAAGCAATCTACAGATCAAATGCAGTCCTTATCAGAATACCCATGATGTTTTTCATAGAACTAGAACAAATAATCTTAAAATTCCTGTGGATCCACAAAAAAACAAAATTATCAAAACAATCTTGAGAATAAAGAACAAACCTGGAGGTATCACCCTCTCAGACTTCAGACTGTGCTACAAAGCTACAGTAATCAAAACAGCATGGTACTGACATGAAAACAGACATATAGATCAGTGGAACAGAATAAAGAGCTGAGAAGTAAACCTGCACATTTATGGTCAATTAATTTATGACAAAGGAGGCAATATACAGTGGAGAAAAGACAGTCTCTTCAATAAGTGGTGCTTGGAAAACTGGACAGCTACATGTAAAAGAGTGAGATTAGAACATTTCCTCACACTATATGCAAAAATAATGTCAAAATGGATTAAAGACCTAAATCCTGTAGACCATAAAATTCATTGAAGAGAACATAGGCAGAACACTCTTTGATGTAATCCATAGAAATATTTTTTTGGATCTGTCTCCTGAGGCAAAAGAAATAAAAGCAAATATAATCAAGAGGAACGTAATTAAACTTAAAAGCTTTTGCACAGCAAAGGAAACCATCGACGAAACAAAAAGACGTTCTACCGAATGGGATAAAATATCTGCAAATGATATGACTGATGAGGGGTTAATAATGAAGACATATAAACACCTTATCCAACTCAATATCACAAACCAAACAACCCAATTAAAAAATGGGCAGAAGACCTGAATAGACATTTTTCCAAAGAAGATATACAGATGGCTAACCAGCACATGAAAAAAATGCTCAACATCACTAATTATTAGAGAAATAGAAATCAAAACAACAATGATAGATCACCTCACACCAGTCAGGATGGCCATCACCTAAAAATCCACAAATGACACACGTTGGTGAGGATGTGGACAAAAAGGAACCCTCATACACTGTTGGTGGGAATGTAAATTGTTGCAGCTACTATGGAGAACAGTATGGAGGTTCCTTAAAACAAAAACAAAAAACAAAAAATAGAACCACCATATCATCCAGCAATTCCACTCCTGGCTGTATATCCAGAAAAAACAAAAACACTAATTAGAAAAGATATCCACACCCCAATGTTCATAACAGCACTATTTACAGTAGCCAAGACATGGAAGCAACCCAAGTGTCCATCAACAGATGAATGGATAAAGAATTGGTACATACATATAATGGAATATTCCTCAGCCATAAAAATGAATGAAATTCTGCCATTTGCAGCAATGTGTTTGTACCTAGAGAATGTTATGCTTAATGAAATGGGTCAGACAGCAAAAGACAAATACTGTATGATATATGTGGAATCTAAAAAATAAAAAAAAAAAAAACAGACTCACTGCCATAGAAAACAAACTACTGGTAACCAGTGGGGAGAGGAAAGCAGGGAGGGTCAGAGTAGGGGATTAAGAGATATAAATTATTTTGTATGAAATAGATAAGCAACAAGCATATATTGTAGAGCACAGGAAATTATAGCCATTATCTTGTAATAACTTTTAATGTAGTGAAATCTGTAAAAATACTGAACCACTATGCTGTATACCTGAAACTAATATACTGTAAATCAACTATACTTTAAAAAAATTTTTTGAAGGACTTAGCCTAGTCTGGAGAGGCAGTGAATATTCCCGCTGGACATGATGTTTGCATTGAGTCTGGAACGATGAACAAGAACGTCAAGCAAAGAAAAGTGGGAGAGGTGACAGGCAGAGGGGGCAAAGGCGTGTGAATGAGGAGATTTATGAGAGAAGAGCCTAGACAGAGATTGGATGATAGCATTGAGGACTTTAAAGGAAAAGATGGTTTGATGGACGGAAGGGGAGACAGAAGGATAGGCTTTCAAACATGTAAGCATGAAGACAGAGGCAGAATCAGAGAGGACAGCCCGGCTGAGAAGACACCGGGGATGAGCGACAGAAGAAACCCAGAAGCAAAGAGCTGGGAGCTGCCTCATTCTGAATGGGGTCGTCCCAGCGGTCTAGGAAATAGAGGGTCCCAGCCCAATGTGGGTGGCCAGTGGTGCAAACATGGCGGACTGCTAAGGCAGAGACTGGAAGGTGGGTGCTGGCTTTGCCAGCAGACGCCGTGGAGTCCTGAGCAGAGCGGTAGTGTGGAAGGAAGTGAGCGGTGGTTGAGGACCACTAGTAGTTGAGAAAATGGGAAGAGAGAGGGTGATTACTTGAGGAATAGTAATTCTCCTCCCTGGAGGCAGTGGGGTGAAACTGCTGGGGTGAGTGAAATGGTCATGACTTGTATCTGTGCCAGAGACCCATCCACTTCCGAGGACTACCAGCTCTTCCTCTCACTGACCTTCTGTTTCCTCCCCAGTTTTAAATAAATATACTTCACATACCGTGAAACTCACCCCTTTTAAAAGGTGTACAGTTCTCAGAGTTTTGACAAATGAGTGTGTTATGTAACCACTACCACAATCAAGATGTGGGATAGCTCCATCACCCCGGAAAACTCCCCCGTGCACCCCTGTAGACAGCCCCTGCCGTCACTGCTCTGTCATCTGTCCCTAGAGCACCTACTGAGTGTGAGAGCAGCACACACACACTTCAGGATTTTTAGTTGTCATGTATTAGAATTAATAATTGGACATATATACACCACTTAAGTGCATTAAGATGCACTTAATCTGGGCTCTCAGTTTTATCCTGAAAAGGGGTTTTGTTTGTTTGTTCACTCTTTCTCCCTAAAATAATTTGAAACTCTTTTGATTAATGTCACGGGTTTCATCAGATGCCTAAACAAGGAACCGATTTGAGCATTTTTGCCAGTCACTTTTTTTTTCTTTTTAACATCTTTATTGGAGTATAATTGCTTTACAATACTGTGTTAGTTTCTGTTGTACACCAAAGTGAATCAGCCATATGCATACATATGTCCCCATATCTGCTCCCTCTTGAGCCTCCCTCCCACCCTCCCTATCCCACCCCTCTAGGTGGTCACAGAGCACCGAGCTGATCTCCCTGTGCTATGCGGCTGCTTCCCACTAGCTATCTGTTTTACATTTGGTAGTGTATGTGTGTCAGTGTTACTCTCTCACTTCCTCCAGTAACTTCTTGAAGTGGGTTCTTAATGTATCAAGCTGATGATAAATAATTCCTCAGGGTAAATAACTCTTTTTTTTCAATGTATGTTTAATTTCACTGGAGCCCTACAGGTTTGTAATAATTAACCAGACTGTTACCCAAGTTATCCATGAAAAACAAAGGCTCGTTCCCTATTGTATAAGTCTAGGACTAAGTCAGTAATTCACCTTTTAGTCCCTAAAATAGTCGACTTGCTCTTCTGGCCCTGCCTGGCTTAAAAGGGAAATTATGTCAGTATTTATCTCATTTGGTTGCAAGAAGTAAAACGTAAATGATCTGCCTTTTAAGATGTAGCCAGTATTCATTAGCAGCTTTAGGTAATATTTTCCTTGAGCGATACAAGTGCCGTTTTTCTTTGTTGAACTTCACCTGTTTTCTACTTTGTGAATAACATTCTCTATTCCTTCAGAAATTACTGTGACAGAAAATGTTAGCATAACCCAAAGCCTTTGGAACACCTAGGGCTTTTTTCAAGCTTACAAACGTTTGATATAGTACGTTTCTTTTTAACTGAAAACTGTAAGTCAGAAAGATTGGCCAGAACCGCTAAGGGATTGGAAAGGGATAGAAGCAGTTTTGCATGTGGGGTGAAAAAAATCAATTTTATAAGTGTACATCTTGGAGAACGGTCCAGGCAGCAGTTCAATAGGAAATAAGTGAATAACACCTGGGACTTTGCATGGACCACTTGCTCTGCACGGATTACTGGTGTGAAGGGTTGCTAAAGTCCAGGAGCAGCATGAATAAACATTTGGGTGATTGCACCCTCTGTTTTGTATGGGTTGGACCACATCTGAGTGTTAAGTTTGGGTCCTTACAGAAGACAACACTTAAAAAGTCTGGTTGCAGTGAAGCATTTTTACTTCTTTTAGCAGTGCTCACTCACGTGTCCAGAAGGGATTCTCACAAAGCAGTGAGCTTGCTGTCACTGGCAGCACTCAGACTAGAATACATGCTTCGTGAGTGGGGAGTTTTTCTGGATTATTACCCCACTCCTGAGACAGTGCCTGGCGCACAATTGTTGAGTGTATAAATAAGAGCTAATGACCATCTCTTAGGAAGAATGTCCTTGGGGGTCCCTGTGCTAGGTGGACAGGAGGGCCCCAGAGTGCATTCCTCTAGTGAGATTGTATGCATTTAGATCTCTATGGGACCCTGACTTTATGTGAAAGAAATGATTAGCTGATAACATAGTAAACTAAGTTGTAGTATTTTAGGAGATATAATTTGGACTCAGCAGCTTAATGGCCTTTTATCCATTTTTTGGTCGGCTGATCCATTTTGCTTTAGACTCTTAGGTGCTTTCATGACATCCTCGTGACAGGGTGGTCTTTGCCACCCCCCTGTTCTCCGAGATGAATCCGACTTGTCTGAGTGGCTGCTTAGCTCACCTCCGCTGCCTTTAATCAGTCAGAGGAGGTGACCTTCCCAGCTGGAGGAAAACTGTTCAGTCTCAGTTCTTCAAGTTGCCAGGTTCCTTTTTTAACAGTTTCTAAGATGGCAAAACTCTTTCCAGTGATGCCAAACTCAACTTTGGGGCTCCTGCGTGGCTTATGAACTAGTGAGAAGCAGAATGGGAGGACGAAGTAGTAGAAAATGACAGGTTAAAAGTGCATCTGGGGCTTCCCTGGTGGCGCAGTGGTTGAGAGACCGCCTGCCGATGCAGGGGACACAGGTTCGTGCCCCAGTCCGGGAGGATCCCACATGCCGTGGAGCGGCTGGGCCTATGAGCCATGGCCGCTGAGCCTGCGTGTCCGGAGCCTGTGCTCCACAATGGAAGAGGCCACAACAGTGAGAGGCCCGCGTACCGCAAAAAAAAAAAAAAAAAAGTGCATCTGATTTGGAGGCAAATAAATGGATCACATCTGGGGGAATCCTGCACCAGAGCCACTGGTACGTCTTCAAGGATTAGATACACACGCTGAAAGATACCCACCCTGTTCTTGGTTCCCTTCTTCTCATGCCACTGCTCTCTTCCATTGCAGAGCACCAGAACTACTTTGGAATCGATGAGAACCTCGGCCCTGTGGCCGTCAGCATCCGGAGGGAGAAGGTGGAAGACCCCAAGGAGAAAGAAGGGTCCCAGTTCAACTACCGGGTGGCTTTCAGGACGAGCGAGGTACTGGACGCTCATGGGGTCTGTCCTGGGCTGGGCCTTGGGGCCGCTGCTTGGTTAAGGTGTTGCTTTCATTGTCAGTGCTGATCCCAGCAGTTCAGGTGACCAAAAGGGCTTATACTGTTTTGTTCAAAGTAGAAAATGTGAAGACCCATGATGGATGTTAAGTGGCAGTGATTTGACTGCCACCTAACATGACAGAAAGGATAAAATGATCAAAATGCAAGGTTTTCGGGCCTGAAGCAGAGGGCAAACTTGAACTCTATGATTCATGTCAGAATTGAAGGACGACTTCAGCATCGAATGCAGAAAACCCGGAGGCCGCCCGTGGGGTGGGTGTTGGCTTAGCGTGTCTGTAGGTCCAGCAGCTCCGTGGCCCAGCACTTCGTCCCGCCAGCACCCAGGCTACTTCCCCGCTGGTCTTGCTTTGAGTGAAAAGTACGACTGTTATACACCATATGGCCGATGCGTGGAGCCATGTAGGCGGGGATGTTGATTTATATGAAGAACTAGATCTGGCCTGCACTTCAGGTTTTATCCTCTTGACCATTGTAATTAGATGGGAATGTGTCGGCCACACAGTCCGGAATGTGATTCCTTCTGGATCAGAGTACAAAGAGCCCCTTGCCGGCCCTGCCCAAGCCTGGCACTTTGGTGCCCACTGCCTGTGCATCGGTGCTCCCGTGAACTGGGCTCTGTGCCGTAAAGAGGAAAGGAAGCCCTCTCTGGAGGTGACATATTGTAAGTTATGGACCTGCAGCGTCCCGTTCAGTAGCCACTAACCACGTGTGACTATTTAAATTTAAGGTAATTGAATAAAATAAAAAATGTGGTTCTGTGGTCACACCTGTCACAGGTCAGGTGCTCAGCAGCCACTCGGGGCTGGTGGCTCCCGTATCAGCCAGTGCAGATGGAGGGCGGTCTCATCACTGCAGAAAGTCCTGTTGCACAGCGATGCCCCGGAGCACTGTGCAAATGCTAGACGCCGTTGTTACCACCGTCACTACGGCTGCTTTGTCGGAGGGGTGGGATTAGAACCAGGGCCTCTCGGCTGGCCGTGCTGGGCCTCCTCTCTCCACGTATTTGACCTGGGCTTAGATGACATGTGTTAGAATAGTGGCTCCAGGCTTTCACCACATGTTTGAGGACATACCACAGATCAGGAGGCAGAGTCCGGTGGTGGTCTTCCCAGCCCTGGGTCACCTGCCCACGGGGGGTCACAGGGTCACCCCACTCAGCCTCGGGAATTGCCAGTGATGGAAAGTTAAATAGGAAAAGTGGAAGAAAAGAAGATGATGTAGAGAAAAGTGGGAAAAAGAAAACAGAAGGATGGAGGAGGTCGTTGTGGCTAGCCCGGCCCTAGGACCCCCGGCTCGTCCTCGGCATCCCTCTCGTGTCGGTTCAGATCGCGGTGGGAGTGACTTAACGTCCCCCAGCGGGGCTTTGTCTCACTCCTCCTCGTGTTTCACGCACGTCTGGTTATATCAGCCCCACCTGGCTCCTTCCTGACCCAGGAGTCCTTCAGTTGTTTAAAGACTGACTGTTGAGTGTTGAATGTGCTGCTTCAGATCGAGAACGTTTAGTCTCTTTTGCCCCACTCCGAAAAGAGCCTTAGCTTTCTTCCTCTTTTTTTAAGGCAACTAAAAAGTTATGCTTTAAAGAGGTAACCAGGAATAAGTGTTAAGCGGAATGTTGTATTTTGCCCCTGCAGCTGACAACCCTGAGAGGAGCGATTTTGGAAGATGCCATACCCTCTACCGCCAGGCATGGGACTGCACGGGGACTCCCTCTCAAGGAAGTCCTGGAATACGTCATTCCAGAGCTGAGCATCCAGTGCCTGAGGCAGGCCTCGAGCTCACCCAAGGTTTCGGAGCAGCTGCTCAAGCTTGATGAGCAAGGGGTGTGTATCACGTGGGAGATTGTAAGTGTGCGGGACTTTGTGTCCATGTTTCTGAATGTTTTGGAGTTTTCCCATCCATCTGCCTTTGGAGATCATTTATTTTTAATGCCTTAAGGCACTTTCTCTCCAGTTTTTCCCGAATATGCCTCTATACTAGTTAAGTGACATGATGCCTTTAATAATAAGTGCAATGCACCTCCTGCTGAGTTGTGACTTGCATTGATTTTACCAGGGTTTCGGTATGTCCCAGCCAACAGGAGCAGATCTGATTCATGATTATTAGAGACTGCTGGTGTATTTTCCCAGGGTGTAAAGAACTCACGTTGGGCCTTTCCCTGAACTAACATTTATTCTTGTCTGCTATGTGTAAAGTGTCATGCTAACAGATGGCAGTGAACAGCACGTATCAGGAGGCTTGAAGCTGACTTGGTCCCTACCCTTTGGGCCATTAAGACGAAGAACACCACGGCCGTTAGTGTGGTCATAGGTCATGGAGACATAGAAATGCAGTGTGTGCTCTGGGAAAAGAGAAAGTAACATCTGAAGGAGGTGGTGTTGTAACTGGGCCTTTAGACTTGAGTAGAATTCCAACAGGGAGATACGAGCAGTTGGCTCTTTTAGAAACTATGGCCAGTTTCTTTACAAGAGAAGGGCACACGCAGGGAGGTTAGGAGTTAAAACAACAATTACAAAATATGTTGAGGCTGGAGTGAATGCTGGGCTAAGGAGTTAGCACTGGATCCAGGAGGTGGTAGGGAACATTGAAGGTTTGCTGGGAGGATGTGACATGCTCGTAGCCATAATTTAGGATGATTATTCTGGTAGAAGGGAACTGGACAGGCTGGTGAAGGTAGAGCCTGATGATGACCTGGAGCTCAAGTATGTGATCATTAATAGCATCCGGGAGAGAATTAATGATGGACAGGGTTTAGGTGGTGGCCCAGAAGATGGAAAGAAGCCTTTTAACTTCAGATGCAAGATAATTTGGAGGCGAAACTGAGCTGTCAGTGCCCAAGGGTATGCAATTTATTTTAAATGAGTGGATTTGTTTTTAAATACATGCTTTGCAGAAAGAAAAAGACAATTGTGATGTCTTTCCAGAATTTTCGAAGGACAATTCTTTCTCATGTTTTGGAGGGAGTATGCGGGATTTCTTGGTGGACCCAGTAACACACTCCCTGTGGCATATTGGTGGAGTATTTGATACTCAGATGGCTGAAATTCTAAGAGATGAAGTTGTAATTGCACTAGCAAGTTAACACTGCATTCTCAGCCAGAGGAAGCAGGCACTGTGACATTCAGAGTGGATAATCCTGCAGTCTGTCTTTCTCAAGAATGAAGGCTGATATATTAAAAACAACAACTAAACCAAACCAAAACTTGAACCCTGAGCAATTGACTTCTAAAATCCCACAGAAGAGTTCATCCTGGTTATCACTGGTAAAGTGCTTTTAGAATGGTCATGAGGCAGTTGAGGAAATCCTGTTGTCATGGAGGGACAGAGTGGGTGTGTCGCTGCTGGTCCAGGGACTCAGAGTTCAGGAGGGCTTGGTGGGAAGGACAGCATTTGTCACCAAACCAAACCTTGGTCCACTCACCTGCACATAGGCGCAGTAAAGTCAATCTCCTGACACAGGGTTTGGGTGAAGGAAAGTGCAGCATTTATTGTAAAATCACCAGTACAGGGAGAATGGGTGGCTTGTGCTCAAAAACCCCAAACTCCCCGAAGGTTTTCAGCAGAGCATTTTTTTTTCTTTTTTAACATCTTTATTGGAGTATAATTGCTTTACAATGGTGTGTTAGTTTCTGCTGTATAACAAAGTGAATCAGCTATACATACACATATATCCCCATATCCCCTCCCTCTTGCGTCTCCCTCCCACCCTCCCTATCCCACCCCTCTAGGTGGACACAAAGCACTGAGCTGATCTCCCTGTGCTATGCGGCTGCTTCCCACTAGCTATCTATTTTACATTTGGTAGCGTATATATGTCCATGCCACTCTCTCACTTCATCCCAGCTTACCCTTCCCCCTCACCGTGTCCTCAAGTCCATTCTCTACATCTGCGTCTTTATTCCTGTCCTGCCCCTAGGTTCTTCAGAACCATTTTTTTCTAGATTCCATATATATGTGTTAGCATACAGTATTTGTTTTTCTCTTTCTGACTTACTTCACTCTCTGTGACGGACTCTGGGTCCATCCACCTCACTACAAGTAACTCAGTTTCGTTTTTTTTTATGGCTAAGTAATATTCCATTGTATATATGTGCCACATCTTCTTTATCCATTCGTCTGTCGATGGACACTTAGGTTGCTTCCATGTCCTGGCTATTGTAAATAGAGGTGCAGTGAACACTGTGGTACATGACTCTTTTTGAATTATGGTTTTCTCTGGGTATATGCCCAGTAGTGGGATTGCTGGGTCATATGGTAATTCTTAGTTTTTTAAGGAACCTCCATACTGTTCTCCATAGTGGCTGCATCAATTTACATTCCCACCAACAGTGCAGGAGGGTTCCCTTTTCTCCACACCCTCTCCAGCATTTATTGTTTGTAGATTTTTTGATGATGGCCATTCTGACCCGTGTGAGGTGATACCACATTGTAGTTTTGATCAGCAGAGCAATTTTAAAGGCCAGGTGAGGGAGGGGAACCCCAGGGTCTGTGATCAGCTCGTGCACAGTTCTCTGATTGACTGATGGTGGTCAGTCCTTAGGCACCAGAAGGTCTGAGGGCTACGTACTCATGATCATCAAGTAATTTCTTCCATTTGGAGGTGGTTTTAGCATCTGAAAAACAACTCAGGACATAGGCGTCAGATACTCTTATCTGGTCTATTATCTGGGTGCTTCAGAGAGGAGCTACAGCAGATGATATGGGGGAGGGGCCTGTCTTGGGAAGGCCCCATAGGGTCCTGCTCTGTTACACATTCACTTCCGTGTCATGGAAGAGTCTGGAAGAGAGGTGCCGACCCCCGTGGTCTTCATCCCTTTATGTTTCTGGTGTGTGTTGCTTCTCCCTTGATTACATGTCCCTTACCTGCTGGGTAACAGATGCCTGGCAGATGAGGTGCTTGGTCCCTCAGGCTGCTGTGGAGGAGTCCACAGGTGGCCCGGTGTTCCCCAGCCTGGATCCTGACGCCCAAGCCCTGAGAGACGTTACAGCAGCCACAGGTGACTGGCTCCTCACAGAATGAAGCAGGCACTTCTTGGGATGTCTGTCCGGCAGACTAGGTCCAGGAGCTATGCCGGTGGGAAGCATTGAAGGTTATAAAAATGGCTCTGCCAGGGAATTTTTCTTAAACTAAGCCTTCAGGTACTTTGAATGAACACCTGTTTACAATCTGATGTCAATGAATTAATTTTGAGAACTGGGTGCTTGTTTTAAGCACACCAGTGCATTTAGAGCTCTAGCTGTATTCATGTGTTTTTTCTTTTGATATTATATTTATTTGACTCTGGTATACTTTCATAATGGTGTACAATATGACATTTTAGCATCCCACAACTCTTAGTGGTATCTAATTTCCATATTACGTCAGCAAGAGCTACTATTTATGTTCATCTCTGAAAGATATTAGACAGCTTTTCTAACATCCTGGTTTCTAAAGGATCCTTAAAAGTTGCCCTAACCTGTTGGGGGTGTTGTGAGTCTCTTCTGGGTAGTACTGTCTTTATCTACTTTCCTGATGGAAAATCTTCCCGGGGGGGGGGATGGGCCAGTTTTATGTTACTGGTCTTAAGGGGTTTTAATCTTGAAAAAATACTTTAAAGAATATATTGTCATTTTCTGCTTTCTTGGAGTTTGGAATCCATTCCTGGTTTGACAGTCACTGTGTTTATCTGCTCTGTGCAAGACATGTTTTATCAGTGGGAGATATAGTGGGTATCAGGTCATTCATTCCGTTCTTTACATTTGGTAAGATGTTTTGAGCAGGAAGACTCCATGCCATGGAGAATCATAAGGGAAGTAATTATCAATCAGGACTTTGAAAATTGAAAATTTTGCTACTTTTATCTACATAAATTCACCTCCCAACCTCTAAGATACCATTTTTCCTTTTTAAAAAGACTATCCTAGTTTGTATAACAGGTGAATTCCTAAGATTATATAGGTTGACTTTTTTTTTTAAATTGAAGTGTAGTTGATCTACAATGTGTCAGTTTCAGGTGTACAGTAAAGTGATTCATATATATGTATAACATATATATGTATTATACATATATATGTTATACATATATATAATGTATATGTTATATGTTATACATATATATGTATTCCTTTTCAGATTCTTTTCTATTTAGGTTATTACAGTATATTGAATATAGTTCCCTGTGTTTATTTTATATATAGTAGTGTGTATCTGTTAATCCCAAACTCCTAATTTATCTTTACCCACTAGGTTGACTTCTAAAAAAATTAATTCAGATAAATTATGACAGCTCACTAACTTAGAATATTAGGGCATCTTTGGATTAATTTGTTCACAAGCCAATCACCTCTTCTGCTCGTCTCCTCACCCAGATGTATATTCACTCACATACCAGGTTTACTTGACACGAAGTCAAGCGGGTCTAAATCCATGAGACTACACGCTTAGAGCAGGTGGTTGAGTTGGGAGGACTTTCCTGCACACCTGAATTTATTTTTAAGTCCATTCTGAGGCTCTGTTTTTTGTCACCTTCCTTTATATTTAAACTTTCTTGTCAATAATGACGGGGCTTCTGGCCTTGGGAAGAGAGCAGTCAGTTCTTATCCAGTCCCAGGAGGCAAGGGCTCGTCTGCCTGTCCGTGCAAGGTCTGTGTGTCCAGCTCTGGGCACGGGAGCAATATAGAGTTGTGGCAAGTGGGTGTTTTTAGTTTTTGACCGTGGTGACGCCCAAGTGCCAGCCTCGTTCACCCCAGGACAGTGGGACTGGCTGTGATTCGCATCAGAACAGTTAAAGGAAGGTCAGTGGGACGGGGGCGTGGTTCGACTCAGCCTGAGGTGTAGAGGGCTTAGAAACAAAGCCTTGTTCCGAGAGAACTGGGGGTTTGAGTTCATGGGGACCTGGAGTCCGTCCTCCCCTTGGTACCGCGATCAGGCTGAAGAGGTGTGCCAGCTTTCTGATGAACCACGAGGGGGTCAGCCTTGGTGTTGCATTTCCATGGATTTCATGAGGTTTGTAAGAGAATCGAGTGAGAGAGGTCTCTTCCTTCACACCATGTCTCATCCTCTTACTGTTGTAGTGGGATCACGGGCCTTGTAGTAAACAGGCCACAGTGGTTTATTCTCAGTCACTGGAGCAGAGCTCTAGGATCTGGGGCAAGACACCTGGGGACTTTGAAGTCTCATTTAGCCTCATCCCCTGATTCCCATGGGCCCAGGGCTGTTTGGGTAGAAAGCAAGTCCTGTTCCCGGTTGGGATGTAGACACAGGCTGGTCTGTGATGGCTGGAAGGAAAGGGGTGTGAGTGGATGGCACCGCGCTCAGCAAGGAAGCTCCGGGGGGTTCAGTCCTCCAGGTATTTGTCCTTTGCCTGAGTCCACAGGGAGCGTCAAGTCCGCACGAGTCAGGAATCAGAGAGAAACTGTGCTGGTCCGGGGAGGGCTCTGTTCCACCCGCATGGGGCCGCCGTGGCCCCACCCCTGGGGCCCCAGACAGCTTTGCTCCGGGCCTGCTCCACAAAGAGGCAGAGGAAGGGTTTCCTGCTGGGGATGGCGGGGCTGCATGGGACAAGCTGCAGGTGTGGCAGGGGTGCGACGTGAGGTGGCACCAGGAGAGGTGGCACCAGTAGAGGTGGCAGGGCTCTAGGGGGGCGGCAGGCAGGGGGACAGACAGGGCGGCAGCCCTGAGACAGTGAGCTCCCAGGATGCGGGTGGCGGTACGGCCGCCCCTGCTGGGTGCGGAGGATGCGTGGGCGGGGGGCCATGGGGCCCTGGGTACCTGTGCCTGCTAATCACTCCACAGGATCTCGGGGGGACTCTCCGTGAGGCCAGGGCCGGACAAGTGGGGAGAGCAGAAATCCGCTTCTAACAGCAGAAGGGAGGTCCAACCATCCTGGTGTCAAGGAGGTACAGCAGTCTCGTAGAGGTCCCGTTAGAGGATTTATCCAGTTCTGACAGTCACCAAGGCGATCCACATCTGTGGTGACAATTGCCAATCCCAAGTGTTTCCTAAAGTACTTTAAGATCCTGGAGTGTCTTCTGGGTCACTCAGAACAATTAGTGTTCTGAAATAATTAGTGAAATAAGATGAGACATTTGTATGATACCTCTTGTTTTTGGAGGATGATGGTCTGTTTGCAGTAAATGTGGTGTCTCATTTGTTTGGATAGTTGAGTTGATCAGAAACATTTATTCCTCAATCCCTGGGCACATAGAAATGTTTTTTTCTGTCTTGATGCTGCTAAAGGACTAGTACAACACAACTCATAACACTAATAGCTTATGCCCAGCATCTCATAGCCCCACATTCAGGGCCTGGATCCCTGTCTTCACTGTGTGATTGGGGCCTGTGCGCTCTCCACCCGCCCCCCAAACCCCTCACCATGGGAGCCATCCCTGTAGGTAGCTTATCCGGTCCCATTACGAACAGGTGATTGATGTCTCGTTTGGTTCCTGCCCTCCCCCGTAGCACTCAGAAGGTGGAGCGTGTGTAGAATGTACTGGCGGTCGGCTGCCCGCCCAGCTCTGAGCTTCCCCTAACATCTCTGCTGAGATGCCCCAAGCAGGCGGATCCCTTCCTTTCTTGGATTGTACATTGTCATTGGTCACCCAGATGAGACTGCTGTTATCACTTTGCCACTCAAGGGAAATGACTACCATTTTACCTTATTTTACTGATCTCGTCAGCTGTGAGTTTTGATTAAAGGCTCTGTTTTACAGCTTGATAATAAAAGTGAACAGTGTTACGGATGGATGCCTTTAGGGAATCAGAGAGGGCTGATAATCCGTCAGCCTTTGGAGGCTCAGATTGCTGCTAGTAAGATGAAGTGCCCTGATTTCCTGAGTGACAAGTAGTCCCTCTTTAGGGAAAATGAGAAAGCTGTAAAGGTGGATTCAGTTTCTCCCTGGCCTTGGGAGAAAGCAGTGTGGTAGCTTCCAGCATGATAGGGAATAGACAGGGAGATAGAGCTACAGCAGGAGATCTTCAATTGCTATTAAAATTCTTTATGGCCTATTGTATATTTAGCAGATGTTTTCAAGACAGTCAAAAATGTAGAAATGACTGTAATTGTTGAGTCAGAGTTACTTTTATGGAAACAAAACATTATTCTATCACTATACATATATCACAATTTCCTTACCAGACCTGAATTTGATTTTTTTTTTAATTACAGTCTTTCACATTTCCATGAATGTTCAAATAACGACAACAGAAAAGCATTAGGAACCAGAGAGGGAAAACTTTTTAAAGTGTGCAGCCATTTTTTCTTTGTAACTTGGAAGATAATGCTCATGACTGTATAGAGGGTATGAGATTAAATATTTCCACAGTTGTATTTTTAAATAAATGCTTGAACCTGGCTCTCCATTTTGGAAACCTGGCAGCTCCCACATGGGCAAGGCCATTCATTATATTTCTTAGGGTGTCTGACGTTTCTCCAGCTGTTATTTTCGGGTTTCTGGGTTTGTTATGTGTTTGGAGTATTGTGTACAATGACAGCTGCTTATTCTTTTGCTTCTTGGCTTATGGGAATTGTCCTGACATGCTTTCCTGAGAACAGAATTCTCAGCTCCTATCATTTTAATTTTACTGGAAGTTAGCTCGTCTGATACTTTCTGTTTTCATTTTATTTTTTAATTTGATTTTTATTTTATATTGGAATATAGTTGATTTACAATGTTGGTTAGTTTCAGGTGTCGTTGTCTGATACTCTTTGCCGAGTAATTCCCTTTCTGCCCCATTTCAGCTGAGCTTTCAGCACAAGATCGGGATCCTGTATTGCAGAGCCGGCCAGAGCACCGAGGAGGAAATGTACAACAACGAGACGGCCGGACCAGCTTTTGAAGAATTCCTCGATCTGCTGGGCCAGAGGGTGCGGCTGAAAGGATTTAGTAAATACCGGGCTCAGCTGGACAATAAAAGTAAGCTTCAGACTTGCTTGTGTGTGCACAGATTTAATGCTCCAAAGGTAGGCACACCCCAGACATCTAAGCTAGGATCCCGAGCCCTCCCCTTCTTGACCCCCTGCAGCGGCCGAGCTGGCTTATTTGGGATGGAGTTGAGATTTCCTCAGATGAGCAGAGGGGACACATTTCTCAAGAGCTCTGGGTCTCACATAAGCTCAAAGAGGTCAATTCTTGTTCCTATGTAACAGAGCAGAGATTCCCGGTGTTTGGTGAATAATCTTTGAATATGTTCTTCTTTCTTTTCACCTCACCTGTCCGTTACACCCTGTCCCACCGCAGCAAGGATGAGCCCTGCATTCATTTCTGAAAGTCTAAACATCACCACATCCACTCAGGCCGTGCTCTCGGCCTTATCTTGCTCGTTTCCGTTTTCACGATGTTACCTGGGGAGCTGAAGCAGTGATGAAAAAGCTGACGCATCCTGCTTTCCAAGAACCTTAGTCAAATCCCCTCGAGTGGGGCACCTGTGGGTGCCCTCCTATGATGTGTGAATTTGTCTTGTCTCTTCATTTAGGTAACCATGTTCCTTATGGTCCTCATAAATTCTGAGCATTTCCCCTTCGTATTTGTGTTGTTATTTAGTTGTTCTCAGCACACCTAAAAATACCAGGCAGAGTAATTTTGTGTGTCTGGGGAAATTCTGCTTACTGTCAAGCAATTAAGCGCTTGCTCTTTTAATGAAGGATGAGCAGATAGATTCTGAACTTGGAGGATCTGGGAGGGCATCTAGCCCTAGAGGAAGGGCCGGTGGGAACTTTTCTCTGGGGGAGGGTCAACGTGTGGCCGAGCCAGGGTTGGCATGGAGGCCGCTTGAGCCCCTGCGGCCCCGGCCCGCTCACCTTGGGACCATCAGAGATACTTGCTTAGATCGCCTATGGTGCTGCTCTTACTGCGCGTGGCCTATCATCAGTTCTGGTGTTTTGATCTGTTTTTGAAAGTCACACTTAGAGGATAGATTGCAAGACCTGGACACGGTGTTGGCTCACATGCGGGCCCTGTGTGTCCTCCACACACGCCAAGGTTGGAGTTTGACTATAGGTTGAATGTGTATAGCTCATGCCTCAGAAATGTTAAGGTTAGAAAATAATTTGTGACAGCCATTGCAAATATCCACATCTTTTAAGAAGGATCAGTGAGACCTTTTCTGATTTTCTCCTCTGTTTCCTGTGCAAACTCCCCTTACCCACAGACTGCCACGTACCCCCTAGAGGTGCTGGCGTGCCACCCTTAGGGACGTCCTTCCAGGAGAACCACTGCCAACGTGGACTCATTGCTATGCATGCCTGCCGTGCCTCTGCTGTGGGGTGGATTGGGGAAGCATTTTAAGAGCTTCTGAGCTGTACATTCTATAAAACTACACCAGAGGTAATGCAGATATTTTCCTATGTATAGAATTGACATCAGCTTTGAGTTTTGATGACTTAAGAGATGTCTTTAATACATTACAGAGGTAGTGCTAAGTACTTTAGTGCAAGGAAATGATAACATCAGAACAAGATTTTGATGTGTTGATTCTAATAATCAGCGAGTCTTTTATTTTTATGAGCAAGACCTTCTATGAGATGCA